>NC_050577.1:116863673-117185229 GCF_011100635.1 Trichosurus vulpecula
TGTGGATCCTGTAAGAAGACCAGAAGAAGGAGTGAAAGCTTCATGGTAGCAATGATTTATACCACTTTTTCTGATAAAATTAAAATGGATTCTTTTGTTTGCATATACAGAGTGTGTTAAAGGTACAGGTATCCTTTATGAACCTCATCTTGTACCAGTTTGGAGAAGTTTCCTAATTCATAGCAAGCAGTTGGGTTTTCTGTTAGAATGAAGGGGTGATGGCAGTTACCATTCCTTATAATAGAAAATTTTCATGCAGAAGATTAGCCATGCAGGCAGTGGGACTGTTCATATATAGGCACCATTTAAACCCATACTGGGGCAGCTAGGTGGCACAGTGGATAGAGTGCCTGGCCTGGAGTCAGGAAGACTCATCTCCCCTGAGTTCAAATGTGGCCTCAGACATTTAGTAGCTGTGTGATCCTGGGCAAGTCACTTAACCACATTTGCCTCTGTTTCCTCATCTGTAAAATGAGTTGGAGAAGGAAATGGCAAATCACTCTAGTATCTTTGCCAGAAAAAAACCCCCAAAACCCAAAGTGGGTCAGGAAGAGTCAGATACAACAGAAAAAATGACTGAAAACCCATACTAGCCCAGGCTGAAACATGAAAGCTTTCCCCCCTTCCCGCCCCCACCCCAAATTGAGGTCTAAGAGTGACAAAAGGTGGGTTGGCCCAGATTGCAGTTAGTTAACAGGTACATAATTAGCAACTGCTCTGTGTCACAGACTTGTGGAGGCACAGAGAAAATGAACAATTCAGCCCTGAGGACCTTAGTAAGGCGTACACTTACCCTTCTACTCAGTTTGGAAAACAGGTTGAATAGAAACTGAACCATTGGGTAAAGGAGTCTTTCCTCATCTAGTTAACCCCTTCATGTTAGGTGAGGAAACAGAAACCTCCACCCAAAGAAGTTAAGTGATTTTTTCCAAGGTCCTTATAGGCAGTAAGTTCCTGACTCTGGATCTGAACCCAGGCCCTCTTGACCCCAGATACAATGGCTTTTTTTTTTTTCTATACACCATACATTGGATTGAAACCAAAGTCTTTGAACTCTACTCTCTATCTTTTGGGGCATTGGGGTTGGGAGACCTCTGTGCAGCCTCTTGGTCTAGAGAAAGGGCAAAGCTTGTTCTGAGCTCCGGTAATATCCCAGGCAGGAGGGTCCGATGAAAAGGTCATTTGATGAAGTGTCACCTAACCTCACTTATTTTCTTTTTTGCTTTTCTTCTCTCCTTCAGCACTGTTCCCTCTTTTTTCAATATTTCATGGAATCCTACTGGAAGAGACATTTAGAGTCCAACCCTCTTATTTTAGGGATGAGGAAAATGAGCCCCACTGAGGTTTAAGGACTTGGCAGTGAGGGTCACCTTGTTAATAAATGCCTGAGGCCTAGTTGACTCCCAAATCCGTAGTTTTATTAACAACAATACGTTGCCTTTCTGTATGGTGGACTCCAATATTTCTAACATTTCTTGTAGTTCAACAGTGTAGGGATTTCTCTAACTCTCATTTTAATGGCTTCGTGAGTTTCTGGTGGGCTGACCCAACCATCCACCTGCCTTGTCTGATTGTGTAGCCTGTTCTGTGGTGTTTGTCCTCTATTAGCATATAGTCTTTGAGAACACAGGATCATTCTCATGCTAGGTAGAAGCATTGGAGTAAGACCAAAGCTGGATCTCAATACTTAACCCAGTGTCTTATATAGATTTCAGAAATATTTGCATATAAAAATGACCTTTCCTTTTTGGTCTCACCTCATACTCCCCCAGAGCCACTGGTAGGATGGTGACACAGCCCGGGAAGGGAGGAAAGGACGGGGGAGAAAACTGGAGTTGGTAGGTAAAAAAATGCCTGATAAGCTCAACAAATATTTCTTTATAAAAAAAATTGATAATTCTTGAAACATCACATCCATTTCCAAATGTTCCTTCCCTTTCCAGAGAACTTGTCACTTATGACAGAATAAAAGGGGGAAAACAAGTTCAGAAAAGCCAAGTTAGTAAAACAAACCAAAATTCTGACAGTCTGTGTAGTGCTCCAAACCCATAGACTCCTATCTGTGCTCTGAAGAGGAAGAGATGCCTTCTCACATCTCTTCATTCAGGCCACTGTTAGCCATTTTAATGTCACAGCATACAGTTTCTTAAGATGATTTTTTGAAAATAATACCTACCCTGTTTTAGTCACCCTACTAAGCTGTTAGAGGGCTATCCACTAATGAGAAATGGGTGGGTGGGAATCAGGAACATCTGCTTTCCTCCCTTACCTCACTTCAGCCCAATATAACTGTGTGCCCCTGGCCAAATCACCCTGGTTCCCAGTCAAGATGATTTTGAGACCACCTTTCTGCTTGTATTTTTATTCTCCTAATTTAACAGGGTGCCTAGTAATTTAACATGGTACATAGTAAGTATATAATAAATGCTTGTTGATCTACCAAGATTAAATATGGTAGTAACAGCTTTATAGGCCTTAAAGCACCATCTAAATATACGTGATTACTCTTATTTTTCTACATTTATTCAATTTGTGCTAAGGGCAGTGTGAGGGGGAAATTAAGGATGTGTTTGGGCACAATCAGGAAGGGTTTCCTAAAGGGGATAACTTTTTTTCTGGATTTTGGAAGATGGAAGGTTTCTAGAGTGCTTAGTAAGCAGTGGTGGCAGTAGAATAGGCAGGACACTGAACTTTTGAAGGGAAGGCAGGCTGTGAGCTAAGTGCTTTACAGATATGATCTCATTTTCTCTTACTATACCCCTATGAGATGCCTGATATTATTATGCTAACTTTAAAGTTGAGGAAACTGAGGCAGACTGATTAAGTAATTAGCCCATGGTCACACAGACTGCATGTATCTAAGGCTGAATCTGAACTCTCCTCTTCCTGACCCAGCCCCAGCTCTGTCCACTGCACCACCAGCTGCCACTTTTGAGCTTGAAGACATGAGTTCCCATTCAGCCCCATTAATCCTGCTGAGTCTCTCCTGTAAATTAGTTAGACCACATACCTTCAAGTTACTGTGGGAGCCAAATGAGAAAATGGATGCCAGTCAATAAATGTTTATTAATCGCCTGCTGTGTTTGAGGAACTCTCTTAATCCTTGGGCAAAAGACAGTCCCTTCCCTCTAGGAGTTTACAGTTCAGTGAGGGCAGTGGGTGTGTAAAAAGTCCTCTTCTTAGGGCCACTGCCTGGTGAGGAATTCTGGAAGACTGGGAAATGAATGGATTTCCATTCAAGGACTGTTCCTTTTTAAACCTACATAAATGTAAACTGCCTTATTGTAGTTAGGAGAGAATAGGGAGGAATTGGATTTGTAAAGGGCTGGATCTGGTAGGGAGGGGGCCAGGGGACAGGATGCAGCTGGGTCCTAAGAAAGGAGCCTGGAGAGATGGGACCACTAAGCCCAGGAGGTGAGGAGTGGGGAGGAGAGCAAAGTTCATGGGTTATCGAGGGAGGGAGTTTCTTGGTGAAAGCTCTGAGAAGGAGTAGTTGGGATGTTTGTGAGATGAGCAAAGACTCCTGAGAGTCACTGGCCCCAGTCTGTCAACTGACAGATGAAGGTTCTCAACGATCCAAATGACTTGCCCACCAGGACACAGATAGTAAGTAGCAGAACTGGGGCTGGAAGTTAGGTCCCCCATTCCATAACCTAGGACTCAGATGAACTAAGGGACTTTTGGGAGAGTGTGGGGGTGGGGCGAGGTGGGGGAAATGATATAATTGTAAGCATCGGGTTGGTGGGGGTGGGGGAGAGATTTTGAAACCTTTTGGGGCCTCACTTTTCCTAACTGTCCAGTGAGCAGTGTTGGACTTGTTTGTTAATCAATTGTTTTCAATCTCTGTCTGACTCTTCGGGACCCCATTTGGGGTTTTCTTGACAAAGATACTGGAGTGGTTTGCTATTTCCTTCTCCAGCTCATTTTACAGATGAGGCAAACAGGGTTAAATGACTTGGCCAGGGTCACACAGCTAGTAAGTGTCTGAGGCCATATTTGAACTCAGGAAGATGAGAATTTCTGAGTGCAGGCCTGGTGCTCTATCCACAGTGCCACCTCGCTGCCCAGTGTTAGACTAAATATGAGGCTTTGGTTTATTCTGGAGTGTGAGGGCACAAGAGCTAGGGCTGTGATGGTCGGAGATGACAATTTTGGGAACAGCAGTAAGCATCAATCTACGTAGTAAGGGAATCCATCGAGGTGAAAGTGATAAACCCTCTAAGCCTAGAGGTTCCTAGGTAGGAAACAGTGGCTGAATGTGGTGGGTAAGTTACATATTAACATCACTCCCAATATAGTGGACTGTTCCTCTAGTATTTGAGACTTGAATTCCCTTCTGGGTGGGGCCTTCGAAGGATCTGAATCCTGGAAGATTGGTGGGGTGGGGGTGGGGTAGAGCCCCAAACCCTGGAGGAACCTTTAGGAAGGATTGGTTTAGGATTAGGGGAGCAGGGTTTCCTTGTTGACCCAGGCCCCTTCCAAAGGGATTTCTTGCAACATTCATTGTGCATCCTGGGCTACAAGATCTGCTCACAAGCCTTGGGCAGTGTGTCTCCCTGGAGAGCAATGCTCCCAGTATCATCTTGGTGCTTTGGAAAGCATGCTGGCTTTGTCAGCTGAGCCTTGGTTCTTCTCCCAGTTCTGTTATATTCTGTCTTTGTGACTGTGAATAATCCACTTAGTTTTTTGGGGACTCAGTTACTTCATCTGTAAAATGAGAACAGACTACAGGAACCCAAAGATTCCTTTTTTTTTTTTTGAGGCAATTGGGGTTAGTGACTTGCCCAAGGTCACATCGTAAGTGTCTGAGACAAGATTTGAACTCAGGTCCTCCTGACTCCAGGGCTAGTCCTCTATTCACTTTGCCTCCTTGCTGCCATCTCTAAGGTTTCTTCTTGCCCTAAATCTATGATCCTATATATATGCAGGGCTGCTTTGGGGTCTGATTGAATTTCTTGGTCTGTTGTTTTTAGCGGAACATATCTATAGGACACGTGCCTATGACTCCAAGGTTAGGCCAGAATAAGATTTTTAAATGGGGGGGGGAGTGGGGAGGAAATGGTCATTTAATTAGCTGGCACACATGAACCTGTGGGCCTAACCACCTGCTCTGGTACCCTTGAGTAATTGACTTGTCACCAGGATATCATGCTGGTCTGCTTGGATTAGTTAGTAATTATAATTGAAGCCAAATGTAATTATGTAATTAAATTTATGTTGCACCTCTTACATCCCCCCCCAAGTATTTTTTTTTTAATCGTGTGACTCACTACTGGAAAAACTCTGCTACCCTTGCTTTCGGTGCATATTAGCTACACCCACGACTAAGCTGGAGCTGGCTGAGTTGAAGTGATTGGCAAAGGCTAGAAATCAGGGCTTGATTTATCATTCTGTTGATTGTCTAGACTTAATGAAGTGATAGGAAGGGGAAATGCTATTTTAATAATTTTAATAATGTGGATTAAATTTAAGAGGACATTCTGTGCACATTTTCTTTGCCAGGGAGTTAGTTTACCAGCTCACACACACAGCTATCCCCCTAGAGAAATAAAAGGGTGTTGTCTGGCATTAAGGCTCCATCATCTCCAGGAGAGATTGTCATTCATTCAACACCAGGAAAGCAGTAAGGTAGTTAGGATCTGGAGGGACATCTCAGGTCTTCTGACTAGTGTGTAGAATGCTAGGCTTAGTCAGGCAGACCCGGATTAAAATCCAGATTCTGACAATTACCAGCTGTGTGACCACCTTTGTGGTCCTTTGTTCAGTTGTTGTCAATTGTATCCAACTCTCCGTGACCCCATTTGGGGTTTTCTTTGCAAAGATACTAGAGTGGTTTGCTATTTCCTTCTCCAGCTCATTTTACAGCTGAAGAAACTGAGGCAGACAGGGTTAAGTGACTTGCCCAGGGTCACACGGCTAGTGTCTCAGGCTTTCTGTCTCCAGGCCATGCACTCTCCACAGCACCACCCAGCTGCCCTCCTGCTCCTTCATTTCCACATTTGTAAAATGGTGATGATGCTCCTCATTCCTCTTTCAGTATTGCAAAGGTCAAATGAGAAGATGTGCTTTGCAACTTTAAGCACCATAAAATCCTCAGTAGGAGGGAACAGAGTTGGTAGAGTGCTGGGCTAAAAGTCAGGATGACCTGGATTCGAATTCTCCCCATGTGGTTCATTAGTCTTATTATCCTGGTAAAGGCATTTAGCTACTTAATCTTAGATGTGAGGCATCTAACGCTTGGCCACACTGGGTCTGGTAGCACTCTTTCTGCAGTTTTCTCATTCAGACTGTGGCCCCTGGGGCTCTTATGTACCCGCTGGTGGTCCCTGTTCCTGTTTGAATTTGCATGTCAGTTAGCTACCTCACGCTTTTGACATCATCACAGGGTTACCAGTATGGGAATAACAGGAGTCTGGATGAAGTTTGTCCCTGAGCATGTGGAATGTTACTACTTTCCTCACTTCCCAGGACGGGAGTCTGGTTCTGAGATCTTCCCTCCCCACCAACTCCACCGCTCCTATCAAATTAGAATCCTGAAGGAGGCTCCTTGCTTTGGCTCAATCCAAATGTGGGGAATAAGCATTTATGAAGCACCTACTGTGGGCCAGTTCTTGTACTAAGTGCTTTGTAAACATCTCACTGCCCTGCAGGAGTGGTACTCTGCCCTCTATAATATTCTAGGACTGGGATGATGGTCACTGGGGGCTGTCTTTTGTCCCTTAAGATTCAATGTATAATAGTAGCTTTCATTTGTATAATTCCTTTTTTGGGGGGGAGGGTAATGGGGAAGGTGGGGCAATTGGGGTTAAATGACTTGCCCAAGGTCACACAGCTAGTAAGTGTGTCAAGTGTCTGAGGTGAGATTTGAACTCAGGTCCTCCTGACTCCAGAGCCGTGCTTAACTCACTGCGCCACCTAGCTGCCCCATGTTTGTATAATTCTCTAAAGTTTGCAAAGCATTTCACATTATGTTAACTCATCTGGTTCTTAACTCTCTAAGGGGGTTCTCATCCCCATTTTACAGATGGGGAAACTGAGGATAACAGGAGGAAGTGGCACAGGGTCACGTAGCTAGTTATGTATCCACAGCTTGGTTCTTTAACTCTTGTCTTCCTGACTCCACAAGTCCCGCTGGAAGGTCAGGGCCTATGTTATCACATAGATTATAAACTGCTTCCTTCAGGGATGGTCCTTTTGGCTCCCCTGTGATTGAATCAGCATGATTGTTGGTATTTCTCACGGGAAACTTGAGACATAGACCTCTCCCTTCTCCTAACTCACCAAACCCTACAAGGGCTAAAAGAGAACTTTCATCCCTGTCTGTCCTAGACTGAGTGGAAGAGACTAGTAACCGCTGGGAATTCTCTCTCTCTGGCAACCAGGGTTAATTGACTCGCCCAAGGTCACACAACTAGTAGGTGTCTGAGGTCAGATTTGAACTCAGGTCCTCCTGACTCCAGGGCTGGTACTCTATCCACCTAGCTGCCCTACCACTGGGAATTTTCAACATATTTTTTCTAGGTCTAGAAAACCAGTCTTGTTCTCTTGTCAGACCAGAATGTCCCACTTTGGTTCTGAGTTCAGCTTTTGATTCATATCTGGGCAGGGGGCTCTTTCTCAATTTTACTCACACACTCACACATACACACCCCTCCGCCAAGAGATCCAAGCCTTATAACAATGAATGGAAAAGAAAGAGGAGAATAAGCAGTTCAGCAAAACTAACCCAATATGTCAACCAAATCCGACAGTGCATGTAAAATTCTACATCTGTTGTCATCTCAACTTACAAAGAAGAGAGGTGGTTGCCTTCTCACGTGAGCTCCTTCCTTACAAGTGAATGAAAAGAATATTGCAGACATAGAGACTGTTGGTTTCTTGTGTGCTGGGATGGGGCTGGAAGCTGTGTTCTAGACTGAGGCAACCCAGTATCTCGAGGATTCAATCAGGTTATCTGTAAAATAGCCCTAGTATTCTTCCTTTTTCCTTCCAAAGTGGCTTTTCTCTTAATGTGCTTCCTGGAGATCTTGGCTGGCCTTGGTGACCTGCCATGCTTTGCTCTCCGAAATATTGGTCAGTGGCCAGAATGTGGAGACAGGTTCTGCAGGACTAATGTGGCTATGATGAATATATTTCTTCTCTTTGAGCAAGTCCAATATGTGGGCATTCGGTCTTTATGCTACAGGAAGATTTTATTACAAAAGGATACACCATGCACTTCTGGTTCTTTTGCCCTCGCTCTGCATCAGTTCATAAAAGTTTTCCCAGATTTTTCTGAAACCATCCCTCTTGTCATTTATTATGGTATGTATAGTAGTATTACATTAGATTCATATGCTATAATTTTTCATTTTACTTTATTTTTCATTATCAGTTTTTGGGAATCTTGGCTGGTCTGTGCATTGATTAGAGGTTTGTTGGGTTTTTTCCAGAGTTCTTAAAAATTTTAAATTTTTTTTCACAAAAGTATCTTGGGATTGGGGAATTGGGGGAAGCCTTTAAACAAACACTACATATTCAAACAAAATGGATTCCAAAATTCCAAATACCTCAGTCTGTACCCTGAATCCGTCGCTTCTCCATCAGGAGGAGGGCAGCATGCATTGTGTCATCCATGGTTCTCTGTAATCCTGGGGAGTTCTGTATATGTTGGAGTTCTTAAGCCTTTCAAAGCTGTTTTTATAGCTTTGTTACCATACATATTTTTCTCCAGGTTCTGCTCACTTTATTCTGCATCAGTTAATATCATTCTTTTCTGTGGACTCTCCAACATTTGTCTTTTTTGCCATGTTTATCAATTAGATGATGCCCACAATTCTTCCATGATATATTTCTTGCTTAAAGTGAAGTATCTGGCCAATATGTGAATCTCTTTATCTGTTTCAAAACTCAAGATACTCATCCAGCTCTTTATGAGTTTCTGGGGTTGAAGACCGACCTGGTTGTGATCATCTTCTAGCTTATAGGCTAGTCTTTGGACAACAGATACATGGTCCCATTAGGGCCATCCTCCAAGCCTTTACAGCTTGAGTAGGGCTTGCCATATCTTGGCATAGCATTTGAGAACCTGGGCCACCTGCAGTGAGGCTCCAGAGTAGAGTACATGAACACATGATGTAATATATTATCTAGTCCTTCCTCTCTCCCTGATACATATTCATTTCTCTTTTGGGACATAGCAGGTAGTCAGCTAGCATTAACCAAGTGCTTTCTATGTGCTAGGCACTATGTTAAGTTTTTATAAGTTTAAAATACTTTCTAATAAGTTTAAAAGTTTTATAGGTTCAAGACAGGGGAAAAAATCCCCCTTACCTAAGGAGCTCAGTCTAATGGGAGAAACAACATGCAAACTACTGACATAATTTTTACCATTTGGGTAAACTGAGGCACTGAGTTTCCAGGCTTGTGATGCATGCCTACCACAGAGAATATATTGTTGGCCTCTTCCCTGCCCTGCCAGATTCCTCGATATCAGCTTCCTTAATCATAGGAAGGGTACTGGGCCTGAACTAGTGATACTCCCAATCCAGGCTGTGCCCACTGGCCACACCCGGTCTCCCTGCTGTACCACCCTTTTGCATTCTCATTCTATTTCACAAATTGAGTGGCTCTGTGTTTCCTTGGGCTCAGGGTTGCACCCCATCCGCCAATTGTAGTAGCAGGAAGACCATGCCCCTTAACCTAGTAAGAGAAGATCTATGAGTATGATGCAGCATTGGGAGAGTTGGGAGCAGGGGAAGGAGAGGGTAGTGCTGGATGGGGAACTGGGTTCTGGGAGCTTGGGTCCTGGCTTAAATATGTCATGTGATCAGAATGTGGGGATTTAAAGTGGGTTTGCTTTTTAGTGAGTACTTTCCTTACAACAGTTCTGCAGTTGGTAGTGCAGGTGTTCACATCTTCATTTTACAGATGACGAAATTAAGGCTCAGAGAAGTTGGATGAGTTTGCCAGAATTTGAACCCTGATCTTCTTACTAAGTCCAGCATTCTTTCTGTGTGATTCTGGGCAAGTCATATAGTTCTGGGTCTGCCTTTGTCTTTAGAAGGAGGCAGATTTAGGGTTGAGCCACTCAAAAGTGGAATGAGCTCCTTAGAGAGATAGAATGGTCAGCCTTAATGGAGGTTTTAAAGCAAAAGCTGGAGGTAACTCCTTGTACTATGTATGTCTCAGTGTATTAAGATACACTCTCATCTAATCTGGTCTATGGGACTAGATGGCAGCTGAATTCTCTTCAAATTCTGTGAAATTCTGCCCTGCATCTCAGTAGCCCTCCCTAGTAACTCACAAGGAAATTGGGAAACTGTGCTTCGATTCCTTAAGGAAAATCCCAACCATGCTCCTCATAATTTCTGTGTGCTAGAGTACCCTCAGGGAGAAGAGCTAGGGAGAGGTAAGAAAGGCTATTTTCTTTTCTCCCTGGTCAGCAGCCATTTCCCAGAACATCTCAGTTATAGTAGGAGAAGTTTCCTCCCAGACTACCCTCCTATCTCCACCAGGATCCTGCTTTCTGCAGAGACAGCCAACAGATGTGCCCAAGCCCAAGTATTGTAGCAAAAGTAGCATTAGTTTCAGGCAGCATTGTACTGATGTCCGGTGTTAACAACAGGTCCAACCACACCCAACCAACATTTATACTGGTAGCATTCTGCAATCCAGAATAGTATGCATCACAAGTCTTTTGGAAAATGATTTTGTTTAATAGGTCCCATATCTTTTTGGATCCACAACTTACAGAGAGGCAAAGAGAAAATATCATAGTGTCTCTTTTGAGTGACAAGTTTTCTAACAAAGTGTTTCCCATCCATGTGTTACAATGACATAAGTTCCAGGGACATAAGGGACTGACCAGAAATAACTTTGATCAGGAATTTCACCAAACATTGAGTTAAAGCTTTAGTAAAAACCGGGGTATGTTCACTGACATTCTAGTGCTCTAGTGGACATCCTGATTGATGGAGCAAGAGGCATCTGGCCTTAGTTCTGACACATTCTAGCTGAGTGACCATGGGTGGTGTTGACTAGACAGCTGTCTAGGACTACAAATTAGAGATGGATTCCTTCTGCATTAGCATAAAGGTCTCTATTCTGATGAAAACACAGGTCTTGACCAAAAAAAAACCCCACCATAAAACTGATTGTGGGAGGTTTTCCCAAATGGTTTTGAGTTGTAGATGGCATTGTATTAATTGGGTTGCTCCCTCAAATAGTGAAATATATAAGAATTCAAAATTTATGAGTAATCATCTGCTTTAGAAAAACAAAATGATAAAAACATATATTGCCAGATGAGGGTGTGAAATTAGATGGGATCAAGAGCTTGATTGACAAGGAGAAGATAAACTTGCTCTGCATTTGGAAAAAAGGTGCATTGCTTTCGTTGGTCCCAAACTGCTTTCTGCTGCCAAAGTTCATCTCTTTAATATCACAAGACCAAACTTATATGTTGAATTTATTATATGCTTAACAGAAAAAGCTCTACATAATAGATTTACAGTTTCATATACAATTCTCTCCTGTTTCACAATAGAAGCTAATTTTATTTTATTAACATTTTTATTTCACTCGCTCATTTTATTTAAATTCAAAATAAAAAGTATAATCATAATATCAGAGATTTCAAAACTGTAAGGGTCATTTCCCCTCCCTTTGCAGTTGAGGAAACAATCCTTACTAGGTTCAGTGACTTGCCCAAGGTTGTCCAGGTAGCATACGGCAAAGCCAGGCTATGAACACAGGTTCTTTGACTCCTGATCCAGCATTCTTCCCACTGTGCCAAGCCATATTTTCCCAGTCAAGATGGTTATTAATCATCAGGTATCACTCTCAGAAGGCAAGAAGAATTATAAGTAACCCAAAGGATGAAGGACAATAGAAAGGTGTCTGGTTGCATCTAATAGACTGCACCATATTGCCAATAAAGAATTAGCCTTAGGGAATTGGCATAAAAACATCACCAGGAACACTTGACCAGAGAAAGGGGCAAGTGAGTCATCCACCAAAAAGAGAGAACAGACTGACAGCCATCGTGCTATATTGATACCATTGAGATAGGAAAGGCACCAGAGGATTAGCCTATGGAGGGTGTAGAGAAAGAAACGGGACAGTAATTGCACAGGCATTTTGTGTACCTACTCAATTCTATTGAGTCACTTCTATTTGTTTTAACAGCACTAAATGCTTTTGATGATTACAGATTTGTACTATCTCCCTTTCTATCCCACTTACTTTTTCATCATTTCCCTTGAGACTCTTGACCTTTTGTTCATTTGGATGAATTTTGGTGGTTTTTTTTCCTACTCTGTAAAGTAATCCTTTGGTAGTTTGATGGAAATAGAATAGAATTTAGATAGCAGATGAGTCAACAAGCATTTACTATCAAGCTGCCTGGCTGGTATTGGTGCTAAGCCCAGAGAAAGGCACAAAAATTCTATGTGTGCCCCACAAAAGGGCATAAAAATTCTTTGTATGCCCCACAAAGAAGGGCATAACAAGTCTTTGCTCTAAAGGAGCTTACATTCCAATTGAATGGTAAGCTCTTTGAGGGGAGAGGCCATCTTTTGTCTACTCAGCTCTTAGCACGAGTGCCTGGCATGTAGTAGGTGCCTAATAAATGTTTATTGAAAGGATGAATAAGAGACAATCTATAAATAACTATTTACAAACAAGATGAGTAAGTTCTTTGCAGGCTTTTGTACAGGGAGGCAGAAAAGGGCATAAGATAAGGGAACATTTTTGTCCCAGTTCAGCTGGAATATAGGATTATCAAATAGAATTTAAAAGTATGAAAAGGGTCAGAAAAGATCAGTTAAAGCCAGATTGTAGAGGTGCCCTCTATGTTAGGAGAGGAAATATTATCCTATGAGAATTAGGAAACCTCTAATTTGTAAGTAGGAAAGTGACCTGTTGGTCAGATATCCTGTGCAATTCACTTTTCAAGATGGGCGGGCTCAGTGTGGAGAACATCTTTTCTTGGGGTGGTGGTTAGGGGGCGGTGTCTGCTACAACCTTTGGTTTTCAGTCTTCCCAAACTATGAAGCTCTCCCTTCATTCTGTTTATCAAGGTGCACATTCTCTAGATCCTCTCCCCGGAGAAATGCTGCTGCCTCCCACCTCCTGAGCTCATGAACCATTCCTAGGTGTCTTCTCACAACTTCAGTTCTGTCTGACATTACTTTGAACAGTTTCTTTATTTGTCACCATCTCTGACCTGAGCCCTTGTCCCCTGCTTCTTTTCAGTGTCACTGCTATCTTGTCAGTCATGAAATTAGCATCTAAAAAAATTCTCTTTTACATCATGCTGGGTGACTTTGGTCTAAAGGTTGATGACAACACCATTCGATATAAATTTCAGAGGGGGATTCTTTTTTCCACAGGGGAAGTCGTGGAAGAGATGGGTTTGGTAGAGATGAAACACTGTAGCACCTGCAGTGGGGTAGGCTTGCTACGTGGGTTGCATGAGTCTAGCAGAATAGGGGATGCTTGGTCCCTCAGTTTACTCATGGTAAAATGATATCCATACTTCATTCACTCTTTACTTATTGTTAGAGCTCTTTAAAGTAATTATTCACGATTCGCTTCATCCTAACAGTATTAAATAGAAGTGGGCTCTCCATACATACTGTATCTTTCAAATTACAGTTATTTGTGTCCTACACTGGGACCTCTTAGTCATGTCTTCTGTGATCACCATTTTCAGGGCCCAAGAGCAATACTAAAGTTTGGAGAAATGTAATAGGATTAGATGGGAGGTCTTTCCAAAAATGAGAAAGGTTAGAGGCGGGTTTTTGGCTCTTTTTGTAAAGCACACATCTTTATGGCCACATAACTGACTTAGAGTTGTAAAAAATATAAGATCACATACATTATTTTTAATTAAGTTTTATTGATGCACTTAAAAAAATTTACCTTCTCTCGTTGACTTTTCATTGCTTTTCCCATACAAAACCCTGCCTACTCCCCCAAAATGAAGTAAAATGAAGAAAAATACAGGCCGTCCATGTCTGGCAGTGTATCCCTTGTTTTGCCCCTGTGGCCCACCTGCACCTCAGCCAAAGGGAGGGAGGCATGTTTCAAGTCAAGACTGACCACTGCATTCATTAGAATTCTGACATCTTTCAGAAGTGTTCTCCTTTACAGCTTTGTGGTCGTAATTAAAACTGTTTTCCTTGTTCTGCTTATTTTCCTCTTTATCATTTCATCTATGTCTGTCCAACTTGACATGAATGCTTCACATTCATTATTTCTTTCTCTTTTTTAAATAAATATTCATCATTTCTTAAGCCCCAGTGACATCACGTTTCCTTCATAAATCTTTTCAGCCACTTAATTCCCTGTTGACGGGCCCTCACTTCACTCCCTTGAACAACCAAGCATTTCCCTGAAGCCCCTGCCCAGAGCTCTGTCCATCTGGGTGAGGCCCCCCAGTGCTACATACTGTAGGCTTGGCTGCTTTTTCAGTGAACTGCCGGTGCATTACTGAAAGGAGCTTACAACAACAACACAATGCTGACCTTCTATCCTTCTGCTGTAGTGGGCAACATGGTGATTTCTAGTTTTGCTTCTTCCTTGTTTCCTGTCCTATTCCCTGTTGCTCTGAGATTCCAACTCTGCACCTCGGGGAAAGTCCCAGGCCTGGCATGAGAATCGAGTTTTTGTTTCTGTCAAGGCAGTGATGTCACAGTCTGACACCACAGGGAAAGCAAACCACAGAATGCCAGCGCTAGATAGAGGAAGAAAAGGAAACTCATGTTGCTATGCTGGAAGGTTTGCCAAGTACTTCTTTTCCCCTACAACCACTCTGTGAAGTAGCTAGTACATGAATTTTTTAATTTGCCCCATTTTAGAGAGGAGAAGCTGAGGTTCAGAGAGGTAGAGAGATAAGCTGAAGGTTACCCAAGATGCTACATGCCCTCTCAGCCTTAGTCTGTGAGTTTGGATCGCTTTGCAGAAGAAAGTTGGCTCCAGTGAATACTTGTTTGTTTTTTAAATAAATTTGTTTTTTATTTTTAACATTAAAAAGTATTTCTTGAGTTCCAAAATTCTCTCCTTCCCACCCCTCCCCCACCCATTGAGAAGGCAAGAAACATGATAGCAATTGTACATGTGAAGTCATGCAGAATATTTCCTATTAGGCATATGGCAAAAAAGCAAGAAAAATAAAATTTTTAAAAATGCTTCAGTCTTCCCTCAGACTTGGTCAGCTTTCTCTGAAAGTGGAGATAACATTTTTCATGAGTCCTTTGAGATTGTCTTGGGTCACTGCATTGACCAGAACAGCTAAGTCATTCAGAGTCCATCATCATACGTTGTTGGTGTTGCTGTGTACAACGTTCTCCTGGCCAGTGAGTACCTAAAAAACCAGCCAAATTGTTCATTTGTAACACCTCTACAGTGGCCCTGTTCAAGCTTTGGAGGGTTACCTTGTCTTTACACCTTAAAAAGTACTACCACAGTGGGGACCTAGAACGTTATTTTCCCTACCACAGTGGGGACCTAGAACGTTATTTTCCCTGTTAGTCTCTTTTTGCTCCATCCAGAGTTTTCTTCTTGATTGTTTTTGTCCTTCTTCAGTTTTGTCTGACTCTTCGTGGACCATAGTACTGTCTGTGGGGTTATCTTGGCAAAGATACTGGAGTGTTGTGCCTTTTTCTTCTACAGTGGATTAAGGGAAACAGATTAAGTGACTTGTCCAGGGTCACACAGCTAGTAAGTATCTGAGGCCAGATTTGAACTCAAGTCTTCCTGACTCCAGGCCTAGTGCTCTATCTGCTGAGCCACCTAGCTGTCCCTTGCCTCTTAGTCCTGGATTCAAATTCTAGCTCATCTCTTTAATTCCTCTGTTGCCTTGGGCAGATCGGCAAACCTCTCTGGGCCTCAGTTTCTTAATTTGTAAAATATGATGGTTCAGTAATTCACCACACATTCATTAAACATCTATGCATCAAGTACTGTGCTGAGTACTAGAGATGGGCATTTCAGCAGCGCAACAGTTCCCTGCTAACAACGAGTCTAAATGGTAATGGGAGGGGAAAAATGAGATATTTAGGTATTATATAGAATAAGTGTAAAGAGAATAAATACAAATAAAGTAAAAATAAAAGGTAGGTTAAATGAGAGGGCACTAGCAGTTGAGACTGCCAGGAAAGGTTTCAAGGAAAGGCTTCTCCATCTGAGGCAGAATTGAGGGAGGGGATGCATTCCGGGGATGGGGGATGGCCAGGCCTCTATGGAGAACAAAGAAAGGCCACTTGGGCGCTATCCTTTTTTTCAAGAGGAAGTAATGTTCAATGAGGCTGGAAAGTTAGATTGAAGCCAAGTTATGAAAGGCTTTAAAAGCTGAACGGAGAAGTTTAAATTTTATTTTAGAGCCAATAGGGAGGCACTGGAATTTATTGAGTATGGGATTGACCATGGTCAGATGTATTTAAGGAAAATTGCTTTATCAATAGTGTGGAGGAGTGACTGCAATGGTTAGAGACTTGTGGCTGGGAGACCTATCCAGAGGGTCTTAAAACAATCTTGGGAGGAGATAATAAGAAAAGAGAAGAGGATTGGCTCTATAAGATGGTGGGGGTAGAAACACCACGCTGTAGCATCTTCGAGTGGATATGTGAGGTGGGAGAGAATTAGGGAGGATAATGCTGGGGTCATGAGCCTGGAATACAGGACAAGAGGTTTGGACAGTCTGGCTGTCAGAACCTTTCCAGCTCTAAATATGTGATCTGTGAATAACAGACCGAAATGACATTCAGAAAAAAATCTAAATATAGGCAGTGTTCCAAACCCATGGACTTCTTGCCTCTGCGAAGTAGAGGTGTGTGGGGGGTGGGGGGTGTCTTTTCATATCTCGTCTTTGGGACCACGCTTATTCTTTATAACTATGCAAACTTTATATTCTGTTGATTTGGGCTTTTTCTTCTTGTTGTCACATTCGTTGTATTATTGGCTCTGCTTACTTCATTATGCATCAATTACTGTGCATTTTTCCATTTTTCTATATCATTCATTTTTTTAAACAGCACAATAATAATTCATCACATTCATGGACTAAATTTATTTAAGCGTTCCCCAATTGCTGGGCACCCACTTTGTTTCCAGTTCTTTGATACCACAAAACAAAAGTGCTGCTAGAAATATTTTGGTGGATGTGGTCTTTTTTTTTTTTTTTTTTTTTTGCTCAGTGATCTCCTTGAGGTAGAAGCCTATTAGTGGGATCTCGAGGTCAGTTTAAATTAGAAATTGCAGTGCCCCCCCCCATAATCCTTTTGTTCTTAGTCTTCAGTTTTCTTCTATTTTGCCAACTGCTCTTGTCTTCTTAATTTTAATTTCAGGTCCCCCGTGAGTCCTCGAGCTCTTCCAGATAATTCTCTTAAGAGTGTGTCCAGCCTGGCAGCTTTTTATGCCATCTTGGTCACAGCAAGGTAGTGAGGAATGTGGAAATTGCCACTGACCTTGGAGTCAGTTTACCTACCTCAATTTCCACCTTCCCTAATTAATGACAGTTAAATAACACTTAGTCTAAACCCCATCCTCATTTTAAAAAACAACTTTTATTACTTCTTTTACCATTCTTTTTAAGTTTTAAGTTCCAGATTCTCTCTTCCCACTTCTTCCTTCAACCCCCTCATTTTACAGATAAAGAAACTGAGTCCCAAGGAGGTTAAATGATTGGTCCAAGATCCCTGGGGCATTAAGGAAGAATTGGAATTTGGCTCTGACCTGTTTATATGCTACCACTGTAGGCAGGGGACAGTAGGTAGAGGAGAGGGAATGTAGGCTATTGCCCTCTATCGTCTACTAGGTATGTATTCCTGGGCAAATTGCTTAACTTCCCTGGGCCTTCATCATTTCTAAAGTGTGTGTGTTGGGGTGGGGGAGAGGACTTGTTTTAACATTCTTTGGTCTGTTTTCATTTTGCTGATGGTTCAGTGACTTATTCAGGGTCATACAGGGAAGTAGCTCTCTGTAGTTTCCTGCTGCTTCAAATGTTTCCTCCACTTCAAAGGGCATTGCTGCATTGGTCATTTCCTGACCAGTGCCTTGAGTAGGGGAGTAGCCAGACAGAGTTGGTCTAGACATCACTGGGGGCTCAGGACCTGCCAGGTGTTGGACAACCAGGCAACTGAAAAAAGAAGGAAGGAAATGGGTAAGGAAGAAAAGAGAATGAAGCGAAAGGAAAAGTAAGGAAATGGGGGAGGGCGAAAAGAGTGTGTCTTTCTTGTCCGGTTAAAAGCCTGGGTCTTTATGGCCTAAATCGTCCTCTTTTGGTGAGTTAGCAGTGGTGGGGTTATTAGCAGACACTAGATTGCCTAGCCCATTCTTTGTGATCTGCAGGGCTTCACAGAGAGGAATATATCCTCTCTAACCCTGTTTCCTCTGAGCGGAAGGCTTAGGTAAGGGCCATATCATTCTATATGTGGCGTGCGTTCCTCTCCCTCCTCCATGATGTCATAAGCAGCTGGCTTTGCCTTGGCAGCTTTTAGAGGATCTACTGCCTGCCTGCTCTCAGGACACCTGGCTCCAACACAGGATTCTTGCTGGGACCTAAGCCCCAACTCACTTCCCTGGGCGGCTCCCATAGGAAACTCTGGCTTCCTTAGTTAGCTCCAAAGTCTCACGAACAGCACTCGGCTTGGCTTTGTTTAAAAGGAGCCCTGCCTTTAACTCTCAGCAGAATTCTCTACCCCCTACCCCCATGGGGGAGGGGAAAACATGGGAGCAATTTTTAGTTGTTAAGTATTTATTTACCTGTAAGATTTCTTTACAGCTGCCTCAGTTATCTTCAAAGGACCTCACAAACCCTTATTTTGCTGTCTGTCTCAGGAGAAATTGTTAATCCAGGTCCCTTTGGAGCCTGAGGAGTGAGGACTCCTGGCTTCCATTTCTGTTCCATCCAGGGCACACTCTTGACAATGGATTGAAGAAGTGGTGTGTTTTGGGCAAAAGCTAGTCACACAGCCCTCACAAACAACCACTGACCATTTGTCAGGCAATAGTCAATAAGCATTAATTCAGTGCCTACCAAGTGCTGGGCACTGTGCTAAGCACCAAAGCACTGTGGGCTGAGCAGACACTGAGACCTTGTGGATGCTGTTTTCCAAAACTAATGAGGAGAAAGAGAGAGGAGGGCAGAACAAGGGATGGTTAAAGAAGAGAAGAGAAGAGGGCCAGGAGTAAAGGAGAGAAAAGGAGGAAAGAAGGGAGCAGGAGAGAAGAGAAGGAAGACCAAATTACAATAAGGGAGAGAAAAGGAGGAAAGAAGTGAGCAGGAGAGAAGAGGAGGGCTGAAGTACAGTAAGGGAGAGAGAAGGCGGAAAGAAGGGAGCAGCAGGAGAGAAGAGGGGAGTGGCAGGGAGGAGCAAGGAAGATAAGGAGGGGAGGAGAGCAGGAAGGTGGGAGAGACAAGGAGCCGTGGAACTTTTTTTGTGACATGGACCCCTGTGACATTCTGAAAACCATGGACCTCTTTTCAGAATGTTTTCAATGCATAACATATATATGCTTACAATGGAAACCAGTTAGAATGAAATACAATTATCAAAATTTTTTTAAAAGTTTTTTAAAAGTTGGTTAGCCCCAAGGTTATAATCTAGGCGGACCCCCTGATTTTACAGATGAGGAAGCTGGTCCCCCGAGAAGAGATGGGACTTTTCCATTGTCACACTGCAGGTCAGTGGCCAAGCCACAATGTGGCTGCCTGTTCCGTCCTTGGCCAGCAGTCCTGGGGAACCAGGTCTTTCTCAAGGCCTCCTGGAGAAGTACCTTCAGCAGGGACTAGAAATCATTTAGAAGTCAAAGATACCAGTATAGATGCTCCATTGAGTGCCTCCTCTTCCCCCAGAGACTTCGGGAGGGCCCAGCAAAGGCTAGGTGGGTAGTGTCCGCAGTTACCAACTTCCTGAGAGTGGGACAAAGCTGTCAAGGCACCCTGCAGAGAGCATTCTGCAGAAGTGAAGGATTAGGTCTCAGGTCAATGATTTATTGAAAAGTTATGCTATTAGGTGCATGATACATGACGGGCTATTCGAGTGTTAATTTGAGGAGGTAGACACTTTTGCCCCTCCTCTCTATCAGGTGGACTTCCTGGAGGGGAGATGATGTTGGAAGATTAAAGGATAGCAATTAATTGGAGAAAACCTTTCAGATGAGAGAGGGACCATGAAAAGAATAAGTCCTCAGAAGCTTCAATCTGGGCATAAATCTTATTGCCACACGTACCCTAGGCAGGTTCTACAGGACAAGCTTCTGAGCTTGTTAAATGCAAGAGAATTCAAAGATTACCCTGAATGAAAGCCATTGGGCATCAGATTCTGTAGCAGAGTGATACTCTGGAAGGAGCCCCACAAGTTAGATCCAGGACCTGTCTGGTTCCCCTCTGCTCCTTCACACCTTGCTGTGTGATCCCTCTCTGGGTCTCAATTTCCTCATTTATAGAATGAAAGGGATCTAGATGGTTTCTGAGGCTCCTTCCAACTCTAAATCTGATCCTGTCATTAATTTTGGACCCTAACAACTCAGATTCTGTAAAGGATTGTCCTTGACCTACAGGAAATTCCTGGAAGGGGGAGGATTCCCTCCAAAACAAAGCAAAAAAAAAAGATTGGAAACTTGGAAAGCTGTGCTTCACTGTTTTGGTCATTAGTATCCACTGAACGGAAGAAGGTCAGTCACTGGGGACCTCAGAGGTCAAAACTTTCTCACTGTCCCACCAGTACTTTTCAGAAGTTATTATCCTTGGACTGTCAGCAGTCTATTGGGGACTTCCCTTTGGCCTTGGGAGGCTGTTTGAGTAAGGCAAGGAATAGAACTTGGCCAGTGAGGTCTCTAGCACAAGCACCAGAGATGCTGCCACCACAGACAGGTTGTTGTTTATACAGCCTTGGGGTTTGTGTGTAGATTGGGGTAGTTTGGGGAGGAGGGATTGGTGAGTGGATGGAAACCTGACTCTTCAGGTGAAAGTTTGAACAAGGTTGTTTTCAAACTTGATTCCCATGGGGGCTGTTTATTGGATACCGAAAGTATGTGTACTTTAGGTATGGGAGGAGTGAATGTACTTGGATATTTTCGCACTGAGTAATCCGTGATTTCATTGCTATGGGTGACTTCCTCCACCAGGGCTCATTCAGTCCTCTTTTCTCCCCGCCCCCAGTTACTTTCTCAAACCCTATGACTCCTTGTTTGCCCGTAAATCCTCCAAAAAGGGTGTGTCCAATGTCCTTTCCCCTTGTACTGGTTGTGTTGGGCATCTCTCTTATTCTGACTACCCAAATACCCAAATTCTGACTATCTGGTCCATTTTTTTCTGATCACACATAGCCTCAATACATTTTCCCCTACAGCTGACTGGCAAGTCACCTATGGTACCGTGGCCACCACCCAGCTAGCTCACAGAGTGCACACACTATCTTACTCTTAACCATCGATTTTCCCCTGGTGATGGTGTCTATCACTGGGAATCATGGAATAGAGCAATCTCAGAATTCTTCTTACACATGCCAAAGGGAAAGGTGTTTATATCTTTGGGATTCAGCATGAAAGGAGTATGATTCCATGTGAATCCACCTCCTGGTACACAGACTTAGTTCTCTCTCTACCTCAAGAAGAAATTCCTTGTACAGATTTGCTCTTCATCCTTCCTCTTTCTCTCTCATTTTATCCTTGGAGTACATCTGTAAGAAAGGTATTAGTGTAGATCATGAACAGATTTGGAAACTGAGGCACAGAAAGGTTGTATCACAGGTTCACACAACTAGTTATTGAGAAGAGTTGATACAAGAAATCCATTTTATAGTCTTTTCTGATATCCTGAGCTGCTGCTAGATGTGGCTGTTTATTCAAATGAGATGATAAAATGTAAAGTGCATTTTAAATGTTTAGCTATTATTAAAACCTATGTGGGGTGGGGCAGGGGTTAGGGAACTGGACATCTCTGCCTGTTTTTTGAGGATTCTGGCTCACAGTTCTAAAGCTACATAGAACATTCTTCAGAGATCTGCACAGAAGAGTTGGCAAGAGAAGAGACTCCTTGCCTTCCCACCCCCACCCCCTACCCACTCACCCTCCCATCACGTCACATCCCCATAGCCCTTCACTGCATGCTGGCCAGGCTGGCTGCTCTTCGGCATGCTGCCCAGAAAGACAGATCAGTTGAATATCTGGATTCACATGGTCTGGAGCAAGGGAGGGGATTAGGAGGCACCAGGAGGGGTATTGTTTTAAGGAGGTTAATATGCTCTTTCCAGCTAAAGACAAGACCCAGCAGCAGAGTGTCACAGTTTGACTGACCCTTAAGAAATTAGAATTGACACCTCCCTGGGCAGGAGAGGAATCACTCAGCAGGTGCATTGAGCCCCTTGAGGGGGCGGACCTTGGAACTGGCCCCTCTTCTCTCTCCACCTCCCCAGCCTGGGCCAAGAAGGAGACAGACTAGAAGCAAACTGGCTCATTCTGAGTCATGGACTCATGGTCCATTTGGTACCCTGACCTTGCCCCCCCTCCCTCACCCTTCACTCACCAAATTACAATAATGAATAATCCAAGGAGTTTATCTTGCAGCTTCCACCTGAGAAGCTTAGAGTGTTTTGCACTTATCTTCCTGCCAACACCCTCAGATGCTGTTCTGATTTGGGGACTGGTCTGAATAAATTGAGCCATTAGGGCAAGTGTGTGTGCACTGCATTAAAAAAGAAAAGTAGGGACAGGTTTGCATGGAACCACAGAATGTTATAACCTGTTCCAATCCATTTTACATATAAGAACACTGAGGGTCCAGAGCAGTGAATTGTTAGTGGCTGAACTGAGACCAAGTCTTGAGATCCCAGTACCATTGCAGCTGGATTTATGTGCTTATATGCCCAGGCCCTAGTTGAGGCTTTTCAAAAAGATTTCTGTCTGCCTGTCCTATTTCAAAACTGTCCTGCTTATCTGTGCTCCACTCTCTTCCCTTCTGTGCATTTTAAAGTGTTTTCGCTGGCCCTCTTTTTGGTGGCATCTGTATTGCTAACCTCCCCTTCACCACGCTACTCTTTACCAATGAAGACCTTCCAAAGCAAAATGAGTTCATGACCAAAAATATTTCTCTGCACCTTGTGTCGATCGCCTCTGTCAAGAAGTGGATAAATGGACTTCATCATTGGTCCTCTGGAGACAGAGTTGGTTACTACATTCATTAGAGCTTTTTAGCCTTTCAGAGTTGTTTTTATTTACAATGCCGCTGCCCTGGTATCAGTTCTCCTGGTTTTACTTACTTTATTGTCACTTCAGACTAACTACCCATGATTTCTTCAGTCTTCTTTCAGTTTTTTTTAATGGCACAATAATTTTCCATTACATTCATGTGTGACAATTTATTTGTTTAGCCATTTCCCAGATTCTAGTTCTTTGCTTTCCCTCTTTTTCCTTTCCCCCCCAAATGAAATAACATGTACAGTGCTTTGGAAAACTTCTAGGACTGTCTGTATAAGTGGTGGATGTACCACTGGTATATCTGGTATATCTGGAATGGAACCACTTGTGCAAAAGGATGGAGAGGATTGGCAGATGACATGTCCCATACAGGGAGCTAGTAGGCCAGCTTGGTGGGAACAGAAAGTACAAACAAGAAAGGGGGGAATACAGTGAAATCATATGGGAAAGATAGATAACAAATCATTGTGGAGGGCTTTTTTTTCTATTCGAGAAGTTCTTCTGGAAACCTTAGGGAGCTATTGAAGAGTTAAGTGATGGGTGTGGAATATCAGTTTGGTCACTGGATTGGAGACAAGGAAGGCGGCGACATAATCCAGGGAAGACCCTGCTAAAGGCTTGGTTGTTTTATCCTCCTAGTAAAATATCATCTTGAGGGAGGGTTTTGTGTTTGCATTCCCAGGACCACGGAGAGTGTCTTACATACAGTAGGCACTTGACTAAACACTGGCTGAATCGGTAATGTTGTTGGAACCTATTAGCTCCTATCTCCTAGGATCCAATTGCTAGAGGACATGTGAGTGGAATTGATGAATTATGATTAGAATTGAGAGATTATGAGTTAGAATCAATAGTTTCCTTGCCAACAGATTGACCATATGGGATGAAAGGAAGGAAATCAAAAGATGATTGCAGGGTTGTGAATCTGGAAGGATGGCAATACCCACAACAGCAATATGGAACTTGAGTTTGATTAGGCACATGTTAAATTACTGGTTATTTCTTGATACTCTCCTATATAAAGCATCCCATGTTGGACATGGAATTATAAAAGATCCTACTGGCGAGAAGCTGTAGCTGAGAGAAACAGGGTATACATAAAAAGAGAAGTCAAATGAACAGCGTAGGGAAACTTCTAGGTGAATTTTGACATTTAAGTGCTATAGGGTCCAGAGGAACAAGCAAATGTGTCCCATTATCAACACTCAGATTCAGTTTTGCTTTGAAGGTCTCGACACTTGAAGATTGAAGCGAGAGAGACTTGAGGCTAAGTGGAGAATAATTTACATTGATCTTTCTCATCTAGCTCTGGCTTTTTAATCCTTTTTGCCCAGCATACTCCCCAGGCAATCTCCTGTCTGTCTTGTCAGAATGCACTCAAGGAAATCATAAAGCATATTCCAAAACCAAATATAAAATGCTCTTTGGATTGCCTACTCTTAGACTGTCTGCCTAGTTTCTAAATTTGCTGATAGCCTTAAATTGAGTATAATGCTAGGGAAAGAGTTGAATTCTAGCTAGCTACTGATTAGCCTGTATGACCTTGAGCAAGTCATCTAACTTTATTTCCTCATTTATAAAATAAGAATGTCGGACTAGAGAATCTGGCCCCTTCCAACTTTAAATCTAGCATACGGTAAATTTTCTCGAGTTCCAGGCTAAGTTGATGGGAAGTAGAGGGTGAGGGTGGGGTAGAGAAAGAAGACTAACTAAAGGCAATAATTTCCTTTGGAAAACTCCAAGAGCAGTCCAATGGGGGAGAGGCTTTTGAGGTTCCCCAGGAATCAGGTTGGTCAGGAGAATATAGAACCTGACCTTTTTCTAGCCTACCCTACTTCAATAACTGTGACTATGAGTTTAGAACGTGAGTTTAGAACACTCGGAAAGAAACAGAGCATTCTAGTAGTAAGACAGATGGATGAACAGAGAGTCAGGGGCACTTCATTCTGTACTTGGCTTTGCAGAACAGTTGCTGCAGGCCTTAAATTGGACAAACATGAACCTACAGAAACCCCAGGGATCCAGTGAAGTCACCAAACCTCTCTTTCTTCTTTTCCCCTCCCTGTACTCCCTTTGGACATCTCATACTCCCACTTTAGCAGTGACAGTGGCTCAGCTGCCATGTTGGGTATATTATAGTGGGGATTTTATGTTTTGTGTATGTATAGGTGTGTGTATACATATTTAAATAAAGGATAATTGAGGAAGAAGAGAACGCAGTTTATGATTTGTGAAGAAAGCTTCTACATGGGGACATGCCGCCTGGGAGGGAGAGCTGCATTTCAAGCATGTGCTCAGTCAGGAGGTGAAGTGAGACCTTCCTTGATTTCTGGAGCCAATTTTAGTCTCACTAAAGTCAGAGCTGGTTTGAGGGACCTTCCACGACTGACAGATTTGTACTTGATCAAGACAAGGGGAGTCGCGGAATAAATTTGAACAGGAGAGTGACATGGTTACATGTGTATCTCTGAATGACTTATAGTGCCTTGTGCATAGTAGGTACTCAAGAAATATTTGTCGAATTCACTGGGAAACAAGGAAGTTTAATGAGGGGGCTATCAAAGTAGTCCAGGTCAAAAATGATGAGGGTTTGAACTAGGGTGGAGACAAGGACAAGGGGAAGATGAGCAGAAGCCAAGAGATGTTGTAGGAATAGTTTGGCTTGACTGAATTTCTGGAATGAGAGGAGGAAGAGTTGAGGATGACTTGAAATGGTATGGACCTAGGTTGACTGGAAGGATGTTGGTTCCTTCAATAGAGGGATAAGAGGGAGAGGAGTTGAGGGGTGTGAAAGAGTCAGAGCAATTTTATTTTGAATATAGTCTGAAATGCCAATCCCCTCCCCCACAAAAAATATTAAGGACTGGTATATCGGTGAGGTTATTTTTGTTTTGAACTATGAGTTCATCCCCTCCTAGACTCTAAACTTAAAAATTTTTATAAATCTATCTGAGGCATTGAGCTTTTAGTGACAAAAAGTGTGTTAAAGCAGAGTACTTAACTTTTTTGGCATTGTGTTCCCTTTAACGGTACCAAATTTAGGGACCCCAGGTTAAGAAACCCCTATGTTAGAGGTAAGACTTGAACCCAGGTCTAACTGATGCCAAAGCTGGTCCTTGGTCCACTGTACAGTGTTGCCTTTCAGGAGCTTTTAAGAGTTGGATCTATACGTTTGGAACTCATCCAAATAAAAGCAACATTTTAGCCTACGTGGGGGGAGCTAAAATCATCAGATGAAAACATGTATAGAAAAGAGGGATTTCATTTTTCATTGATTGCTGTGGTTATATTGTCTCTTTGGATCAGCTTATTTTCACTTTGCATTAGTTCACGGAAGTCTTTGCAGGTTTCTCTGTACTCATCACATTTGTCAAAGATGTCCTATGTTTTATATCTTGTTAGATTGAGCTAGAGAAGAGAAGTCATGTTTAGATGTTCCTGGGAAGACTTTATTTATTTATTTATTTTTTTGCTTTTTGGCGGGGCAATTGGGGTTAAGTGACTTGCGCAAGGTCACACAGCTAGTACATGTGTCAAGTGTCTGAGGCCGGATTTGAACTCAGGTCCTCCTGACTCCAGGGCCGGTGCTCTACTCACTGCACCACCTAGCTGCCCCATGGGAAGACTTTTGATGGGGGTATGAGCCAGAGCTATTGAGAAACCCTAAGACAGAAGCAGCTCTGAAAGGGGAGAAGAGAGATGGGGATACGCATTTGGCCTTTTTGTTAAGTGCTCCCGTGGAATCTTGGGTATGCTCGATTGAGTGACATTTTGGGGGACAGTTCCAAATTGCTTTCAAGAATTGCTGGATCACCACACAGTTCTACCAGCATTGCATTAATGTGCCTATTTTCCTCTAGACCATCCAACAACTGTTATTTTCCTTATCTTTGCCAGTCTGATAGATATGATGTGAATTGGAACCTTAGAATTGCTTTAATTTACAGTTCTTTAACTATTAGTGACATGAGTTTTTCCTTCAGTACCTTTGCAAGTGTCAAAGCTAAGGAGGCATTGAACAGAACAGGTTTATTTCACACAACAAGGAATACAGGGATTTAAAAAGAAAACAACTTAAAGTGAATCAAGAAAATTTTCTTAGAGCCCTGTACAATTACTCCAATTGGGATTTGAGTTGCCTTGTTATTGTGGGAAAAGAAAATTGGTTTGTCATGAAATTAAGTAACATGTATTGGGCGAGCAGTACTTTTCTTGGTCCCAATACTGTTGTTACAGTGCCATCTTGGCATTGAGTCTTCCCAAAAGAAAGACCTCATCTATATCCTGTTTCAACCTGCACAGTGCACATGACTCACAGTACTAGTGAAGACTTTGGTACAGGTATGCTCCTCCACATGATTCTGTGCCTTGTAGTTTATTAGTTCAAGCCCTCCCTCATTCTTGTATCCAAGAGTTGTGCTTGGATGAGCCTTCTCTCTCTCTCCAATGCCGTTCATTACCATGTTCATATTGGGTTCGTCTTTGAAGGCCTGAACCTTCACAATTTAAATATTTTGCTGATGAGCCACAAGATTACATTTTGGGACCTTATCACCACCCTTTTCTATAGTGTTCTAGTCATTTTCAAGCCCCCAGAACCTCCTTACCACTCTCCAATATGACTCAGTGCCCCTCTTCTGTCCCCCCCCCCACCTCCTCCCCAACTCCCTTGGCCTTTAGGTGGTACTGAGATGAGACGGAGCAAGTTTTCCAACTTGAAAGTCAGTAGGGTCCAGACTAGGTTGTATTCATTAATTAGTCATTAACTCTACCAGCAGGTAGATGGCACAGTGGATAGAGTGCCAGGCTTGAGTTCAAATCCATCCTCAAGACTCTTAATAGCTGTATGACTCTGGGCAAGTCACTTAACTCTGTTTGCCCCAATTTCCTCCTCTGTAAAATGAGCTGGAAAAGGAAATGGTAGAAACTGCTCTAGTATCTTTGCCAAGAAAACCCCCAAATGGGGTCATTTTTAACAACAACCCTACCTCCAACACTTCTCCTCTACTGAACCCTCCTTGTAAGAAAGAAAAACAGTGAAGAACAAATGGGCATAGGGACCACTTCCGACAGGGCCTTCTATATCACAGTTTGCTTCTCCAAGTGAGAGGAAGGATCCCAGATGGTTTATTCCATTTCATCTGAGTTGGCTGCCTTTTAGTATTTGCATTTACATCATTGCATCGTTGTGGGATTTGTCTATTTGTGATGCACCACTTCACCACTTGTTTTCTCTGAATTCCCCATTCTTTGTTTCTCTTGGTGCAATAATATTTGTCAAGCACTTAGCACAGTGGCAGGCATACAGTAGGTGCTTAAGAAATGCTCACCATCTCCCCTGCCACCTTTACACAATCATCTACCTAAATTTGTTCAGCCATTCATTCTCCCTCAAAGATTTGTTTCTGGTTTTCTTCCCCCCACCTATAGCACTAGAAAGATTATTTTTATAATGAGACTTTTCGATCACTGAATTCCTGCAGGTATAAGCTTAGAAAAGGGTATGGATAGTTACTGATTTTCCCATCTCCTAATAGCCCTTTGGGCTTGGACTGCTCCCAGTCAGTTTGATGGTTTTGAGGTGAAAATTCATGGTTTTGTGTACATTTCTCATAACTTCAATCTGGCCCTGTTTCTTGGTCATTTGCATTTCTCTTGAATACTCTATGTCCTTACCACTTGCCTATTAGGGAATGACTTTTGTCTTACAGTAAATACCAGATTTGTGATGCAAAATTTTCTACTTAGGATCAGTTCTTTTATCCTATATTCTCTAATTTTGTTTGTGCAAAAGCTCTTTTATTTTATGTAATTGAAAGAGACATTTTATCCTATCCCTTGCTTAGTCAAGAATTCATTCCTTCACTGCAGATCAAAAAGGCACCTCCTTTTTCAGTATTTCTTCTCCCTGCTCCTCCCTTCCCCCCAAATAAGAGAAAGAATACCCTTCTATTTGTTTAAATCAAGTGAGCTTTTGTGTTTAGGCCTTATATCCAGAGGCAATAGTGAATAGAGAATAGAAGATAGGAGGACGGTTCTGTCCCCTTCTCTGATACATATACATATTAGCTATGTGTGTTGTCAAACTTAAAAGAAACAGATCCCTGTGGCTGCCTGTTGATTTGGAAAAATCTATGCTTTTTATATACATACATACATACATACATACATACATATATATATATATATATATACACACATACATACATATACACACACTTTTCCTGTTTGTATTTTAGTCTGGTTCTGGGGCATCAAGATTAGGCCATAAACTTCAAACATACCCGAAAGAGATTTAAAACATAATTGGAAATTATTTAACAAAATAAACAAATACGGTAAATCAGATGTTTTCTAAGTCAATAGGCTACAGGCAGGGATCCTTATTTATACTTTACTGTAAATTTTGATTTGAATTGGACACCCCTGCTCTAGGCAGCCCTATATTGGTAGAAATATCTGGAAGGTGAGAAATACATCAATAAATCACAGGAACCATCCTTATCCCTATCTCTTCGCTGTAAAATGCTGATTTAAATCTAATTTGTCAAACTTCCTGGCCATGGCAGATATTTTTTTTGTAAATAGTATTTTATTTTTTCCAATTACATGTAAAGATACTTCTCTATATTCATTTTTTTATAAGATTTTGAGTTCAAAATTTTTCTCCCTCCCTCACTTCTCCTCCCCACTCCCCAAGACTGCAAGCAATCTGATATTGGTTATACACTTGCAATCATGTTAAATCTATTTCCACATTAGTCATGTATTCAAAGAAGAAACAGAACAAAAGGGGAAAACCACATACACACACAAGCCGATCATCACACAACGTTGCTGTTACTGTGTACAGTGTTCTCCTGGTTCTGCTCACTGCACTCAGCATCAGTTTATGTAAATCTTTCCGTGTTTTTCTGAAATCCTGTTGAAGTAAAGACGAGGTGATTTGAACTTCCCTTCTACTGGGCTTTAATGCCTTTTCCAGGGACTTGCATTGGCAGATGTCACCCTTCCTAGAGGCGCCGAGGGGCAGGGGGAAGGCCACTGAATCCCTTTCCTCCCCACCAGAAATATTTCCTTGAAGAAGGCCTGTTAAAGTTCCGTCCTTCTCTAGTCATTTCTTTAAGACTTTGCTCCTTGTTCAGCTGCGATGGCTTTTTAGAAGTAGAGTGGATCGAAGGAACATGAGCCATTAATTAGCACCTTCCTCTGAGTTACTAGATCCGAGCCTCTTCCCTAAGAAGACAACTGATGAAAAGACTTTTGCTACAAAGGGTAGGAAACCTCTGTTGCTTATAGTGTGTGTGACCTTGGGAAAATCACTTCATTTCCCTGGGGCTTGGTCTTCATCTGTAAGGTGATGATTGGACTTTATTTCAGTGGCCTCTGAGGGCCCTTACATTCCAGCTCTGTTACTTACAACCAGGTGTGACCTTGGTCAAGAGACATGAGCTCTCCGGCCCTCAGTTTCTTCCAATGTAAAGTAAGGGGCTTGGGCTGTATTTTATTTCTAAGACTTCTTTAGACCCTAAATCCTATGATATTAGCCCATGATCAGGAAAGAGGGAGCCTAGTAAGCAGCATGTCTGCTTGATGGAAACATTTGGAATATATAACTCTTTCATCCAAACATCATAGTGGAATATGATGGGGAGGCCAAGAGGATTTCTACCCCCATCACCAAATGGGGCACAAAGGCCCAAGGAAATGAAGTAGCAACTTGCACCTGCCTTAGGCTATTACCTCCAGACCATTTGAAAACTAATTAAGAGGTTGGATGCTAGTGGTATACTCAAAACAAACCCCAGCGCTGGGATCCCAACCCTATCCAGGTTAGCCCCAGGGGAGCCATGAGGCGCCTGAGCCCTCCTCCACCCAGCTTTAAATAGCTTTTAATAGAAAGGAGATTCAGGCGGAGCCCCCTTCCCCCTACTGAGCCTCTCCCTACTCAAAGAATGGGCCCTAGAGTTGCTGCCAGGGCAAGGCTTCAGGAAAGCCCTCTCTAGAGAGGGAAGGCAGAGTAGGGAGGTCCAGGAAGTTTATTCTCTTCATGTCCTTTCCTTCCCTGACTTCTCCTAAGGTGTCCCTTCTTGGCTGGCCCTGAGCTCCCCAGACCAGGGTTGTAGTGGGGCTTTTTCAGTCCAAACAATCTCCCATCTACCCCATGACTCTGACCCTCCCTTCACTAAGCCACCCAGTGACACTATGTTCTACTATGGCCTGCTCCCAACACAAGTCTTTTCCAGGATATTTGTATGCCTGTTATGTCTGGTAGGACTTATTTCAGGTACAAGAGAGAAATAAGCTTGAGGACAGACTAAGTGTGGAGTGGGGGTGGGTGAGGAAGCTGATAAGAGATAAGAGGAAAGGAAAAAAGTCCTGCAGGAAGTGGGGGGAATTATGGTGGCAGGGAGCAGATGAGGACAAGGGAGTACTTAAGTGCTCCAGAGAAAAAGAGGGCCGCCCCCATGAAGTCTGGACATCCCCACCTGATGTTCAGAGATGGCACACGTGAAGGTTTGTATTCCACTCTGGTCCCGGACTGTGTACTTTCTCATGGTCTGGATGAGCTTTCCAAACCAGCTGTATCCATCACCCTGATGCAGGGACACAATTCGATGAAGGCCCTGCCTCCATGGGGGTGCTTGGCTTGCCAGCTGAGCCCAGAGATAAGCGACAACAATTCTCTATTTGAAGAATGCCAGGAATTAATCTCCCCTGAGGGGAAAAGCCCAGGATTCCCTTGGGAATAGGGGAAATTTGGGCTACAATGCTGAGGGCAGTATGTTGAAAGGCTGCCTCCATGCCTACTGGTGACAGGCATGGGGGGAGGGCATGACATGGAGCTAGCTGTTCATTGATGAGCAGTCACAGACAGCACTTTATACAGAGAAACTAGCAGGGGAGACAGAGATCCTAGACAGAGCCTGGACCAGCTGGGCAGAACATTATTATTTTATACTGCTTCCCTCTGATCTTGCTAATGCTCCAGCCAAACTGGGCTGGCTAATCACTCCCCCGCCCCAACACCCCAGCTTTTATGCAAATTCCCAGGAGATTCTTAATTGAAATCCTTGCCCCTCCAACAACATAATTCCCTAGAAGTAAGAATCCAAATGCAAACCCAGTCTCATTTAAAGCCCAACTCAATGCCACCGTTTTCCAGGAAGACTTCCCCGACTAGCCTTCCACTTTTATTTCAGGGACCTGACATCAAAACTAAAAGAAAAAAATGTATTCTTAGAGCCTCAGTGACTTGGCAGAAATTAGATAATATCACTAAAGGGATGCTTAGTGAATCCCTGGAAGAGAAAGTAGTGATTGCCCAAGGTAGCAGGGCTTCGGCAAGAATCAGGCCTGCCTAAACTAATTTTCAAGTGGACTAGATTGTTTTGTCAGGGGACTGCTACTGTTAAATGTAGTTTTAAAAATTATGTAATTTCTTAGAGAAGTGAATGTCAAAATGAAAATTAAATAAAGGTTATGTAATTACTATATGGTTTAAGAATAATAGTCTAAAATCTTAATGAATGCCCTTTTTAAACCATAGCCATTTCCAAACATTAATGTTTTCCCACATAGCCCCATGAGCCCTCTCGTGTTATTTGGATTTAATTAGTTAACAAGTCATGCTATTCTTATAGACAACATGGAAAGATGTAGGCCAGACAATACAATTAGATGGAGATGGCCTTGGACCCAAAGAGTAGCTCAGGAATCATAGCTCCTTTCTCTCGATTCTTTATTTTGTATGGCAAGATTGGATTGTGGCTTATTCTGGATTTTATTATCTCATAGTAAAATGCTCAGCTTAATAAATATTGTTGAATTGAAGGGGTCTGAAGGAAGAGGAGGGTATTGGTATTATTTGAATGGGTCCTAGACTATTGAGTACTAGTTCTAGACCTTGTTATTCTGGGTCCATCTGGGCCCAGTGGTTGGGTTCTCAAACTCACATTTCCCCATGCCCTCTCCCTCAATCAGATAGCAATTAGAAAGAGAGGCTTGCTACTTGCTTCCCAACCAATAACCAGCAACAGCAAGTTCACTGGTGGAAGATTCTTGGTGTCCACATACTCCCAAGGAAGAGTCTGAGTTTTTAATGATTTACAGAAATTACTGCTTGGGTTCTAATTCTAACTCAGGCTGAAGTCGTTGTGCAACTTTAGATAAAAGTTATTTCATCCTGCCCCACCTCCCACTCCCTAGCTTCAGTTTTCATATGTGTAAAAGTAGGAGATCTCTAACTTCTCTCCATCTCTCATATCTAGGTCCCAATTAATGTGACTAAGAAATCCCGTGAAGGGAATTCTCACATCATTTCCATTGGGATGGAACCAGTTACCATATTTTACATAATTATAACTTCAAATAGTATGAATTGGATTACAGTGTCCACTTTTCGCAGGGATTCACTATTCTGAACTAGTAGCTGTGTTGTGTTATGATTAATGGCCACATCCCCTCCTTTATGGTCTTCTTTGTGTCTTCCACTTTTGCAGAATGGAAGGGCTCTGTCCTGCCTCCCAAGACTGAGCCCAGGGTATTGACAGGGAGAAGAACGGCACCCTATGTGCTCAGAATACTCAGCTACACATTCAGCAACTGTAAGGAATACTATATAAAGGAGTACCATTATCACTGGGGTACCAGATCACACCCCTCTCTTTTCCCCCTCTTAAGATTCCAGTCTATTCTTTTGACACATTCCCAATGAAAATTGATCCATGTAACATAATGTTAATGTTACAATGTTGATATCACCCCCGGCCACATCCATCCTTGGAAGTTTCCAGTTCAAATAAAATACCACTTATTGGGTGTATGACCTTTGGCAAGTTATAAATAGTATAGCCTTCAGGGTACCATTGTGTAAAAAGAGGCTGATGATATCTGTGTGCTCTATGTCTCATAAAGTTCTTTGCTTCAGATAATGTTCAGGGAAGACCTTACCAATTCTACTTTGATATAGATGTGAGGTCAATGAATGAATGTTCTCTCCATATGCCAAGCACCATGCTAAGAAAGTGATACAAATATGTAGCTAGTGATTGTGTAAGACAAAGGTTTACAGAGTCCCATACAGATACTGTTGCATTCTCCTCAAATGACCCTGGAAAGTAGGTATTACTGTTCCCATTTTAAAGGTAGGGAAACTGAGGGACAGGTCACACTGTCTCATGGTGGCATTGTTATAAGCATCTATCAAGGAGCCAGTGTGTGCATTGCTGTATCTTTGTTCTAGAATCTAGGAGATGAATTTCCCTGCCCCTGCAGAACTTAGAGGTCTGGCTAGGGAAATTCTGCACATACTTTTGCAGGGGAGTATCAGGCAAGATAAGATACAGCCCTAACTGCGGCTAAAAGTATGTTTAGCAGATTTTGAAATCAGAGGGAAAATTGCACAGACCAAGGTGATACAGGGATTAGGTAAATCATCGAGAATCAAATGCGTTCCCTTCCTAGAAAGAAAAGGAACTGGGTGATGCTAAGAGGAATGTTAGGAATAATTTGGGGTTTACGTGTGACATCCTAGGGAAGGCTGTCATAGGGAAGACCCAAGTTATAGAAGCTTAACTCTTATCTCCCTCTGCTGGAGAGCCAGTGCAATACAGTGGAAAGAACATTGAATTTGCAATAAAGAGATTTGGGTGTGAAATGTTACTCAACTAATCACTTAGGCAGTGTGTTTGGGCATTGGGAAAGATTTACTTTCTTGTGAAATGGGATTAGACGAGATTCTCTTGTTCCTTCCAGCTCTAAATCATAGGATCTTTTTTTTCTTCCCAGGCAGCAAAAACCCGGATCTTTTTTTTCTTCCCAGGCAGCAAAAACCCAGCCTTCTCCATTATTTATAGCAAAGTGCCTTTAGTGGTGAAGGGAGGGCTATGGATCCTTGGTCCTTCCACAAAACCCCTCTAGCTTCTGCCTTGGGAGTATGGCAGCCAATGGGCACTCCCAGAAAGGGAGCTGGGATTTGGCACCCAAGGAGGCGCTAGGGAGTCAGGAGTCCCCAGCACCCCAAAGCTCCAGCTGCTCCCTGAAGGAAATGATAGAACATGAGAGGTCACTTCTCACGGTTAGCTTTGGTTTGAGTTTGCTGCTTTACAGGAACAGTCATAGAAACTTCTGATAATGACAAGAATAACAGCTTGCATTTATGTAACACTGAAAATAGCTGGCATTTATATGCCATTTTACAGATAAGGAAATTGATGCACATAAAAGTTAAGTGACCTATGCCAAGTGTCTGAAGTGGGGGATTCGAAGTCTTTGGTCTTCTTGATTCCCAAGTCCTGCCTTCTACTCACTGTGCAGCCTAGTGCTTCTAACTGTGTTCTCATTTGGTCCTTCTAGCAGCCTTGTGAGATTGTCCTCTTTGTACAGATTGTGAAACCGAGGCCGACAGGTTCAAGTGGCTTGCTAAGGGTCAACATAGCTAGTGTCTGAGTGACAGTTCATGACTCTTAAGTCAAGTACCCAAACTGTTCCAGGATCAAAGGATTGTCCAAGTGTAGATATGAAAAAGACCTAGGTGGGGGTGAGGAACCTGCTGCCTCGAGACCACGTGGCCTTCTAGGTCCTTCGGTACAGCCTTTTGACTGAGTCCAAGTTTTATAGAACAAATCCTTTTGTTAAGGGGGTTTGTTCTGTGAAGTTTGGGTTCAGTCAAAGGACCACACCTGAGGACCTAGAGGGCTACATGGTCTTTGAGGCCACAAGTTTCCCACCCCTCTCGGGTAATCTAGTCCCACTCCTTGTTTTCATGGAAGAGAAAACAGACCCAGAAGGATGAAGGGGACTGCTTGAGATCAGCCAGCTAGTGGCAGAACCAGAATTAGAACCCAGGGTGCCTGGCTTCTAGTCATTGCAGAGGTGGGGAGTGGGGAGTGGGTGAGTGGGTGAGAAGTTTCACCAAACTTCTTGATTTCTACAGGTTTATCCTTGGACCAGAGGGGAGAGAGGTGGAGATGCTGGCTCAGAACCAGTAACAACCTCACCACCACCCTGCTCCCACCAGCAGGCCCCCACTTCCTGGGGCATTCTTATATATTTCCTTTTCCATCTATTAATAGCCCCAGAGTCACTGTTCGTATAGGAGGAAAGCCTCCAGACCTGAAATGGGAGGAAGCCAGTGCTCCCCTGAGGGTGGAGAGCTGGGTAGGACTGAAGGATAAGAGCTGACTGGGCTGCATTTCTCTCCCCAACTCTATCCCTACCCCTCTGACAGGTGGAGCTCCCAGAGGAGATAGGAAGGTTTCCTCTGGAAGGGAACAAACACGCATAGTAAAGCAAAACATTTCCACGTTGGCCATATCCAAAAATGATTTACTAATCTTGTTAAGACAAATGATGAAAAACATTTTTATTAAGCACGTACTGTGGGCCAAACCCTGTGCTAAGCATTAAGAACAAAAAAGACGTCTACTCCAAAGATCGCATTCTAATTGATTGTAATGGGGGCAGATAGTTGGCCCAATGGATAGAGCACCAGGCTTAGTCAGGAAAACCCGAGTTCAAATCCGGCTTCAGACGCTTACTTGCTGTGTAACCCTAGGCAAGTTATTTACCCCCACTTTGACTCAGTTTCCTTATTGGTAAAATAGGAATAGCAATAGCCTTTACCTGCCAAGTTTGTTAACGAGGATCAGATGAGATGAGCACAGTGCCTGCCACGCAGGTGCTCTATGATGTTGTTGTCAGCATTACTGTTTTTATACGACACCTTAAAAGGCAAGAAGGACTTTAAAAGTTTTTTTTGACCTTCATCACTTGGCCCCAGCCTATCTTTCCAACCCTGTTAGATATTATTGTCTTTTCCAGCCTTTGTGGTCTTTAAGAAGGTCCTACTATGTGCCAGACAGTATTGTGAGTAGCTGGTGATGCACAGACAAAAAAGGGAAAGGGTCCTTGCTGTCATTAGGCTCATACTGTATCAATCTGTACGTACTCCTAAGTAAGTGTTCAGTCATTATGTGCCAGTACTGTTCATTAGGGACAGGATAGGAACTGGGGAGCTCCATACATCATCTCTGTCTTTGTATACCTTCCTGGCCTCTGTCTTAGAATCCTTTTTCTTTCAATGCTTCCTTCTACAAGAAAGGACATATTCATTTTTCTAGTACAGGGATACTTAACCTTGTTTCATGGACCCTGGACCCATTTGCCACTATGGTGGAAGCCTATGGACCCTTCCTGAGAATTTTTTTAACAATAAAGTAAAATATATAGAATTACAAAGGAAATACTGAAATAAAGTTGTTAAAATACAAAACCCCTCAAATTCCTTGAGGACAAGGACTGCCTTAGTATTCCTAGCAAGGTACCGTCTTGGAGTAGGTGGTAAGCCTTAATGGTAAGTCTTGAATAAGACACTAGAGTCAAATAAACCTGTTGAGTCCTGTGTCTATACAGTCCCACAGTCTACAGCAGAATGTCCTAGGCACAGGCTCCACCTTTTTCAGTTTGGCTTTGAGCAAGCAGTGCTAACAAGCCTAGGAACTATAGTCACTCAGGTCTAGGGGCAATGCCTTTGGTCCCTTGGTTGGGGGTGGAAGCGACATATCCTTAAACCTTGGGTTGGGCTGGTATGGGTATTTTTATGACCCCTGAGTATGGGTAAGAGCGATAGTCTAGGGAAGTTCCCAAAGGCCAAGTTCTCCAATAACTCAAGGTTCCCTACAGCGCAAATAACATGATAGAGGGCTGGCCTGAAGAACAAGTGAATGAAACATCTGGGATTCAAAGCGAATATTTATTTTCTGGGATTACCCGGGATAGGGTAGCAGATGGATATAGTTAGGCAGTGATCTGATGCCCTTAGTGTCCTATAAGCTAAGGAACTTCTCAAGAGGGTTGTTGTGGTAGATCACTTAGCAGCCTCTCTTAAGTTAGCTAGGCATTAGAGTCAGTCCTGTAGTTTTCATCCAGTCTCAGACACTTAATTGCTGTGTGGTGTTGGCCAAGTTTCTTGACCCAGAGCCTCATTTTCTTACTTAGGATTGGGAATTTATACTTCATCCACCACTTAACAGTCTCAAAAAACTTGACGGTATATTGCCCATGGTCACAAAGGCAAGATACAGCAGTTGTTCATTCATTTCAGTTATGTTCGACTCTTTGTGACCCCACTTGGGGTGTTCTTGACAAGGGTACTAGTGGTTTGTCCTTTCCTTTTCCAGCTCATTTTACAGATGAGAAATCACACAGCTAGTAAGTACAGGAAGATGAGTCTTCCTGACACCTGGCCAGGCACTCTTATTCACTGCCCCACGAAGCTGCCCAATATGGCAGAGGCAAGACCTCAAACCTGGCCTTCCTGGCTTCAAGACCAGTTCCTTGTCTGTTAATTATCTGTAAAATGGAGCTAATCATAGACCTGCTTCCTATCTCAAAGGGTTGTTATGAAGATCAAATAAGAAAATATGTATAAATCATTTTGCAAACCTTAGGGTGCTATTAAAATGTTATGTGTTAGCTAATGTTCTGTCCTGCATGTCAGGGTAAGCAGAGGGCTGTGACGGAAGGGAGAATTCTCCACCAATCCCAAGTTTCTAAAGCTGGCCTACAAATTCGAGATTGATTCTTCAGGGTAAAATATTATGCCTCCTTGGAAAACCATCACCTTTCATTCACATCTTCAGTGGAGAGGATTTGTCCAGATATTTTGGGGTGGGGATGGAGGAGCTCTGGGTCCCAGGAGCGGGGTGGGGGGGGGGGCTGTGAAACCAATTACTGTTCAGTTTTACTTCAAGACAGCCATGATTCTTTGCTTTCTTTTAGAAGGAAGAACCACATGTACAAAGTAGAGATCAGACGTAACTTGTCGTGTGGCTTTTTTTTTTCTGGCCTTTCCACATTCAGGGTGTGTGTATCAGGGAGTGGGGTTTGGATGGGAATGAGGCAGAAGAAGAGAAGGGCAAGAGGTAGCAAACCACTGAAGCTTGGAGGATATTTCATCGACACTTTAAAAAAATGTATTGATCTTAGTTTTTTTTTTACCTCTACATCGCAGTTTTCCCTCGTATCCTTCCACCTCCCAGAGAGGTGTCTCATAAAATAGTACTTTATGACAGAGGAAAAAAAACCAACCCAATAGATCAGTGCTTTGAAAAGTCAGAAAACTTAATCACTTACTTGGTTCCTTTTTTTATCTGTCAGAGGATACAGCAGAAGACATTATAAACATATATACAGAACAAGTATGTGACACAATACAAGGTGATGCCTTCACACATGCAGCTTGTTGCAAAAAGCTATTTAGGCGCTCACTTGTCTTTTCTCTTGGGATTATAAACAGGAAATGGGGCAGCAGCACCCACAACAGTTGCGGACACCACCACCTCTGCTGGAAGCACCCAGAGGGCAAGCACTCCAGGAATCAGCACATCTCTGAACACGATTCCCACACAGCCAACTGACCCTACAGAAACCAAGAAGATGACTAGCACTAACCTCACAGCGGCTGCTTTACCCCAAACTCAAAGTTCGCCCTCTTCCGAACCCCCCACGAGGGCCAATACAGTAGAGACAGCACAGACCACTGTAGCCCCTTCGACTGTAAGTACAACCTCGGAGCCTATCAAGAAGACCACATTGGCATCCGCTGCAGTCCCCGATGCTTTGGGAACCCAGACGTCCATTTCGCCAACACAGGTGATGAAATCTTCACCTTCACCATCAGGTGGGTAATTCTTATTTTTTTGTAGTGGGGAGAAGGTCATTGGGAAGATCAGATTTTGGAAAAGTAATAAATGTACCATCTACCTCTGCTTGGCCTAGACAGTGGGAGTTCCATAAAAAAAAGGTTAACAGTAAGAGAAAATGTGAGAACCTTGATTTAAATGCTCATTCCTACTCTCACCTTCTTGGTAGGGTGGACAATTAAACAAAATAAAACCATTCTTATTTGACTGTTGGAGATGGTCCCAATGGAACAATGAGCAGACCACACACACCCCAGCTCTTTGTCTTCCCAGCTTGGTTTTGCTCCTACCAAATAGTGTAGCCTGTAGCAATGCACCCCCTTGTCTAAACCCTCTCAGTTCCAAATAAAAAAATTAACTAGTTCATGTCCTGGGTGTTTTGTGGGAGGTTGTCCATGGTCCTCTCCAAACCATAACTTTATCTCGCATCTTCTTCTTTTGGAGGAAATCAAGGTTAAATGACTTACCCGTAGTCATACGGCTAGTGAGTATCTGAAGTTGGAATTGAACTCAGGTTCTCCTGACTCTGGGGCTGCTGATTGCTCTGTCTACTGTGCCACCTAGCTGCCCCAACCATAGCTTTTAATGAGCCCCTTAACATGAGACTGCCTTTACTAGTCATCTATAGGACACAAATCTAGTTCATAGCAAAAGCATTTAATTAAAATTTCTTTGAAAGTCAAAGAACTAAAGAACACTTCCTCCTAAGCCTCAAACTTACTCTCCTACAATGCTGTTAATTATAGCCTAAACCTGAAAGCCTCTACTTGACTGAAAGCTATAGCTCCTCTACTGTATCTCCTTACAAGGCCTGTGTGAGCTAGGCCAGAGGTTTTTACTTAGCCTCACCCTTCTTGGGCTTTCACTTGGCCTGATGAGTCCTAGTTTTCCACATCATAGCCTCCTCAGAGCTTGAAGACAATGTTTTCATGTCTTGAGTCAAGAAGAGCTCAGTTCAGATTTGACCTTAGTCCCTTACTATCTGTATGACCTCAGGCAAGTCTCTGTGCCCCAGTTCCCTTGTCTATAAAATGGAGATACTAGTAGCAGCTACCTCACGGGATTGTTGCGAAGATCTGACAGCGCCTGCCCGGCACACGTGTGTTGGGTTTGACAGCTACAAAGGAGTCCTAGGAGTGAGTCAGGATTTATTCTCTTAGGCTGTGGAAACAAGAGAAGGGGATGGTCTTCGCTCATTCCAGTACTTTTTCCCCCTCCCTGTCAACACATTTGCCTCTTTCCTCTGCAGCAGTAACTAAGGACCAGGGGAATGATACCACACAGACCACCTCGAGTATCATCACTCCATCCTCCAGCGTCACTGGGAGTTCACCTCGTCTGACCAGCCTCATCCCTTCCACTTCCGTGCCAGCAACCTTTCCTTCCGCTACCTCACCAGAGACCAACAGCTTAACTCCCAGTACTCAACCAACTATAGCTACCTCTGAGGCTACAACTTCAGAGACCTCTAACTACACAGCTTCAAATACCTCTGAGAGCACAGCTTCAGTTCCCTCTGAGAGCACAACTTCAGACACCTCTGGGATGATCCCTAGCAGGTCAACTTCAGTCGACTCTGAGAATCCTACCTCCTCACTCACTAGCCCCTCTTCTTCTCATCACCAGCCGCCTGCTATGACAACCTCTGAGTTTGAAATTTTCTCACCCATACCCAACAAGGTAACTACTTCAGCTGGCTTAAGAAATGTGAAGATTGGGGAGGGAAGAAGGGGCTTGTATAGAGATTAGGCAGAAGAGACCATATATTCCTTTATGTTCCTCCTTCTGAAAGGCATCTTCTTCACCCAAAATGCTAGCAAATCATGTGAAGTCCCTTCTAACTTTGCTGGGGTCTTCATCCCACACAAGAATCAGCCACTCAGGGCCTCAGCACTGAGTTGAGGCCATTTTAGTGAGGTCTTTTCTCCTCTTCCTATGTCCTAGGCTGGCCACTGGTGCCTCATAGACCCCAGTATCATTTGGTGATCAAAGCCTAGAAGGTCATAGTGACCCTTTTTCCTCCCCACTTTCCTTACCCTATTAGTGACAGTAGGGAGGGTGCGAATTTCAGATGTCCCTGGGCCAAGGCTTGACCTTGACCCCAGGACAAGTCTGCCCTGAGCTTCCTCCCTCGAGGGGCAGGTGTATAGCTGGGAGAAGTGATTGGCGGGGATAGAATTACCAGGTTTGGTGCTAAATTCACGACCCTGACTCCTTTCAGATAACGTGTCACGATGACAGCCATATAACAGAGAATCTGCTTATTCTGAAGATGACCAACTTCAGCATCTGTGTGAGTATTGCTCACCTACCTGGCCACACCAGCTTCATTGCTGTAGGTCTTAGATCCTTTCCTGTGTCCCTTTACTCTCAGCTTGGTCCTTCTTATAGGGTGGGAGAGTCCACATGGGTTTGGGAAAAGCCAGCCACTTGAAAGCAGTTTAGAAAGATGTTGGGGATTAGCATTCCCATCCATCTTCAAGGAGAAGTCTAAGGTTTTGTTTTATTCCTTTGGTCTAGAACTGTGATTTAATTAGGGACAGGAACTAATGAGAGGATTATCTCTACCAATGCAAGCTTGGCAACTAACTGTTCTGTAACCTGAAAAATTACCTGGGACGTTTAATGACTTGTCAGGCTTACACAGCCAGATTTGAACCCAGGCTTTTTGGAGGCCGACCCTCAGGAAAATGGATAGCCATGCTGCTGCTAGATTTAAAGTTAGGAAAAGCCTATTATAGTAACCACCTTTTAAAAAACAAACAAACCACAGATGCTGTTTTTAAATCGTCCAGATTTCTTTGTAAACCTCTCCTCCCTCCAAGTGTCAGTCCATAAAACAGAACCAGAATTTTTTTTTAAAGAGGAAGAAATGGGGGCAGAACACTAGAAAATCTGATGCTATGTCCTGTATTCTTCAACTGTGCCTCTTGCACCCACCTCCTACTAAACACCACCTTAAAGCACTAAATAAATGCCAGTCAGGCGCCAGGAAGACCTGAGTTCAAATCCATTCTCAGACACTTAACTAGCTGAGTCCCTTGGGAAGTCACTTAACCCATGTGCCTCAGTTTCCTCTTCTGTAAAATTGAGATAATAGTCACACCTACCTCCCAGGGTTTTCGTGAAGCACACATGAGATAATAATTGTAAAGCACTTAGCCAAGTACCTGGTACATAGTAGGCATTATAAATGTTATCATCATCATCATCATCGTCACACTCTAACTTGCATCACTTTTTTTTTTCCGGGGGGGCGGGGCGGCGCTGTATATGTCACACACACACACACACACACACACACACACACACCCGTTCCCTTTGCCTCTCTTTGAAGGAGGAGGGTGGAGAAGACTGGTCATTTTTCATGTTTGTAACTCCAGTCCCTCCAGCAATAGAGCCTAGCTTTTATAATTAAAGTGCTTGTTGAATAGAAGGAGACTTTTAGGTCTCATTTCAGTGGCTCAATGCTGCCCTCTGATGGCAATCTTCTGTTTTTGTAGCTGCCTACCTAAAAAGTGGGGAAAGCCTTTAGGGCATCTGGGTCTTCACACACATTTGTTCAGCAATCATTTATTACATACCTACAATATGGAAAAGCCTAGGATAGAGACAAAAGATGACCAAGACTCTTTTCTTAAATTATTAATAATCTGCCCTCAAGGAGTACAGAGTCATTGCATATTACAGGGAAATGAAAAGGCAGCTATACAAAAAGCTTGGAGTTGAAGAGGATGCTTCACAGGTCCAATAGGAAGTTTAACTTGGAGGTCACTGTAGGATCCTGCCCCCTTCTCATGAATTCCCCTGGCACCTCTGGGAACAACAGCCGCTGTTTCCTCCTCAAGGTATAATTCAGGCTTTTGCTAATATCTGGGGACCCGAGGGGCCAAATGAGTGGTTCCCAGGTTTTCAGTGCCCCTGTTACCTTTCCTCTACCCCATTCCTTTGTTTCTAGATCTTTAGAAAAAAAAGACCCTTTCCTTTCTTCCCATCCATAGAGCTGACTTGCTTTTCCAAATTCTTTGGGACTAGGCATTTCAGGATGTGATAGGGCCAGGCAGTTACTGGAAGAGCTTTCTCTGCCTTTCCTGTGTTCCTAGGGAATGAGTCCCTAAGGAATAATGGTCCTCATGGTGGCCTCTCTCTCCCAGCATATGTCGTCAGAGACACTGTTTTGAAGAAGTGACGTTATTTTTCCTCTTTTTGTTATGTGGAATGATTCTCTTGGAGGGGGAGATGGAAGAAGTGCTTAGGAAAGTTTAAGTGATGTTAAAAAAAAGGATTATTAAAAAAAGTAAAAGGCATGGCCATTCAGAGATCTTTAATCATTAAATTTGGTGGCTAAGCGGGGGAAGACTGGAGCAGAAAAGGGTTGGACCAGCACACCAGATGTATAACTTTTAATTGCTGGTCTCTTACTCATCTCATGGTCAGGTTTGCACTGGCAGAGCAAGTGCAACTCAGGTCCGTTTTCTCCAGGATCAAGAGCTACGCTTAGGGGAAAGTTACCTTTGTTTTCTACCCACAGGATGGTGTCAAGGACTCCCGTAACCATCCCCTCTACACGGCACTGTGCCGAGCAGGAAAGGCCAACTTCAACAAGGACAGGGATCTGTGTCACGTGCAACTGGTCTCCCAGCCAGAGAAGCAAGAAGTGGCAGTCCTCAATGTCTCTGTACAAAGTGAGTGGGTGTTGGTGGCTTGGAAATAGCCAGAGGCACCATTGAGTGCAGAAGAAAACTTCATGGAGAATGTAGGTCCACAAGGCATACCAGGCTGGTTTGGGCTGAACCACATAGAGACCCCCTATCCCAGTCTAGTGTCCTAGGAGTCTCAGGCAATCAGTTTCATTGCTCCTTTCCCCACCTACTACACCCAGTCCCCTGAGCATCATGTTCAGAGTCCTCTTCCTTTCCCCACAGCACACCTTCAGCCCAAGGAGCTATATGAAGTATTGAAGAAAAGATGGGATGATTTGAAAGCGGTAAGTAGCCCAAAGGAAACATTACAGGGTCTGGACAGAGGTTTCCTTAGGAGACCCCTCTCTTTCCCCTCTCTCTTCCCCTGCTCCCATAGAGTCTTAGAGAAGGGCCAGCCCTCAGTATTGCCTCTTCTTTAAGGGGTTCAGGATTCTAAAGGATCAGAGCAGAGCTAGGTGCTCAGGAGGAAAGGCCTCAATTGCTCCCTCTTGGCCAGCATCAAGGTGGAGTGGAATAAATAGATAAAGGGAAGAACAGAACCAAGGAACAAATGAGTACTAGACACCCTGCATTGGAATAGAGGATTCGGAGAGATCAGAGGTTTTCCAATCAACCAACAAGCATTTGTTGAGTACTTACTATAAGCCAGGCACTAGGCTAACCACTGGGGGTACCCGTACAAGTAGTAAAATTAAAAGCCCTGTTGGCAAGGTGCTTAAAAGCTAGCAGGTACCGATATTAGATAAGTACGGATAGCCTGGGCTCTAAACTCAGGGTCTGTGAACTTGGTTTCTAAAAATGGTTTGATTATTTTCAATATTATTGGTTTCCGTTGTAATCTTATGTATTTCATTTTATGCATTTAAAAATTCAGAAATGCATTCTGAGAAGCTGTCCGTAGGCCCCACCTGACTGCCAAAGGGGTCCACAATACATAAAAAGATTAAGAACCCCTGCTCAATTTCCCTCATATAACACAAATAAATACAAAAAAAAAGGAAACGCAAAGTTGTTAAAAATAGAAGGTAGTTGGGGAAGGAAGGAAGGCACTAGCAGCTGGGGAAAGGGGTTCATGCATGTAATTCTGCTTGATTTGATTTTTGAGGACAAGAGGGAAGCTATGAGGTAGGTAAGGATGGAAGGCATTCCATGGTATGAAGAACAGCTCGTGCACAGACTGACAGATGGCAGATGTAGTGTCTAGTCTGAAGAAACATAGGGAAGGCCAGTTTGTCTGGATCGTAGAGTGCAGGAAGAGATTAAATGTCCAGTGAGGTTTGGAAGGTAGCTTGGGGGCCTGGAAACAGGGGAAGCATGCTGGGGGAGCCACTGGAGTTGAGTAGGGGACAGTCATGAGAGGCACTTAGCACAATGCCTAACACACAGTAGGTGCTGAAGTACTCGATGCATGTATGGTGCAGAACCTGACTAATGAATTCCTTCCTGGGCAGTTGGGAGTTAGTAACATGACGTACGGAAAGGAAAGTCTGGACAAGGATGTGGAAGACCGCTTCAGCATGCCTCTCATCATTACTATTGTTTGCATGGCAGCCTTCCTCCTCCTCGTGGCTGCCCTTTATGGCTGTTTCCACCAGCGCTTTACTCAGCGTAAGGACCAGGTGAGAACCCTGCTCATTTTACCCCTGGCCTACCTACTGAGAATGAGATGAGATGGTGTGATTTGAGGAACACCAACATTTCTGCCCACCTCCCACCCGCTATGCCATGCCTCATGCCCTCTCTTTTCTCTTAAATGTACGGTCTAATGATATACTTAAGTGTTCCATTTCCACCTAGGTTAAATATAAAAGGTAGGGGCATTGTCCCTAAAGGGCTTCTATTAAAATGCCAAAGGAAGGGTTTGGGGCTCATCTTGGGATCATGTAAAGGGTGTGGTCTCTAAAAGGAGATGAGACTTAAAAGAAAAGGAGTTGGTCCTGGTTCATTTCCTCCCCTCTCCAGGAAAACAAAACAAACAAACAACTTGCCCAGTATTACTGAGCTCTCCAGTGAGGGCATCACCTGGAGTTGCCTCTAGAGGGACCCAGCTGCTTAATATTGTAGTGGAGGACTTCATGGACTTGTAATGGGGGGAGAGGGGGCGGCAATCACTAGATTCATGAGACACCCCAGTCCCTCCCACTGGCTTTTCCCTTAGTCATCTTCCCATCCCTTTCCCAGCAACGCCTGACGGAGGAACTGCAGACTGTGGAGAATGGTTACCATGACAACCCAACCCTGGAAGTGATGGAGACTTCCTCTGAGATGCAGGAGAAGAAAGTGGCCAATCTCAATGGTGAGCTGGGGGACAGCTGGATCGTCCCACTTGACAACCTGACCAAGGATGATCTGGACCAGGAAGAGGAGGATACACACCTGTAAGGCCACATATCTGCCAGCTCTGACCACTACCGTGCGACTCTTGAGACTTGATCACCCAAAGTGCCACTTGAGTAGGGGGAGGAAAATCAACCTCCTCCCCACCTTGAGAGAGACATAAGTAGGGAAAGAAACAAGGAGGGAGCAGATGCCTACGTGCAGGGTCGTGGGTCTCCTTCTTCCCCACCCCACCTCATCTCAAGGAGGCTTTAACTTTTTCATTTTCTAGCCAATGGGAACAATTCATCTTAAGAAGTTAGAAGAGGGCAAAGGCGGGATGGGAAAATGGCCGCGCAGTTTCCTCTGGAACTGTCTTGGATTTTGTGGTTAGGACAGCTAGAAAGATGCAATGGAAAGCAAAGCTGGTGGCAGTTTATATCCATTTGGAGACCTGATTCCTAGCCTTTTCTCCCCTTCTCAGGAGCAAAGCTATTTGTCATCCTTTCTTAGCTTCCCAGGGGCCTCCTGGCAAGGGCACAGATCACCCCTTGCCTTGAACGACTTACTGTAAGCAAAATTCTGATTTCCTTGTTCACCTGTTTGGTGAGGTGGAGATTTTACTGCCAGACCCAAGTGTGAATTGTTCCTGCTCAAGGAATCCATCCAGAGGTGAGGCAGGATTAAAACTTCCTGAATTGACATACTGGCTGGCAGGAAGCTTTGGCACTCAGCACTGTTCTCTCAACTCACTCCTTGCTGTTAAGATACTGTTTAGAGTGGGTCCAGGGGAAGAGATCTGCCTGCTTCATATCCAGCTAACACCTCTCAACTCCCCTGACGCCATGGAGGACATCATACTCTCTGATCTGCACATATTACCTGTTCGGGAGAAAGGATCCCAGAACCCACGTGGCCCCTCCCTCCCACCACTGAAGTAGAAGCTGCTTTTTGGGACAAAGCCCCCCACTCCTGAGGATCATCTGGCAGCACGGTGTCTTAAAATAGACAATCAATGCAGCAGGAAAGGGTAGGATCCACCCAACCCTACATGTGAAACTCAGGGACTGACCGAGTTGCTGGGAATTATTTATGAAGGAGGGAGAGCAGGTGGCAGACCCTCACCTCTTCCCTCACAAACACACAACCCCAAGATCAAACTGTCCAGCCTTCTGTGTCCGTCGGGTATCATGAGCCGTCCACGTTTCATCTTCTGACCATTCTTGTCCATGTTCTTCTCTGGAGATTTCCTACAAAGGATCTAATTAGTGGGTTAGCAGCCTTGCTCTCCCCACCCCGTTATCTTTGCTCTTCTTATTTGCCTAGCCCACCCTCTTTCCCCATCACACATAGCTCATGCTACCCCTGGGTCACTGTTGGATGGTGACCATATAGCTCATTTATGCTTACCAGGCACCTAAGTAGTGAGTCACACTAAAAGACTTATTTCAATCCAGTCCTTTAAAGACAGTACACGTGTAGATAGGGATACAAGTAAGGGCATCTGGGGTGGTTGTATACTCAGAAATCCATGATGCTGGCAAAACCTATCTATTGAAAAAGATGGCTTTTAAAAAAACATAGTCATTCAAAAGTTGCCAAAAATGGCAGCTTTTATTCATGTCACCTTCTTGCTAGCCTCTGATAACTCTGGAGCAAGTCAGTGGGAATATTGGTACTTAAAACTGGCTCATTTTGGGGAATTCCGGGGACTTTTCACTTGGGGCACATCTCAAAACTGACTTCAGGTTTCCATTACTGATTGTAGCTTTTAGCCTCAATTTATGGACTTTTAGGAAGAAAGTAAACATTGAGGATCAGGTGGACTTAAGCACCCTGGACCTGGCCTGGAATATGGTCACATAGTCTAAAAATTTAGTTGGAAAATTTCACATGTGCTAGTTATTATTAATGTTATTTTCTAAGTTTGCTAAGTCTTAGGGAGGCTGCAGTCCAGGTTCTGGAAAAGTGGCAGATGTTGGTTCTTGGGGTTTAGCAGCACCCATCCCTGGGAAGCAGTAATTAATATTCAGTACTTATGTTTGGATTCAAACCTATTCTCGCCATTTGGATGTTCTGCTCCAGTTTTCCTGTAGTGCCACTGGGGGGGCGGGGCGGGTTTCAGAATTGCCCCCTGGCTGCCCCAATTTAAACCACTCCAGGTCATCAGAAATCAATTTTGGCCAGCGCATTTCCTGAGCTGCCAGCCTGGGGCCAGCTAGTAGCAGGGAGGACGAGAGGCTTCTTAGGGAACTGTACTACAGCAGGCTTACCATCTTATTTTCTTGAAGTCTGCAGGAGTTTGGCATGGAGTTTGCACCTGTGCCCAAGGCCCCCAAATGCTAGTAGGACCTCTGGAAGTAGTTGTCTCTCAGGCTCCAGGAAGCAGCTGTTTGAGTGCCTTTTGTGGCATTGATGTGAGCTGGTAGTCTTTTAAGTGCCTCTTTGTCCAGGAGGCAGCAGGCCAATTTTTTACAGGTTTGACTCGGGTCCATTTGAACACTAATTACCCAGAGGATGTGTCAGCATCCTCTGATGGAGGATATCAGAGTTCTGGTAGAATTCACCTCTTTAGGGTAGGCTTTATTTTTTTAAATGCTAGACTCGTGATTGCCTTTGGAGTAGAGAATTCCTGGTCAAGATTTTTAGGCAGATAAGCGATTGCCCTGTAACTTGGAGGTCAAGTGAATTGTTCAGCACCCAAACAGTCAACACTTGACTCTGTCGGGATTTGAACATAGGTCTTGATTCTGAGGCTGGCTTTCTAGCCACTGCTAAAGTTGCTTCTCTTGGGTTACTAAATTTAAAGGGTCCAAAGTACAAACTTCTCGGCCCCAGAACTGCCTCCATAATTACCTCTGACAATAAGTTGGGACAACTCCAGGCCCAAAAGGGCCTTTCCACCCAGATTTGGCTCTCAGGCTCTAGAGCTCTTATGGGCACTTTGAGCAAGTCCAGATTTAGAGGGATGTTAAGCTAGCATCCCTCATTTACACACAACCACATGACTTTTACATTGCTTTCGTTTGGACTATTAGATCGTAGAAACAAAGAAAGGAGATGTATTTTGATCCAGAATGAAGGGGTCTCCTCCTTCATGCCCAGTATTAAGGCTTTTACTGACCTTCTTGCTCTTTTTCAAATGCCCATGCCTTATTCATGGGTGAAAAAACTTAGTCTGTATTCTCCTCTGTTGCTTATTTCTGCTGCCTTTAACCTAGGCATGGCTGTATTCTCCCAGGCAGAAAGACCAAGCAGAGGAAGCCTTGTGTCGGGGGCCATAGTTAGCTTCTTTAGTTGCAACACATCCTAAGAGGCAAGAGCAGTCGAAGCCCAGACTGAGATAATTCAGGTTATAACTGTTCTGAAGAAGTTTTGGGAGGCTGAATACGTACCTTCTCAATCATAGCTACCTTTTGGAAATTCCCCAGAAGTCTTTTATCTCATAGTATTATATGTACCTAGGGCATAAAACATAGTACATTCTGACCCTCACACTACCCACCCTCCATTGAGACAGTTGGGTGGTTACCACCCCTCAAAATCTCAGTTATTGGTTGGAAGAATATAGTTCAAGTGAGCATGGGTCCTCAAAAAGGCCATGCTAAGGAGGAATTTTGAACTTCCATTTTTTAAAAATAAAAATTTTATCTATATCTTTTGTTTTTACATTGCCTCAATTTTCCTCTGGATCTTCCCCCTCCCTTCCTTTTCCTATAATCTGTCTTGTAACAAAGAATTCTTTTTTCTTTTTAAGAAAAAAGAAACTTGGCAGATGACAGGTTTCCGGAGGCTGCCTGATAATTGAGCTAGATGTCATGAACCAACACCCACTGAACAAGCCACCAGCTGCCATCAAACCCAGCCTCAGCAAGTAAACTGGGGGGAGCACTGACAGATCATTAAATAGAAATACAGAACTTTCCTTCCCATTTAAAGGAAGGAAATGATGCCATTATAAGTAATTCAGGATAATACACAGGTTTGATCTCTAGAAAAGGGTTTTTCTTGATCTCTGCCCTACCACAAGTGAAGTCTGAAGCAGACGTATTATTTAGAATCTCCAAATCCTTGATCTTCTTAATTGTGCTCTGGATGCAATTTGGAAAAAAAAAGTCCATGGTATACATACGTATTTTTTGAAGATACATATATAGGACTATCACACATTAAACTCTGACTTGCTGTAAGAATATACTTTTGGAAATGGTCATAAATTAAAAAAATTTAAAACAGTGCATTGGGCCCGATCCAGCATTCATTCTGGACCCCCAAGAACAGGTTTTTTTTACCTCCCATTTCTCATCTATGGCATGCACAAAGGGACTATCGATGAAGGAGGAAAGTCAGTGTATACTGTCTGGTGAGTCTAGTTTTTCAAGTGATGAAACTGAGGCTTAAAAGAAGTAGTTACTTGTCATGGAGGGCCACAGACCTCCTTACTGGCAGAAACTGGACTAGAATTTTGTGTCTTGATTCCAGATCAGTTATTTTAGCACTTACATATACATGCCTCATTGGCCTGAAGGCATGAAATCCTCTTCCCATTCTCACTTGAAACCTCTGGATCAGTGTTGGCTTAGAAGCTTTCAGGTCAGCTGTGCACCAGGGAAAACTTCTTTCTAAATGCAAAGACAATGTATCTTTTCCAAACAACACCAGTAATAGGCTTCCTGCTCCATATCTGAGGAATACAAATTTCCTTTTGAAAAAGCAAATCACAAAGAGCTTGGTCTCAGACTCACATAAGTTGGTTGTGACCAGCTAGTAGGATAGCAGGGTTTCTGGAACACAGGAGTCTCCCAGGGTCTCCTGCCTCTCTACCTTGGGATTGGTTTAGCCGCTAAACTTCAGCATCTTCCAGCAAAGCTCCATCCCAAACAAGATTTCCACCTGATCCTTAGGTATATGCTTCAGACTTGATATGGTCCAGTCATTTGCCCACTGTGAGTGGTTGGCCTTGTGGATCACCACTTTGAATCCCAAATCTTTTGAATTTTGTATAAATACATTTACCAGGTGCTGATCCATCTGAAATAAATTGTTAATAATTTCTCTAGATCTGTTTCCAAGGGAATCTTCTGAGACTGGCCCATTTTGTTTGCATCTTTAGAGAATGAGGGCAGAACAGAGTGTGACTGCTATGTTTGGGGAAGGGAGGAGAGAGGAAGGGAAGGCTAAGCACAGATTCAAGAGGGCACAAAGATAGGAGGACACCAGTTGCTGCCTTCTGGCTCCCTCGTGAATTGCAATCCCTAGATCACAGGCCTGAGACTAAAAGGAACAAAATGCTCGATTAGTTAGAGTTTAGGCACTCATGGTTGACACCTTTAGAAATTCTGGAATTTGAAATAGCAAATTTTTTCAGATGTCTCTTGGGTGGTGTTGGGATTCTTTAAAACCACTCTTATAATTGCACATGGAAAAAAGTCCCTTTCAGGTCCAGGATTTTTGTTTGCTGGGTTAGAAATGGGTGGGGGTGAAGAGAGGAGTTGAAGCATTCCCTACTTTTCTCACTTGGCATATCCACTTTAGAATACATCAGGCCCAGACACAAAACTATTAAGGGAATACGTTCTAAGGGGCCTTAAAAAAAATTGCTATCTACACTATCAGGATGGTTCTCCTGGCTGCTGTTGCTGAGCAGGAACAGATGTCTAAAGTACACTGGAATTTACTGAGAAACTGGATTGTAGAGATTATGGTGAATTCTTTCATTTTCCTACAAAACTATATTTTGGAAAACTTTATGCTGTCAATTAAAGTTCTTTTGTGTAAAGTTGGTCTCAAGCCCTGATATTTCATTCTAACTGGCTAAAACTGCGTGTGTGGTGGGGGCAGGGTATTTGGTACAATCTATGGGAGTTATTGATGGGTTGGCAAAGGCAGGAGAAAGGTCAAGGAAAGGAGATGAAAATTCAATCTAGAAAATAAGGAACGTACAGGGTGTGTTAGTGGACAGCCCATCAGATCTCCAGAGATCTGTCATATTAGCTTAGCAACCATAGACTACCTTTTCCTTTCCCTTTGTATGTAACTTAAGTGAGATCTGTGGGACACCCCATGAAGGACTGGAGAAGAGAGCCCATTATTACATTCTATCATCATCATCTTTGACTGGCTACGGGACCTAAATATCCACTTGAGTGTTAGAAGTAAGGGTCTTATCAACTTTCCTGATTCCCATGGGAGAAAAATATTAATGACTTCAGCTCATAGGGACTGTGCTCATTTTTTATATGGAACACCTTAGTAAGACACAGTGGAATAGTGAGAGCAGTTCATTAGTTGGGTATCAGCATGTAGGTTAGAATTAGGGTGTTTCAAAACAAACATTTGAAGTGTGCCAGGATCAGGAAGGGAAATTAAGTATAAATGAAGGAACACCCAGGACAGGATTTTGGCCATCTAGGCAACAGAGACTGTTCCAAGAAAAATGACTCAGGGTTTATCACTGGGGTCACAAATGGGACCAGAGGCTCTACAGTCTTCCTGGACACAGTCACCTTTATTTCCTACCAGCCAAGAGGCCAGGTTCTGCTCTTCTTCCACAGTCTCTACCATCAATCTTACCTAGTGCTATTCATGGTATGTGGGATGGATTCTGTCACTAGGTAGGGTGTCCTGATGAGTCGACTAACCTAAAATGGGGAGAGGTTTTGGTGAAGGAGGTGCTTATTTTAATTGCCAAGCACAACTAAATCAAACAATTTAAAAGTTCTTAGGCTGCTTTCTTAATAGCCCTATCCTAGTGTTCCTCTTTAAGGATATTTAAGCAGCTGAATGGCATAGCCTGTCATCCCTCAGTTTCCTCAGCTGTAGCATGAGGACACTAGCTACTGCCCAGAGTTGTGAAGATCAAATAAGATCATTGATAAAGTGTTTAGCACAATGGCTGACCACAGCAGGCTACCATGAGGCATAGGAGTTGAATGGCTTGCTCAAGGCCGCAGAATCACTGATAGTAGAAGTATGGATAAGATCTGGGGATAATGTCTGTTGGACAGATCTGACGGATGGATAAAACAAGTGCTGTCAAACCTGTGTCCAAAAGGCAATTTCGAAAATGGGTTGCTTCTATCTCAGCAAAACTTCAACTGTGCTATCATCTCCCTCTCCCCTTCTGTGATCACCAGCTGCCCCCAGATAACAAACACAGACCTGGATCTTGGGTTGGCCACTTCCAGTTTCTAATTCTCTTTTGCAGTGGGGAAATATGGTGCTTCTCCTGATGATGGCCTCTCAGTCATGATCAGGGTGGTATTGATCATCGTCCTGTCCCAGCCCTGGCTGCTAGAAACAATCCCAGTACTCGACACAAAGTCCCCATCCTCTATTCCAGTATTAAAATGGTACGAATGTGAACAGGCTCTAAGAATTTAAAAAGGAACAATCTACGTAACTTTTCAGATACCCATTTACCATCCTATTTAGTTATGCTGAAGGACTATAGATAATAAAGCACTGAGCATGCTTGGGAGCCAGGAAGGCCTAGGTAAAAAAACAAAACCAAAAAAACTACACCTCAGACATTATCCTTGGGCGCACAAGCAAGGCTTTTAATCTGTCTTGCTTTCTTCATAAAAAAACAATTACAAAAATATCTATGCTTAGGATGGTTAGGATCAAATGAGAATTTGTACAAAAAATAGGTTGCCACCTTCCAGCACCGTATAAGTGTCAATTATTATAGAGTTAGTTGGTCAATTTTCCTGACAGGACTTTTCTGGGAGGGAGGCTGTTTTTCATAAGGGTCTGCATTTATACAGTTGAAAGTTTTCCTATTTTTTGCCTGTTGTGATGAGGGAGGGGGGCCAAAGTTCCTGGGGAGCAGGGATCCCATTCTGTGTATTAAGACTTAAATCTAGCCTCATTAGTTAAGGAAGAATTTGTGGTCAACATTGTTGGGACCGCTGAAAGCCATCCCAACTGGAGCCAGTAAGAATACAATAAGGGAGAGAAGACCATTTATTTCCCACGTTCCTGGCCTTATCATCCTACATCACTCTTTCCTGTTTTGAGGACACACAGAGAAATGTTATTTATATGCCATACTCAAAAGCAGACCCAAAAATGAAGTAGGGAAAGGGCTATTTGATTTGCAGATTGAAGAAAATTTCTGCCACAAACAAGCAAGCATCTCATCCCACAAGAGCTAGATACATGATAAAGCCAGGAGGATTCAAGCCAGATAAGAAGGGGTAGGAAAAAGAAAAATCCTTAGCCCAGCATTGTGGAAATACTTTGTTGACTATACATGACACATGCAGCCAAACCTGGGAGTAAACTTGGCCCCTGTACAGGAGCCTACACAATTAGTGTAGCAATTAAAAACAATTTTTTTTTTAAAAGCTTAGGGCTGTTATGACCAACCCACCACTCCTGATGTTGGCAGCTACATTTCCAGGGACCTTTTTTTTTTCTTACCCTGGGGACCCATAGGCAGAATTTCCCAGATCACTACAGTATTTGCCAAGTCATTCCTCTTCCACGTTATTTTATACACATAATCACCACCTGTGATTTAAATCCCTCTTTTATAGGACCTACTGCAATAGACATAATAAGCTCTATTTAAAAAAAAAAACAAAACTCAATATATAAAAATTTGATATTGTGAAATCAGGCAATTATTCAATTTACTGAAGTGTTTTAAATTCACAAAAGAACTTACCAGAGTACCCTTTAACTAGGGAGCTCCCTAAATCTGTTTTAAATTGATTTATGAAAATTCCCTCTACAAACATTTCCAAAAATACTTGTTTTGTGAGTTTCTAAAACCTACTTCTTTATTGCTGTTTCTTGTAGTTTAGACAATCCTAAATAACTTACAAAGAACATAAATTTCCTGCCTCCCTTACCTTCTTAAGTCTCCATATTAGGAATCCAACTCTTCTTTAAGAACAAAGTTCAACTTAAACAAAAAGGGGATGGGGTAGGAGTAAAGTGTCCCAGTAATTTAATGGTCAGTTTTAAAGGGTACTCTTTTAAAAAGCGAAAAAAGAAAAAAGAAGAAGACATCCTGCATTTCCCATATACAACTTTTTATTAAGAAAAAATGAACAAAATACATTCTTTCTCCATATGTACATTACATACAACATAATTCTACAATTACTTGTTCAGCAGATCACTCACTCATTTATTCACAGAGTAGTGCTCACATATTCACCCAACCAGGGATCAGAAAATTACTTGTGCTCAAAGGGGGAAAAAAAAAGTATTCTACTGATCAAAAAAGAGAAACCCAGGAAATGGAGGGCAGGAGGAAGGGGAATGGTGGTATAAGGAGGGGAAAAGAGTGTTATGGGAAAAGAGCCCAGCACAGATGTCACAGAACCTCAGCAAGGCAATATAACAGTATCTAGTGAGATCTGGTGTCCTAAAATCTGACCTGTTTCCCAGGTGCAAGTCCACCTCACATTTATTTTGGCTTTCTCCAGGTCCTCCTGCCTCTCATCGATGTTTGGGGCACCCTTGGACACAGCCCTGAGCACACGTGTGCAGGGAAGCTAGATTAGAGCACTCTAGACAGACCACAGTGGCTTTTCTCTTCTATACAGTGATATGAATCCTGTACTAATAAGGCTGTGGGGAGGATGCCCAACTCACCAACACAAATTTCTTAGATGGAGAAAGTGACCAGCTTTCACTAACATCATCCTTATTTCTCAACTATGTAATTTAGCCTCTGTTTCTCTACGTGAAAAACTTTTGACACAGCCTGTGAGGAGAAACGTACTTTTTTTTTTTAGGACACAGCTGTAATTCTAATGCCATGAGGGGTAGTTTGTATCTAAAAGTTCCATCTTACAAAAGGACATGACTCAGATGTTGATGCCAATGCATATCTGATTTTGAAGCCCAACCACTTGGCAGAATAACCTGTTAAACTGAAACATCCACCACCATGAGGCAAGACAACTCATATCCAATAGAGCGATTTCTACTGGCAAAAATTTCTTCAGATCTCTATTGAGAAATAGGAATACCTTCAAAGTACACAAGCTTTATCCTTAACAGGCACCAATGAATGAATTGGTATATTAGCCTGAATTCCTTTGCTCAGCCAGGTTCTCTTACAAAATAGGTTTACCGCAAACTTTCTACCATTTCTAGGGTGGTTAAGAAGCCAAAGGGAATGTAAATCTAAGAAGTGTCATTAAAGATTTTCAGCACTAAAACGTCGTATGATCTGACTGCTAGAAGTATATGTGTCTGATCTGGGATCCATTACAATGTGGCAGGTGTCAAGACTAAGAAGCAGATTTTGGAAAAAGTTAAGCTTCGGGCTGTGGACGCCATACTCTCTCTCTATTGGACCTCTATTTTTGTGGCTCATAGGCTCTACCTTTATCTGAAAGCATTAAAGATTCTTCCTGTTGGCTGTGAGAACGTCAAAGTTGACTGTTTTACCCTATCATGCCTCTAACTTGCCAGCAAACGTGTCCTTTTACACCAGGATGAAAACAGAGAAGCATGACTCCATGTACTGAAGTCCACTTTCCCACTTGTTTTCTGAAAAACAAAGCTCTGCCTTATCACACAGTCTTTTGAGTGGACCTGATGGGTTTGGGGTGAGGGAGTTGTTTAATTATAAGGACTAAATCCAGGAAAATCAAGCCTATATAGAAAGCTGCTCAAACACACATGTAGCTTTCTAAATCAAGAGGATCAAAATAATCTTATTTTGAAACTTCTATTGGGTTGCATAACCCACGTGAGGCAATACACTACTATTGAAATCATTCCTTTCAAAAGGCACCTCACACATCTTAATAGTATGAGTTGGCTTGAGAACCAGCACAAATACCACATCTCTGGGGCAGGCTGAATTTCAGGAAAGAAAAATGAGTAAATCACCATCTCTTCCTCTGGCATGCTTTCAACTGACAAGGCACTCATTTGCAAATTGTCAACTGAAATATACACCTTGCTGTGGCATTAGTCTGGGGAAAAACTGCAAGAGGGGTACAAGCAGGGGAATTCTTTTTCTTTGCTCTCCCCAACCCCAATTTAGTAAAAATTAAAATAAGCCTTTTGAAAGCAGATGGCCTCCTTTCTCATATGAATTGGGACAGGTGTAGACATATATCCACTTCATTATGTCCTAGCATCACCAAGTGGCAGCAGGATCACTTCTGCAATCATACAACTTGTGAACTCTACCTCTGGAATTATTGAGGGCTTTCACAGCACCACCACATGGGCACCAATGAGCTACCAAATTATCAAAGAGGAGGCAATCCCAGGGCTTCCGGGGACAAGAGTCTGGGTGGCCCACCTTAAACGCCGGAGCAATTTCTTGTAAGATTCTTTAGAAGGAGTCACAAATTATAGTTAAGATAACGCCTGAGTCAAATAACTTGGGACTGTGACTAATTTATACACCTGGCTTTCATTGAATCAGATCGGACCATTCTTTGTTACCCTTGTCCATTTTCCCACAGAACTGACAGGCTTCCTTTCTGAGTTTTCTGATAGGTAAAAAAGAGAAGGGCTGGAAAGGAAATTTCCTTAACACTCTTGTACAAGGGTAGTTAACCTGGGGTCTATGAACTTTTTAAAAGAAATACTTCATAACTATTTCAACATAAGTTTCTGTTGTAATCCTATGTATTTTATGCATTTAAAAGCATTATTCTGAGAAGGCATCCACGACAAAAAAAAAAGGTTAAGAACCTCTGTTCTATAACTTTCAATTAACATCTCAGACAAGAGTGTAATCATCTTAAAAGAAAAAAGTTAAACAAAACCAAAATCACTTAAGATCCTAATGCCAAAGCTAGAATTCATATATTCCATGCGAAAATAAACAAAGACCCTGAGCTTATGTGTGATTAGTTTATTTTAAAACACGGGCACCAGCTTGATTCTAAGCAAATTTAGTCTAGGTTTTAGGTAGTCATGAAATGACAATTCTCCCTCCTTTCCTGCTCTCTCCCCCTCCCTCTCTTAATCCAGCTAGAAAATGAAGGCTAACCAGATGCCAATAATTAAACACAATAATTACTTTTTTGAGAGCTGTTCACAAATGGGGGGAAGGGGGAGAGCTTGGACTGGCTATCTGAGCAGCCACCTTAATCGTAAACACAGGCCTGCTTAGTATATCAGAACACTTTTTCTTTGTTGCCAATTAATTTGGCATTCATTAAGCATCAAATGGAACTGAAGACTGGTGACATTCGCATTCATTAAGCATCAAATGAAACTGAAGACTGGTGATATTGTCAGGCTAGTATTTATGTGGCAGACAGCACAGAGATCCAGACCAACTGCCATGAATGCCAGCAACCCAGATGGTACACAGCTCACTACAGCACAGGGCTACAGAGACAAGTAAGTTCTATGGGACACCAAAATTTGCACAAGAAAAGTTTCATTACTATTTTCTATCAGCAAAAGTCTGCATGAGTGTTCATCAAAAAATGCTCCCTCATCTAGGTCAGACCAAGATTCCATATCACATCCATATCCACATCGCTCCATCAAGATCTCTAACAGCTATTTCAGTGTAAGGTAAGAAATTTCCCCATCAGACTAGTAATAAAATGCCATTCCCCAAGGACTACAGGATTAATTTGACAGTCTAGAGGCAAAAAAAAAAAAGTCCTCTTAATCAACTCTTTCTGTAACACTGCAGCACATGTTAGAGGTCTGAGTTCTTTACTGGTTATCTTTCTGGTGACTCCTCAAAATAAAAATCAAGTTTTTAACAAGGAAAAGTTTTTTGTTCTGGAGGAAGAGATAAAGTCAACATTAATTTCAATTACTACTCAATATATATGCTTTCAGTCTCCACCTTGCTCAGGGAACGGTGCTAATAATACCCATAATGTAGCCATGTAGAGAAATAACACTCATTATCTGGGGAGAATCATACATTAAACCCCAAACATGGAATTTCCTTACTCCTTGTTCTGCATTTAGATTTTGTGCTATGTTTCAAAAGTCTTATTCTATATAGACTTATTCTATACTCTTTCCTTGTCCAAAACCTAGACTGGAGGATGAACAAATCCAAAAACGCACTGGAAATGAAATTCTAAAATGGCAAATAAGACATTAGCTTCAGTGTATGGTGCCTCTGATATAATTTTAAACATTCATATAGGGAGTGGAGTTTTGGGGCACCACCTCACTAGCGTATCTATAACTTATTTGTCCTCTTATCTATGTCCTCAATAATGAAAACATCTTGTCAAAAGCACCACAGGGGTCTGGCCAAATTTAAAAACTGAACATTAGTATTTTTTTTTTTTTTTGCTTTATCAAGCTGGGCAGTATTGGGGGAAATACTGAGATCTTATTTACAAATAACCACATACTCCAATATGGAGGATGTATTAACATCATTCTTAATTTTGGGTTCCAGTTCAAGTCCTGGAGGGCTTTACTTGGGACAATAAACATGAACTGAAGAAGTACCCTTTATCAAACGCCTCTATGCCACAGTTCGAGGGACACTGACTGATTCTTATCAGAAGATTTTAAAATCTACTTTGCTGAGAAGGCTGTGGTCACCCAAAATTTCATCTACTATCAAAACTCCTTTCTATTCTCTTCGTGAAAGTGTGCGTATTTTTTAAACAAGAGAAAATGTGAACCTCTTAATAGGATAACCAATCCAGAGCACTTTGTGGGGTTGCTCACATTTAACACCAGAAAAACAAAGAAACAAGTTCTCAAGTCATAGATCTCAAGTCTATTTCCTTTTGTGGCTAATTTTAAAGGTAGGCAAAATACCACTAACACTAAATCTCAGAGGTAGTTTGATTAGAAGAATATCATTAAAAACACAGGAACAAGAACACGTAAGAAACTATAATCCTCCACTGTGATTTGAGTTTCAATGACCTCTGATCTAAAACGTGCAAATTACTAAGATCTACAGCAAATGAAGAGTCTTGAAAGCTAATGTTTACCTGCCCCAGAAAACTCTACCATTACCAAGCCCCACCCCACCTCTATCACTTTTAGATGATTCCTAAATCTTGAAAACATTTTCCCCTTATATCTTAATAAAAAGAAAACAAAAGAAGCATGTTTGTTTCACCAGAACAATTGTTTCTATTTTTTTTCTTTAGGTAGCTCTACTCTCCTGGGCAGTGCTGACAAGCTTGTGTGGATTTGAGGAAATTAAGAAAAAGAAATCTAAGACAAATAGACTTCCCTTTCAAAATGGTTTTTTGTCACCATTAAAAACCATATCTGAAATTTCCAATGATGTTATCTCTTTAAAGAAACATGGGAAATCATAATGATTAAAGCAAAACACAGATAATTGAGGGTTGCCTAATATTAAAGTAAACCATTATTCCCAAAACACAAGGAAATAAGGCTGCCAAACTAGTGTGGATATGGAAGTCTGCTCTTTAACAACTAAGTTTTCATTTCTAGGCTATGAAGACCCTTTCTATTTACAATATTCCATCACTAAGTAGGCCTTTGGCTGAAGGAAATGTGAAAATTCCCAGGAATTTTAAACCTAGAGAAGTATGGGGCTGAGTTCATTGAAGCAAAGACATAACTGAGCCAAACAGGTGAATCCTGAGGTGAATCTCAGGAAGTAAGGGGGTATGGTTAACTGCCAAAGTTTTAATAGACAAGTGCCAAGAATGGTGTACTGTTGTAGCAACAGCCACTGCGATCATCTCTCCAAGTGGTAGGTGTGTACTTTTGTGCTCTTCTCTAAAAGAATCGTTAGAAACCAACCATTCCTCAGTTGGTATAAAAAATGTTCAAATGGCTAAGGAGGTAATTTCATTTTATGATATTCAGCTTTTATGTAAATATTCTTCACATTACTTACAATAAAATGACCTACAATTACCATATAGATCCCAAGTGGTGACAAGAATGATTACAGGATAAACTCACTATGTAACTACTATCACAAGGTAGAATAAATACAGCAATCTTAAACCAGAAACGCATTCCCTATGAACTACTTAAGTCCCCTACTAAGATTAAGTTCTGGATGTGATTTCTCTAAAAATTTCTAGCTCAATTTCTGAATTTTTTTTCTTTCAAATTTCTATTCTCTGAAAAGGCATTTTCTCTGCTAAGTTATCCTGAGGTGGCCCTTATAAAGCAGACAGAAAAATTTTCTGGAATGATTACAATGTCTACAAAATAATTCTTTCCCCTTCCACATTTAGTACCCATGAAAACCATTCAAGAATGCAGTCTTAATGGCTTAAATAAATCACCATACTGTGCTCTAAAATCAACACTATATTAATGCTTCCTATCCATTTTTACTAATGAGACATAGTTTCCTTATGCTTAGAAGCTAAGCCAGCTTAAGAAAATTACTCATTTGATACCTATATTAATACTGATGGTCATGTTTAACAAGAAGAGGTAGGTACATTAGCCTGAATTCCTTTGCTCAGCGAAAGAAAAGGTCAACTTTTAATTAACCATGCTGGCCACATGAGGTCTCTGTCACTCCACTATATAAAGCTGCAAGTGCAACTAGGATGTATGCCTGCAAATAAAACCAATTCTGGTGAAGCATAAGAGCTTTAAATAGTTTCAGAGATCTGATTCTTTCCTGGAAGAAAGTAACCTACTTCACTGCAAAAAGAAATGGAACTGAGCTGAAAGACATATGCATTAATTTGGGGAAGAAAGTGATCACCAAATCTGTTTGGGAGTATAGCAAAAAGTGTCACCAACTAATGCTTTTCTCTTAAATGGGATAAAAAACAGGTCTTTTGGTATTGGAAGCAGTGAACTAAGGAATCAAATCTTCCAAGTTGTAATTTACATAAGCTAGGCACTCTGAACAATATGTCTACATAACAAACTGGCTTCCTTATTTGAATTACAATATGACAAGTATTCTTTTGGAGAAATAGACACATATTCCCTTCGGCAGGTACACCTGCAGGTTTCAAATCAGGCTTCATGCACATAATGAAGACCTACAGATCTTCCTGAGATTATTAGGCATTATTAAACCCCTAAGCACAGACATAAAAAATATCTTTTGATGACATCTAAGCAATGTCCCTTTCCCTGACGGTCTAATATTTTACAACTTACTTTGATTCCACCACCTCACTGAAAGAAAATCATGTAAAAATTACATCAGAAAAGGAAAATAATAAAATCCAAACATAGTTAAGTAAAAGATGAGAGTAATAAAAATGCACCTTCCCCCCATAAAAGTGTTAAGGAAAAAGCTGCAAAGAAGAGGAAAGTTCACTAAGGATAGGGACTCAGTTTCCCCAACAGGATCCATAATGAGTTAATGACTTACATGAAAGAAGACCAAAGCATTGTGAATATAAGCAATGGAGGGTAGTAGAATTTCATTTGGTTATACATCTAAAGTGCCATAATTCAACATTACATTAAATGAAACAAGTCGATTCCTCTATTAGGGACTCTACAGATTAAGCACCCAGTAGAAATAAAGCAACCATCAAGTTTAGGTCCTTTTCTCCATCTTAAACGACTCAATGGGATGTAATGAAATTAACTGGTTGGTGACAAAGCCCAAGTTTTATGTTTCTAAATGTCATAGAATACAAACCATTTTTATTAATCTTCTCAAATAACTGCAATTACTCAACTGGAAAGCCAGCTGGCTTTGCAGATACAATTTGATGATGAACCATACAATCATTTGGCAGAAAATCTATGTTACCATTAAGTTATTAAAAACTAAAGTCATGTTTTCAAAAACTAAGATGTATATCTAACTGCTTAATAAATCTCTGCTTTGGGGTATTCAGAAAGTTAAAAAAAAAAAGCTTAAAAATATAATCCTAACAGTGAGAGAAAATGTACTGTGCTTCTCTTTTCAAGAGAAGTAAAATCATGTGTTAAGGAAAGATCAAAGAAGGACCTTGAAGTCTTACTCCTACATGAGATCTTTTTAAAGCACAGGTTAGTTTCTTCTTTCCTTTATTGAGGTCCAATACTGCTACCCAGGGACATACTTCATTTCTGCAGGTTACTCTCACACTGAAGAGCTGTATCTCTTTTCTTTTATGTTGAACCTGTTTTAATCATGCATAGTAAGCCATAGGCTGCATACATACTACCCAAGGATAAGCATAAGGCCAAGTGCAGGCTTCTGACATTATGCTCCACTGACTCACAGCACCACATGTGAAAAACTGAATAAAAAAAAATAAAGTAGAAAAACCTACTTGTCATACCTGTATTTGGATTTATTAAATGAAGTTATTTCTGCACCATTTCTTTTCTCCTATTTTAAAGATGGGTCTGGGTACTTAAGGAAATGACCGTAAACTGCACTCTACTGGACAATGACAAAAAGAGCCTTTTTACCTTTTTAAACTACTTTCCACAAACCAAGCACATAGAAACAGGTACAAGGAGTTAAACAGTATATGGCTCTGCTAGCCCAAATTACAAGCTGTGGAGAAGCAGAGCACACAGGGGCAGGTAGAAGATGCTGTGCGTTCCACAAGGAGAGAGAGCAAGCTCCCTCCCCTCTGCTGGCTACTTCTCAAGTGGTTAACTTGTTCAAACTTGACCTCCATTTTCTCAGTTTAAGGCTTATATGAGCAGAAGTCAGATGTTTTCAAGAGTATCTACTACATTTCTATCTTAATACTGTATACCAAACTCAGCCAGGCGCCTAGGTCAAAGTTTCACTTTCTAGTTGAGAAGAGTATGAATCCGAGCCCTCTGTTATTGTACAATGTAATTATAATACTCAAGTCAACACGGACGCATACATTACCTTAACAAATACCAAGTGTCCTGCAGAATTACATAATTGCCACGAACAATGTCAAGAGGTAAAGCAAGTGACACAGCTGCTTACAAGTAGCTCTGAGAAATAGGGTGGAGGAGCAAAGGGGCATGGGAACCAAAAACAACCCATTAAGACACACAAAACAGTCTCTCTGTTGGTGCCTATCCCAGATGCCCAAATCATTCCCTCCCCAAGATAAAAAGGGATAACTACCTGAATTTTTTTTTACATTCAATAACTCTTAAAAGTCAAAGGAAAAAAATTTAAATGGGAAAGAATACCAATTCCACTTTATTAGCCTAATTTAGGAAGAGGGTGAGGAAAGTGTGGTGAGCTGAGGGTATGAAGGAAGAGGGTCAAAATTGAAAACAGTGAGATCCCTTCAAAGATCTGATGTAGTCCTCTATCACTGCAACTTGTCAGTCAACACAGTCAAAATCCCAAATACTGAACATAGACTTCTTTTCTTCATAGGTGTGATCCAAATGACTCTTCAGTTACAGTGTGATGAGGTCGACCAGGTTTCCTTTTGGAGGGGTCATGCTGTCCGGAAAGAAATTTACCAAGATATCAAAGAGCTGAGTTCTTTGAGCGTAGGTGTGATCCACATCCGAAAAGCCTAATGGGGAGAAATACAAAGAAAACACATCCAATCTATCTGAGAATTCAACTCATGACGGACAATAAAGCCATCTCCAAACTCTCCTTGTCTGGTCCACTGAGGTCACTGAATGCTCCCTATTTCTCAGTTTTCATACAGATAGGGCTGTAGCTTCATGCTTGCTTCAGATATACTAAAATTTCCCTAGCATGTTAATAAGAAGGCCTACTGTGAAATTAAAATAAAATGAATTTTTGGGAAGGGAGGAGGGGCAAAAAATTATCAAACTATCAGCCGGAAACATTAGGAAGTTCTGAGAGTGAAAATGTACATGGCTAAGATGGTTCAGCTAAGATACTAAAAAATGAGTGATGTTCCCCAAAGTGAGGAACAATTTATCAGAAAGTTATTTCCCTTTGTCTTTCTCTACTATTTAATTCTCAGGTTTCATCACAACTTTGAGTATCCAAAACGATACTCAATCATTTTGGAAAACCTAATCTGTTGATTCCCCTGGCCTAAAATGGGTTATCCGAATTAATGTATAAATATATTTAGCATTATTTGGAAATGGGACCATAAAAGAGCCATATAAACTATAGTCTTTAGTGTAGGCAGTTTCAAATGGATCAATTTTCATTCAACTTGGGAAGGGCCAGACTCAGGAGTACAATCTTGAGTTCACTCTATTTTATCTTACAAAACACAAGAGCAGAACATAACTTTGCAAGGATAATGGCTTCCTGCTGGAAAATAACCTTTATAGCAAAGTAAGTGCATTCAATTTTAAGTGAGAAGATATTGATCCAGTTCCTGTGTTCTAGTGCAATGATTTATCCATGATAGCAATGATTTGTGAGGAACTAATTACTCAATGATGGATGTAAGTGAAGTTTATGGTACTCTGACCATCCTAAAATTGATTTACAAGGTTTGTCATTTTGATCTACATGGTTTACCTTTAGCTCCTTTGTTAACATAAAGGACTAATGCCAGGAAATCTCATTTTCCTCCCAAAATGGCACACTAGTTGTTTTCTCTATACTTCCTGCGTTCAATACTAAATCTACGGACAAGAAAATCACCAAGGAAAGCATAAGGTTTAAGTTTCAGTTTGGTGTTAATAGTGAAGACGATGCCTAGAGCACAGTTTTTAAGACTGCTAGTATGCTTTTGCCAAAAGGCATTGTGCCCCTTCCATAAGTAACAAGAGACAGAGACACAGAGAGGTAATACACATTTCACCAAGTTATGCACTTACAAAGCATGAGATACTATATTCACCCTTTATTAAATATCAGAGAATTTCAGGATTGTAAACTTTTCAAGGGAAGTGTGAGGACTAGAGGTAATACAATATATACCCTACAGACTTTGGATTTTTCCTATTTGTCACATGTCTTGCCAAAAAAAAAAAGAAAAACAAGGAAATATGCTAAATCCCACCAATGGTCTGCATGCTTTACCACAGCAGGACATAGATCTCCATAAAAGGCTGAGTCTAATCTTAAAAATGACAAAAGAGACTCGTAAGTTATTTAACTATTCCCCAAAGAAGCTCATTTTTGAAAAAGTATGATGATGACCAATGTCCATACAACACTTTTCTAATCTTCGATCTTTATAAATACTACAGGGAACACTGAAAAATATCTAAATATTACTTAATCCCACCAAAGAGCTTGTATACACTGGGTTTATATCTGACCAAGAGGAGTCATGTACATCTTTAAAAAAAGGATTTGGTTGAGGTCAGCAGTTTGGGAGTAGAATAAAAGAGATACCATTCGCCAAAACTATAAAGGTAACGATGAATTACATTTGGTTTTAATTTTGAGTTTCCTGATAAAAAAAAAAAAAACAAAAAAACCCACCTAATATAAATGGAGTATCCGGTAATCCTACAATCTTATGAGGAGAAAAGAAGCACTTCATTTTTTTGAGTGTAAGTATTTGGCCGGGGGGGGGGGGGGAGATGAGGAAAAAGGGAAGAAAGAGAAGGGTTATTCTATGAAATGTTTACTCATAGTAAAGCTGTCATAAAGTCTCATTTCTTGGGCTCTCATGCTGGATTTCTTCATGCTTTTCATTCAAATTCTCCAGTATTAAAAATGAGACATCCAAAAAGAAATGACTAAGTTTTCAGACAAGGCAGAGGAAAAAATGTTAAGAATTCTTCTCTTGTACTGTTTTCTGCTAAGTATCGACAGCATCTGTTTCATGAGCTGCTGTGGCCAACCTTCATATTTAGTTAGTTTAGTTCTTGGACAACAGACACACAGTTACCAGATCGATTTTTGAAGTTCTTCTAGAATTTAAGCTCTGCATGTAGAACATTCAAGAAACTAGGATTACCTTGGTGCTACAGTGAGACATCAGAGTAGTACATTGAGAATATGAGATAACACATAGACAGCTGGAGTGCTATAATAATAACAATTATTATCATAACTAGCATTTACATATCACTTTGAGGTTTGTAAAGCACTTTATAAATATTATCTAATTTAATCCTCACAAAAACCCTGGGAAGTAGATGGTATTATCATCCGTACTTTACAGATGAGGACACTTGCCCAGGGTCCCAAAGCTAGAAATTAACTGAGGCTAGATTAAAATTCAGTTCTCCTAACGTGAAGCCCTGATCTCTGTCCACTAAACCACTAGCTGATACCCCTTGGAGTAAAAGAACAAGGGGACCTTCAGAGTACTAGGTAGATCCTTCCTGGAGTATTATGGGAAAATTGCCCAGTGTGAGAAGGCACTTAGCTCTGCATCAAGAGAGGGACTACTCACAGCCATGATGACTCCCCAAAGTACTGGCAGTGAATCTGGCTATGCTTGGGTCACCAAGGGGAATAAGAGGTATGACTGGGATAAAATAGACACTTTAGCACTATAAAGCATGTTATCCACAGGAGTGAAAACCAAGTCTCTTGAGGCAAAGTCCCTGGCATTTAAAACCATTTGTTACTATCATCCTATATCCAGTTATCATCTGGAAATTATTATTATCCTGGAGGCTCTAATAAACCAAGTGGAGATATTTTAGCATAGTCCAGCTCCAACATGATAAAAGTTATGGCAGTTGGTTGTGGTATTTCAGATTGTTTTGCTTTACCACAACTAGGCACTAAGGCACTTCACTGCTATTAATAAACATGCAGAGGGCACTTGCTAAACAATGGGACCCAATGGGCTCTCATACAGCACTGAGCTGGAAGGTCCCAAGGACTTTCCACAGTGATGGGGAATCACCACTACTCTACTATCATATTTCTTAAGAACTCACCAGGGCCATACTTTGCAGAGGCAGGTATCAGATACTCCTGCAGCATATTACTTGAAATGAAGCTAAGGGCACATGGCTAGGGCTTTCTAGGTACTAGGGGAGGTTCCAAGCGTTGATTCTACAGCAGCCATTCACTATCTTTTCTCTCTCTCTCTCTATACCACTAAAAACAGTGGAATGAAGAAAACAAAATGCAATCAAAATTGTTTCAAAAAGATGACATGACAAAAAATAATGACATTTAACAGATGCCCCAAACTGTCATTTGCAATAGGAATTCCAAAAGAAAGGCAGCCATAAAATCATTTAACCTTAAGTTTACTTCTATTACAAAATCAATTCTATAGATCAAATATTTGCCAAATGCTAACAGCAAATATTTCCTTAGCAACAATGGGACAAGTGTTAAATTATTTTGTAAATATTTTTTATATTAGTATAAGTTGTGGAGTGCCAATACATGGTGTCAAGATGATTAATGATTAAAACTCAGAACAGTGAGGTAATAATGCATTTTCTTAACAATAAGAACAGCAACATAATGAGTCCTAGAAAAACTAATAATATAAATATAAATAATATAAATAATAATAATAATAATAGCAAACATTTATAAAATACTATATGCCAGGCACTGTTGCTAAAAACTTTCTAATTATTATCACAACCACCTTGGGAGGTAGTGCTACTAGTATTCCCCATTTTACGAAAGAGGAAACCAAGGCAAACAAAGATGAAGTGATGTGCCCCGGGTCACAAACTTAAGTGTCTGAGACTAGATTTGAAATCAGATATTCCTGACTCTAGGCCCAGCATTCTATCCTCTGTGCCACTTAGGTGCCCCCAGAATTTGTCTGATTTATTATAGCTTACAATATTACAAATTAATTAATGTTTTGGTGTTAGAAATCATTAAAACATTAAGATAAACTCTTCTTATCAGTTTAACAATGGAGACCTCAAAACTTACAAAACAGAGCTCTGAAAAAGATAATTCCAAACACTCTTAAACTTTGGCTAGGCTTGATCCTGAAGAATCAGTCTCCATTTCTAACCTATATATGTTCTTTGATACCTTCAATTCCACTGCCCACAGAGTTCTGTAAAGAACAAGCTTCGACCATCTGCACACTTATCACAGTAAATGTATTAACGATACTGCCGCTGGATTCCAAAGCAATGTGATACAAATTACTTTGTTTTGACCAAGCTTCTGTTGCCTTCTGTTTGCATAATAGCACAGCATCTGGTGTAACAGGAGCTGCAAACTGATCCATGGAGACCCAGATCTTAAGAACACTGGTGACTGACACTTGGAAAATAAACTTAAAGCAAGAAAGCCACAGGGACCAGACATATTGCCTTGAAACTGTGTGTACTCCACACCCAAAGGCAGCAAAAAGAGAAATGCCATTTGTTTGATGGATTAACATCTAACCTTGAAGACAATGTATTTGAAAGATACCCAAACGCAGCCTCCCTAAAGAGTATAACATACTGGACAGATGACTTGTACCTGAAGATATACATACCTAGTGCTGTGAAATCTGAGCCAGACTTGAACAGAGCTGACGCTAGGAGCTGAAACTGAAAAGAGGAAACAATTAGAGTCAAGTGTAAAAGCTCACAGAGCAATAACCCTGATAACTCTGGGCCTACATGTACAATTTTGATCAGCTTTATTACCAGAGGGTGGAAGGAAAATTAGCATATGTACTCACTTTATTGCTAGACCACTTCTCATCTGTACATACAAAACTGAATTTATTTTCTCTTAAAAATCAATAGTATATGAATTTGTTCAAATGTAGTACATGCCTTTGGATTCCAACAAATACTAATTTTTGAGATCAACATACATTAATTCTTACTTTTGCTGTAGTTTTACTCTAATATGTTAACAGCTACACAAATGACACAGTTTTAGAAGAAAGAATGATTATCATCTACAGGAAGATATTGAACTAACAAAGAGACTACATATTCTAGAATTTGTTTGTAAATTGGTAGTTGTGTTCCCAGAGCAGTCCAGCAAGTTTCTCTAGCTCCTACTGAAGCTATCAAATATTTTATATTCGTTACAAATCTTACACAGGCAATGAAAAATTATAGAAAACAAGACTTCTAGAATACCAGCAGTTAAGCAAAACTGAACATAAGGTAAGAAAAAAAAACTTTTCAATTTACTTTGAAAGCTGGTATTTGAAGAAAAGGTATAACTGGAAGGTGAGTTAACATAGTGCTTCACTCTAGATACCAGGTGTCATTAGACTAAGACACTTAGAGTTGCTGGGGGTTAAAACAAGAAGTAAACAGACAAGACAGTGAATAACTGTTCTCAGTTGTTTGGATATATGCAGTGCTTGTAAGTCATGTCTTTGTAACTCAGGGAATATTTACACATTTGGCAAGGACCTGATTGAAAATGAGGTGACAACGATTTTGATGGTATCTATAAAAGTAGTTATTAAAGATCAGTTAACATAAAACAAATAAATTAAAATTATACAAATTTATGTAAATCATTATGCATATAAAGTAATTATTAAAGACCACGCCAAAGCCATACTCCTTTTTCTTTTCTATGGGCCCATTTGCAATTTCCAGTGAGTTTGTCTCACCAGGAACCTATGATGAACCACGAAGAAGAACACTTCACTATGAAGTGAGCTGGTCCCTGGCTAAAAGCAAAGGAGGAAAAAAACTAACAAGAACACAGCACTGGCAAAGAACTCCCAGGTGTTCTTCCTGACCACTAACTGGCCCCGCACCCTGTCCTAAGGCTGATGTCCCACTTGATGGAATGGTTTCTGTTAAGAACTTACCTCCAAGCTTAACATCACATGTAATGAGGCTTGCCTTGGTTTTAAGCCATGTCATTTAGTCCTACACTGTTTTCCAAGGCTTTATGAAGACAGAAGATGTTTATAAGCTGTCTAGTCCTTTGGACTCAGTTACAAATTTAGCCCCTCTGTCTCTCCTAGGATTTATGATCCTCAAATTCTTTTATGATTTTGGTTGCTTTTTTCCCCGCACAACAACACATCTTCCCTTTTGTCCATGCCTCTTTTTAATCCTGAGAAACTTTGAAAATCACAACACTCAAGATATCAGAAAGCAGTGCCTCTCCCCTCCCTGGATATGTTCCCCTCTATTTCTAACTAATGACCAAATTGATTTTTCCCTCATCAAAGGCTACATTCTTTTTTTCTGGTTTCTGTCCTAAGTAGTGCAACATTAAAAACATCACCTCTCATCACCATTTTGCCAACATATACGAGCAATTAAATGTTATCTCTCAATTCACTGTATTAATAAAAAACACACACTTTTCAAAAGTACTATGTTATATAAAGAATATAGGGAGAAAAACTCTATTGAATAGCCTAATTAAGTGGGAACTCTGAACTTGGGACATTACCAGCTAAGAGATGACATTATTTAAAATGAATGAGACTAGACAATATAGGATATTTTGGGAATGCAGTAGAAATACTGCTCATTTGAAATATCGAATTCCTATGTCAGTTGCAAACAAAAAAAATAATTTTTATTATGTAGTAGCTCCTGTTCTTTACCAATTACAGATCCTCTCCCTCTGTAAAGTGTAGATAAACACTATCAATGATCTAGATATCCCTTCCAGGAGTATATTCTGGAGAAATTCTCATGGGATTAAGAGTTCAATTCTATCTAATCTAAAGTTCAGACACCACAGACAGCAAGACAATAAAGAACCACTTCTAGTACATAATACTAAGTGGTTGGCAGTCATGAGCAGGATTAAAATGACAAATCCTAGAACTGGAAGGGATCTTAGAGATTACCTAAACCAATTCATCATTTTTAGGTAAGGAAACTGAGGCTCAGAGAGATGAGATGAAGATGGCAGAAAACTATACAATAAATTAACATGGCAATGGAAATTCCATTCCATATATGTGAAAACGTATATCCAAAACAAAGTATAACTCCAGCAATAAGGAATAAAGCAGTGAAAATCAGGGCAAAGAAAAGCATAGCCAATTATCTTGGTTACAGTTGGTTTCTGTTATACTAGTTGAACAACTTCTTGAACAGGAGATCTAAAATGCTTTGCTAACAATTCAGAAAAAGATTATTTCCAGCCATTTACACACAGATTTCTGGCCAAACAATAACAAATTGTAATTTTTTTCCACATACTTAGAGAAAGCAAGAAATGAATGGGAGTGTAGTCTTACTAATCATTAGCAGGGTTAAAAATATTTAATGTGATGGGCTTTTTGCTTGAGAAAGATTACCATCTAGGTTCTAGACGACATTGTTCAGATTCTCTGTTATCAATCAATAAAGTGAAAAATCAAGGTACAAATAAAAAGTAGCTTTGTCTTAATTTGAGGTACTACCTTGTTCTGATTCTTATTATCAACCATTTGCATTGTTGGAGCCAAACAAGTGCTTTAAAAACAAGCTGTCTATTTTCCTTGGCCTGCTTGTAGCTCACACAGCTGAAATGATTTATTTACAATGCTATTGCGGTTTTTGGGCTTTTTTTGTTTTATTTTTTAAGAAAGAAAAAAAGTTAATACGGTTTTCAGGGTTATGAATTCTTTCTTTCCAGAATATCTGCCTGAAGAAAATGCAGAGACCTATTTATAAATCTCAATCTGTGATTTATAAAATGGACCCTCCACAATAAAAAGGCAGGCACAAGATACAACAGGGATGCAACTGAATGGCTTTGCCATTGGGCATAACCATGAAAATATTTCCTTTTTCCCATGTATTCTGAGTTGTCTGGAGACTCAAAGGGAAAAGAAGACAATTATCTATTCCTTTCTATATGAGTTCTAAGTGGAATCAGGTTGGGCAATCCCATAGTACAGGGTTTTAGCCAGAAGAAAGTGTGTGATAAGCTATAAGGTTCTTGTTTTCACAGGACATTTGTTTTGAAGTGAGGGTACCTGCAGACCCTGGTGTTTGCAATCACAATGAACCTGGTGCCTGGAAATGATTTGTCATTAAATCTGAAACATGTATCAATGTAAAGCAGAGCAAAGTACCATGAGATGAGGCTGTACAGGTACCAGGAAAAGAGCTGAGTGATAGCTGGGAAGAACGAATGCCAGGGACAGAACTGCATTCAGCCAGTACCAGTTCTATGAGTGGCAGACAGAAAGACTTTGAATTGCAGCTCAGATGTTGCAGGATGAACTTGTGAGTTAATGCCTTAGTGTCTTCAGAATGAGAGAGGACAACAAAAGTGTGGCAGCAGAATCCTAGAAGCTGAAGAAGAGGCTGTAATGTAACTAATTAACATCAGCCAAAGCTAAATATGATGCATCAGCCAATCAGCCAAAATAATCTTGAAGAATTCTGCCCTTAGGTTTCTTTCCACCTAACACCTTGTATCAAAGAGAACTGACAAAATGAAAGAGAAAATGAAAAAACATTTGTCATAACTTAGTCATATACAATGATAAACGAGACTTGTATTCAAGCAGCACCGTTAAATTACAAGCAAACTTGGTAACTGCTACTCAAGCTGCAATGACTATTGGGATCCCTCCTCTTTCTACTTTTTCAGAACTCGAAACTACCAAAAAGAGGAACTTTTCATTTGAGGGATTCTGGAGTAGAAACAGAAACAAGAGTACATATTAAACCACTCAGCAATTCCTTAAATAAAAGAAATGAAAAAATAAAAATTTTGAGGTTTCTTAGTCTACATGAAAAAAGTTTCTCAAAGTAAAACTTTACACTCAGAAAGACTCTGTGAGGATCAAATCTTTGCTTTGTAACTTGTATTTACAAAGTTATATGAAAATATTTTTATTTAATGAGGCTCTCTCCTATACGCAATTTGAGATTATTCAGTGACATCACATGTTCCTTCCATCTTTCTTTAAAACCATATGCCTGACTGAGACACCTGTAAATTATAGGACAAAGATAACGTAAAATCTAGTCAATGTAAGGTCTGAAGATATATTCTTTCTCTGTTTTCTCAAGATCTTGTAGAGTATACTGGATTCTCAGTTTGGGACACTAAATACCTAATAACTTAAATATGAACACAGTGGCCATCCAAAACTGTTAACTTCTGGATTTCTTCTCTAATTTGTATCAATTATTCCACATTATAGGATAACAATAAGATTAACCATGCCTTTTTGGGTTTATCTACAAGAATTCCAAAAGTTGCCAAGCCAACCAGAAAGAAACAGTTATATTTGTAAACCAGCAAAGCAACTATAGTTAATATTGTACACAAAAAAGACAAACAGAAATATTATAACACAAAGCAATGCTATTTTACTTTTTCCCAAGAGTCACCCAAGTATTTCAGACACGGCATACAACTGGAAATAATCTGTTATTCTGGTTGCTAGGCTTAATTTTTTTCCTCTATGAAGCATAAGGAAAAATCGATGAATCTGGTCCTATATTTCACCATTTAACTTCCAAGATTTGTCAAGTCCTTAGAAAAACATACCAGAAAATTTTAAGATTGTATTACAGGTCAAGATGGTGGCTGGAAAGCAGGGACTTGCCTAAAGCTCTCCCCCAGGACCCTCAAAACACCTATAAAAATGGCTCTGAACAAATTCTAGAGCTGTAAAACCCACAAAATAGCAGAGGGAAGAAGGGCTCCAGCCCAGGACAGCCTGGATGGTTGCTGGGTAAGGTCTATCTCACGGAACAGGGAGCATAGCGGAGCAGAGCCCAGCGTGGGCTGCACCCAAATCAATCAGACCAGGACACAGGCAGAACAGGCCTTAGCACCCTGAATCAGTGAGCTGAGGCAGTTACCAGACTTCTCAACCCACAAACACCAAACACAACAGAGAAAGTTAGAGGGAATAAACTGTGGGGACAGAGTGAAAGGAGTCATCGGCCACAGGCCCATGGGCGGTGGAGGTGGTGCAGCTCTGAGGCTGATTTCAGAGCTATAGCTGCAGTTGCTTCCTGCCCCAGGCCCACCTGGTGGGAGGAATTAAGTGGTGGATCAGAGCAGGAGTGCAGAACCTGCTTAGATCTGACTCTAGTCCAGGTTGGCAGTTCTTGGGGAGGAGAAGCGCTGGTGTGGCAGAGCTTGCTGTGTAGAAATAGCTCTGAAAACAACAGTGCAACCCCTCAAGCTTGGAAAAAAGTACTGTCTACTCTACAAGCAGTCATACCCTGCTGAAAAACTCAAGGGTCAAGTACTTGGCTGGGAACATGGCCAGGCAGCAAAAATGCACCCAGATACAGACTCAGACTTTGGAATTTTTCTTTGGTGACAAAGAAGACCAAAACATACAGCCAGAAGAAGTCAACAAAGTCAAAGAGCCTACATCAAAAGCCTCCAAGAAAAACATGAACTGGTCCCAGGCCATGGAAGAGCTCAAAAAGGATTTGGAAAAGCAAGTTAGGAAAAAAAAAAAAAGAAAAGCAAGTTAGAGAAGCAGAGGAAAAATTGGGAAGAGAAATGAGAGTGATATGAGAAAACCACGAAAAACAAGTCAATGACTTGCGAAAGAAGACCCAAAAAAAATACTGAAGAAAATAACACCTTAAGAAATAGACTAACTCAAATGGCAAGAGAGCTCCAAAAAGCCAATGAGGAGAAGAATGCCTTGAAAGACAGAATTAGCCAAATGGAAAAAGGGGTCCAAAGGACCACTGAAGAAAATACTACCTTAAAAATGAGACTGGAGCAAGTGGAAGCTAGTGACTTGATGAGAAATCAAGATATTATAAAACAGAACCAAACGAATGAAAAAATGGAAGACAATGTCAAATATCTCATTGGAAAAACCATGACCTAGAAAACAGATCCAGGAGAGATAATTTAAAAATTACTGGACTACCTGAAAGTAATCATCAATAAAAGAGCCTAGATATCATCTTTCAAGAAATTATCAAGGAAAACTGCCCTGACATTCTAGAGCCAGAGAGTTAAATAGAAATTGAAAGAATCCACTGATCACCTCCTGAAAAAGATCCCAAAAAGAAATCTCCTAGGAATATTGTTGCCAAATTCCAGAGCTCCCAGATCAAGGAGAAAATACAGCAAGCAGCCAGAAAGAAACAATTTGAGTGTTGTAGAAACACAATCAGGATAACACAAGATCTAGCAGCTTCTACATTATGGGACTGAAGGGCTTGGAATATGATATTCTGGAGGTTAATGGAGCTAGGATTAAAATCAAGAATCTTCTACCCAGCAAAACTGAGTATAATGCTCCACGGCAAAATATGGATTTTCAAGCTTTCTCTGTGAAAAGACCACAGCTGAATAGAAAATATGACTTTCAAACACAAGAATCAAGAGAAGCATGAAAAGGTAAACAAGAAAGAGAAATCATAAGGGACTTACTAAACTGGACTGTTTTGTTTACATTCCTACATGGAAAGATGACGTGTGTACTTCATGAGACCTCAGTATTAGGGCAGCTGAAGGGAATATACATACACACACACACACACACACACACACACACACACACACACACACACATAGAGAGAGAGGGGGGGGGTGAGGCACAGGGTGAGTTGAATATGAAGGGATGTCTAAAAAAAATCAAATTAAGGGATGAGAGAGTAATATATTGAGAAAGGGAGAGATAGAATGGGGTAAATTATCTCACGTAAAAGTGGAAAGAAAAAGCAGTTCTGTAGGAAGTAAAGAGGGGGCAGGTGAGGGGGAATGAGTGAATCTTGCTCTCATCGGATTTGACTTGAGGAGGGAATAACATACACACTCAATTGGGTATCTTACCCCACAGGAAAGGAGGAGGAAGGAGATAAAAAAGGGGGGATGATAGAAGGGAGGGCAGATGGGGGAGGAGGTAATCAAAAGCAAACACTTTTGAAAAGGGATAGGGTCAAGGGAGAATATTGAATAAAGGGGGACAGGACAGGAAGGAGCAAAATATAGTCAGTCTTTCACAACATGAGTATTGTGGAAGGGTTTTGCATAATGATACACATGTGGCCTATGCTGAATTGCTTGCCTTCTTAGGGAGGGTGGGTGGGGAGAGAAGAGGGGAGAGAATTTGGAATGCAAAATTTTAAAGCAGATGTTCAAAAAAAGAGTTTTTACATGCAACTAGGAAATAAAATATATAGGCAATGGGGCATAGAAACCTATCTTGCCCTACAAGAAAGTAAGGGAAAGGGGTATGGTAGGGAGTGTGGTGACAGGAGGGAGGGCTGACTGAGGAACGGGGCAATCAGAATATATGCCATCTTGGAGTGGGGGGGAGGGTAGAAATGGGGAGAAAATATGTAATTCAAACTCTTGTGGAAATCAATGCTAAAAACTAAAAATATTAAATAAGTAATAATTTAAAAAAAGATTGTATTACAATGTCAGCTATAAGAATATACATTTTTAACGTTCTTTTAAAATGGTCTCTGATGTCTCATTTTGCTTAAGATGAAAAGATGTGCTGCTTCACAGCAAAGTTCTGAATTATCTATAGAGCTTATCTGATTTGGGGAGAAGAAATGATTATTTATAAATATATATCCCTGGACCTGGGCTAAACACTTCATAAATATTATCTCATTTGATTCTCAAAACTCTGAGAGGTAGGTGCTTTTATTATCCTCATTTTACAGTTGAGGAAACTGAGACACAGAGAGGTTAAGTGACTTGCAAAGGTTCACACAACTAATAAGTGTCTGAGGATAATCTGAACTCACGTCTTCCTGACTGCAGGCCCAGCATTCTATCCATTGTACTACCTAACTGCCTCAAATTAGACTGGAGAAATGTTTGAAAGCCACTACAACTCCTTTTGTTTTTTCCCTAGTAGAGGGATGTAATAACTTTGGAGAAAGATTGCCCAAGTCTATTCTGGGATCTTGGAGATGGAGTTATTCACCTGTGACAAAAGGTAAAGAAAGAAAAAATGAGATGGTAATCCTGAAACACATCAAAAGCATGCTAACCTGTTGAAAAGAAAGCAGTGAAAACAGATTTTTAAGCCTCTGAGCAGAAACTAACAAAACATGCAAAGACAGAGGCAGCAGGGAAAAAAGGGATCAAAAAGCAACAATGAAAAAAGTCAAGTTTTTCTATAGACATTTAAGCATTGAATAATTGAAAAACTAGTAAAAAGGTGCTAGAAGAGGAAAAGGAACCCCAGAAAAGGTGGAAATGGTAAGCTGAAACTATCTCAGGGCAGCCTCAAGCACACAGTTCCTTTAATTTGGCATGGACCATGATTATCAACCTTTAAGAACATTTTGCAACAGGCTCACAGCTCGTTAAAAACAACAAAATCAAAACCACAGAACAGTATGTTAGAACCACACTGTAAGTAATAACAATTTCTGGAGTCAGTGGTATCTTCAACTCTTAGTCATCCATGCTAATAGAAAGGAATTATGGCACACAGGACACAAAAATAATGAATAATGCTACCCTATGAAGCAATTTTATTTAGTCTTAGAAGGCACTTACAATTTTTGGAGACCAGATTTATATTCCTATGTTCTATTTAGCCTATATTAAAATAAGTTACCATTTTCTCCAAATATACCAAATTAACAGCTTTAGGTGAGAGTGGGGGGAAAGCAACCCAGAGGTATGCTGAGTAGTAGAAGAAAGCTGCCCAAGGACTGAAAAGGTAGTCCACAAAATGGATAATTCACAGAAAAGACAACTGAGAACTATAATATTTCAAACATAACTTTCTGAGGTTTGTTCCTCACCTCTTTTGTTTCCTCTGGGTCTGAATGATCCACAGTTACATAAAGGTCATTCTGCAAATATTTCAGAGCACTAAGAGGATCAGTCTGAGCTTTTTCTTCAAACCTAGAAAATAACCAAACAAAAAGGATAATTGGATATGATTAATGATGTAGGTGATATTCTTCAACTACAGGGACAATAGCGGGCAGGAGAGAAGGAAGTCGTAAGCAATAAGCGATCAATCTGGTTTGCTCACAAATTCCTGGTACAAGGGTCCAGGAAGGATCGAAGTCAAAAGAGTTGTAGGGCTGGGAAGCGGTTTTTGTCTAGATGGCCTACTGCCACAGTATTGGTAACATTAAACCTAGGTTACTTTTCAAATCTGCCAATGACCGAGTGGACATTCCTTATGAAACCCCATGATTTTTTTTCTACCCAGGAATTCCTACTGTGCAGACTCCCTACACTCAAAGCTTTAGCAACTCATCTATAATTTAGGGGCTTAGTTGCCTTGGGCACTGAAAAGTTAAGTGACTTGGCCATGGTGTCATAGACCAACAGCAGCAGTACTCACTTTCTCATAGCTCCTTCTACATTTATCATTATTTGTCTTTTATCATCTTTGCCAATATTATGAGTTTTAGAAAAAAATCTCAAGAGTTGTTTCAATGTGCATTAATATTAATAATGTGGAACATTTTAGTAATGTGGAACATTTTTTTCACATGGTTCTTGATGACATCCATTTCTTCTTTAGAAAACTGCTGGCCTATATCCTTTTATCACCTACCTACTGGGTTAGGGTTAAGCTCTCATTCTTATACGTTCACATCAATTTCCCATATCAGACATTTATCATCGATTTGCTATGAAGATTTTCTTCCAATCAACTCCTCTTCTCATTTTAGCTACACTGAATTTGTCTGTGCAAAGATTTTTAAATTTTATATAACTTATCTTATAGATCCTATCTTTTATGATCATCTCTAGGTCTTGTTTATTTAAGAATTCTTCTAGAGCCTTAATTGTAAAAGGCAATTCTTTCCATTCTGCTGCTAATTTTTCAAATGATGTGACCTTTCATATTTAAGTCTAACATCTATTTGATAAATTGTTTTAAATGGTGTAAAATGTTGGTCTAAAATGAATTTCTACCCAACTACTTTCCAGTTTTCCCAGTAGGTCTTACTGAATAGGTAGTCTTTACTAATATTTTGTTTTGGGATTTATTGAATGTAGACCACTATGTCTGATCACTAGGACTTACAAATCTGGTCTATTCCACTGACCAACTTTTCTGTTTTTCAAAAAGCACTAACTAGTTTTGATGACAACTGCTTTATAATAAGTTTGTAAAATTCTCAATTTAGCTGAAAGGGGAAAATCACTGATGTTATTATCATATAAAAGGGCAACAGAGAAAATATCTATAACAACTAACACATCTGTACAAGACTTTTATGATCAATAACCATATCTATGCTTAAAGTGTCAATAAAATTCATTTAAAAATAAGTTGAATAATATTTTAAAATAAATTTTTATTGCTATCTTTTGTTTTTACATAACCTACATTTCCCAATATGTCCCTCCCATTTCCTCCCTCCCTTTAAAAAAATTAAGAGAGAAAAACAAGGTTAGAAAAACTAAACAACACATCAAAAATGCCTGATAATATTTACTGTTGTCTATAACCATAGTCAACTACCTCTTCAAAGGTAGAAGGGAGGTGTCTTCCCATATCTCGTCTCTGGAATTAGGCTTGGAGGTTATATTTTCACAGTAATTCATTTTCATTGTTGTCTTTTGTTTACATATCATATATAATTCTCACTCTATTACTCTCTCAAACCCACTCCCAGAGAGCCATCAACTATAACAGAATGACAAGAGGAAGAAACAACTTCAGCAGCACTATCCAACACGTCAAACAGGCAAAGAAAGGCAGGGAGGGGGGAGCATCTTCTTCTAGCTCTTCTTTGGAGACCAAGCCTGGTCATTAGAGTTCTCTTTCCATCCATTCTGTGTCCATCACTTTTGCTGTTGCTGTTCTTTCCACTTACATTGTTGTAGTCATTGGTTATAGTTTTCCTGGTTCTTCTAACGGTTCACATAAATTTTTCCATGTTTCTCTATATTCATCATATTCATTGCTTCTTATAACACAGTAATATTCCATTACATTTGCATTTTTGTTTAGTTATTCCCCAGTCAATGGGCATTTACATAGTTTCTAGTTCTTTACAACTACAAAAAGTATTTTGTTGTGTGTGGAGCATTTCAGTTTTTTTGCATTGATGTCCTTGAGGAACATGCCTAGCAGTAGAATCTCTGGGTCAAAGGGTATGGACATTTTAGTCACTTTCTTCAAAAAATCCCAAACTGCTTTCCAGAATGGCTGGCTGGACCAATTCAGAGTTCCACCAACAGTGCATTAGCATGTCAGTCTTTCTACAGTATCTTCAACATTGATTATTCTCCTCTTTTGTCACTTTTGCCAATTTGCTGGGTGTGAGGTGAAACCTTGGAGTTGTTTTGATTTGCATTTCTCTTATTAGTAGTAATTTGGAGCATTCTTTAATATATTCATTAATAGTTTGCAATTCCTTTAAGAACTGTTTGTTCATATCCTTTGACCACTCTCTTGGGATCTTGTTAACTATTACCAAAAAAAGCACTTGACTTGGTAAAGTAAAATTCTCTGGACAGCCTCTCTTCTAAACCAACAAAGGAACTTTCATGCACATGTCAAAATCATGTAAGATATACCTTTGTTCAATAACCATTTGGTTATATGTGAAATAAAAACAAGGAGATATATACTTACAAAAGGTATTGTCACCATCAAGGAGAATGTTCAGTGCAGAGTCCAAATTGAAGAGCGATTTCCCGTAGGTGAAGAAGTCCTCCAAATGCTCCTGTTTATGGATGACATTGTGCTGATTGCATCAAGCCCCAGAACAGTGCAGAGCAAAGATCCATAATCAACTGAGTGTTCAGCCTAACTATCCACATGTCAAAAATCAAGTGGACGAAAAATACCTAATATCCAAACTATGATGTGCAGTTGAATGGGCAACCTAAACAATCCATCTATCAACATATATATTGGGACAGGTGCTGCGGATGGACAATGGACTGAGCCCAGAATTTTAAAAAAGCACGTTGCACTCACTGCCTTTGGCAAAACGCATGTTTGATTTTGAATGACCCCAAGCTTCTACCTGAAACACAGATCCACCTTTTTAACATTAGTATTCTTCCAGTGATGCTGCATAACTTCGAATCATGGAATATCATAGTCCCTGAAGAATTACAGTTGCGGGTCACTGAGAGGTCAATGAAAACACATCATGGGCCTAAGTAGGCTGCAACATATCACCACAAAGCATTATACAAGGGAAGTAGATTTAAGGATATAATCAGAGAAATGTATATCTGGAAAAAGAGGCCAGCTGGACATGAAGTGAGAATGATAGAAGGACAGCCTGTGTTGCTGGTATCCATTGGTATCCACATAAAGTTAAGAGAACTTGAGGAAGGCCCTAAACAAGGAGAGCGGCCCCCCTGTTGCAGATTTTTAGGAAGACATGGGCAAAAGTCACACAGTAAGAGAGGGTATGGCCGAGTCAAGATCTTCACTGTTGAAGGAAGCACTCAAATTGATGCGATCACAAATCCACTGACGTACCAAAGTACTGAATACCACAGGCCAATTTAAAAATATCATCAAACAAACTTCTGCTTGGGATGCCTTCAAAATCTCATAGATTCAAGCTCTTCAGTCCATTAATTGCTTTGATGGGGAAAAAGCGGTCCTATGGATTCCAACTGTTTCTACTTGACATTGCAAGCAACCTGGTGATATTTTGGCTTAGGTAAATAACCAATATGGTGGTTATAGTTTTAAAACTTCATTTTTGTGTTTTTCATTGTGAATTTAAATTAACAGTGGTCAATATGCTTTTTAAAGAAGTTTGTATGAGTTGCTCTTCTGGGTCAGCCTACAAGTCACTTCAAGGATCTTTGAATACTACAGTTTTAGATCTACTGAAGTTGAAAACAGGTTATCATCCCTACCTTCCATCCACAAGAGAGGTTAAGCAGAATGAACAACAACAATAGCAGCTGACACATGTATGACATGTAGGTCAGCCACTATCATTATTACTGACAGGACATACACAGCTTTAATATTTACAATGCATTTTACACATATTATCTCATTTTACCTGCACAACTCTATGAGGTATTAGAGGTGTTATCTCTATTTTACATATAAAAAAACAAACCAAAAATTTGCACATTATCAAAGAACTATTAAGTGTCAGAAATGAGTTTAATTCCATTTTTCTCTTGACTACTTCCCCCACTCCCATCATGTCACAATGCTTTTCTCCCTAACAGACTATAAATGGGAAGGTAGGGGCCACATTCCATACAAGTTTTACTTCCCCTTTAATACATAATGGTGTATTCTAATGGTATCCCAAAAGCTTTAGGGTAGTTTTAAGCTTTAAGAGTTTTTAAAAGTTATGTATTTATCCTTATCAAATGACTAGTTTTTTGAAGATAATGGCTTTATCTTCTTTTTTCTAGTTCTCATATTCTTAAGATGAAATAGAAATACAATATTTACGTATTTTCCACATATTTTAAAAGGTTTCTATTTTCCATTATTTTGTCATTTGAATTCCATACATTTTTTGTTTTTGTAAAAAGTGAATATAAGCATTAATGTATTATCTTTGTGATACAGCAAACAGCAGAAAATGGAATGAAAATTTAGTAAGAAGGTAAAGCTTTTGTGGGCTCACAGATATAAGGAAAAGACCCGCAAGGTTAAACTATAAGTGAAAGTCTCATTTTAGTTTAAGGGTATACACTGTTTAGCACAAGTGTTTTCACCTCCTCTCCGTATCTGTAGTCAATACCTGGTTTTTCCTCACTTTCTACCAATTACAAATTTCTATAAAAGCTAATGTAGTGGTAGCAGAAAAAAAAAAGATACACTTATAAAATTAACCAGCTGATAATATCTGATTATATTACCTGATAATTTGTGCAGCTGTGCTATGTTTTATATTAGCTGAAAAAAAAATCACCATATGTAAGGCTATTCTTTCGACTATGAAAGTGAGAGGTGGTTACTAACTCTCAACTAAAAACAGTTAGCATTTATATAGATCTTTAAGGCTTTCAAAGCACTTTATTATTTCATTTTATCCTCACAATAACCCTGTGAGGTAAGTGGTCTTGTTATCTCCATTTTATAGATGAGGAAACTAAGATTAGAAGTTAGTGGACTTGCCCGAGGTTACGCAGCTATTGAGCAGGATTATGAAGCAAGATTTGAATTTAGTTCTGGAAGTGGAGTTAAACCTAATGTTAAATCTATGTTTAGAAAGTCCATGTGCTAATGTTTATATATAGGCCACCTAACACACTGTACCTTGGGAAGGAGGCTTAACAAAATGTGAGCTGTCTGTCCATTACTAAGGGCTGGTCTAACACATTTTCTAAAATCAATCTATTAAGCAACTACTATGTGCCAGACACTGTGCTAGGTGCCAAGGATACAAAAACAAAGAATGAAACCACTCCTACTCTCAAGGAGCTTACACTCTAATATTCTGTGAGTCTTTACCAAGTAAAGAGAAGGCATATTGAGGGTGAAGGAGCATTTATGCTGAGCTCTGGAGAAAGCCAGAAATCCCAAAAGACAGGAGGAGAGAGAACAGACTATAGTCCAAGAACACAAAATGACAGCCTGCACCAAGGTCAACCTGACTCGCCTGCAGAGGGCATGAACGGGAGAAAGCTGTGGAAATGTATGATAAAACATGGGGAAAGTTGGTCTGGAGCCAGGTCATGAAAGACTTTAAATGCCCAAATGGAGACATCTGTATTCAATCCCAGAGTTAACAGGGAATAGAGGACAGAGATCAGAAGCAAGGAAACCAACTAGCAGGATATATCACAGTAGTTAAGTTGGACGTAATGAGGGACTGAAGTAGGGTAGTGGCCATGAGAATGGAAGGAAAGGGAGGAATCAAAGATGACACTCAGGCTGCAAATCTGGATGACTAGAAAGATGGTGGTGCCTTGGACAGAATAGGAAGGAAAGAAGACAGGTGGGTTTGAGGTGAAAGAAAATGAGTTCTGTTCTGTATACGTTGAATTTAAGATGCATTGTGCATATGATATTACATCTTGAAAATTTCTTTTCTTAGTACCTTTAAGTTACTAGATTCATATAACTTAGCCACTTTTTCTCTAGTTGGGAACTTTGGAAATAATGTTTTCAGTCTTAATTTCAAGGTGAGAGCAAAGAAAAATGAAGGAAACCTATGACTAATTATAGCACAATTATACGTAAGGTTATTAGATTTTTCCAATAGAATGTCTCCAAATGGCTTTTAGCTGGTATGGCAGCTTCAACAGATGGTATTTTATTGGGAAAAAAAAAAGATCTGTTGGACAGACGATTGCTTTTATACCTGTGTTTCCTTATGAGATATTTACAATGCCTCAACAAGTATTCCTTTGAAGGACGGCAGAGTTTCAGTGACCAGAAATCATCCAATCTCATCTTTGGAGAACAGGATTTACCAGGATTTCCACCAAACAAATAATGAACCTACAACAGAGGAAGCAAATGAGATTTTAAAATTGCTTGCATACTCAAAAATGTCCATAAGTCATAGTAAAGTTAGGCACTGAAGTTTAATAGACGTGAATACCAGAAAACTTCCTTACGTCAGTGATAAAAATCTATAAACATGCTAAAATTTTCTGCACAAAATAACTCCCTGTTCTCCTTAGTTTGCTTTGTTTAACAATCCCATTTCTACACCTCTCAAAGTCTCCATTTAGCTTCAATGTGTTGTTGGCAGCAATATAACCTTGTTAAGAGATGTTTAAGAGACAAATAGAATAGAAAAATGAGACATAGTCCCTTGCCTGAAGTAGTTTATAATATAATTGGAAATAAGCTGAGAATTCATTTTTTTTTAAATCTACACAACAAAAGCAGTGCATGGCAATGCAGAACATAAGTGCTTACTGGATGTCCATCAAGTTCTCAGATCATCTAATGTTTGTTGTGACTATATAATAATACAGAGAAGAGAGCCCTTTCTCACAAGAAAGCTTACAATTCAGCTAAATAAGTACATGGAATATAAAACACATCAGAAAATAAAAACAGTATTTTTACACGAGGATATTTATTTCTGGCTCAGCATATTATGCTTTCAATTCTGGAAGCTGCTATCTGATGAAAAGTGGTCCCATTGCAAGCCAGCCCTTGCAGCCATTATGAGGGGGGAAAAGAGGCCTGCCATTTCCACCAAGACCAACTACCAGCATGGGTAGGTAAATCCAAGAGTCCCACAAATAGCATTAACTCTCCTAGTTCTTCTTCCCAGTAGGCCTCTGCAGCCATCACTTAAGGAAGTAGCCCTTTTGGAGAATGGGCCCATTCTTTCCATCACCACCAATATGAATTGCCCTAGCTAACGTAGGATAGTAGCTTGAGGGTGAGACTGGTGGCAGCCTGTACCAGGCAAGTCACTTTGATCATCACTTCCCCTCAAACACTGGTTGAGATAGACCAGGACCCTGAGCTGGTCCTCACTCCATAGGGCCAATCAGTTGCTAAATCTTGTAATTTCTTTCCCCACCACATATCCTGAATCCACCTCCATTCTACTCAAACAATCATTTAGTTTGGGATCCTTATTACCTGTTGCCTGCACAACCTCCAATAGTTTCCTAATTGGTTTCCTTGCCTCAAAAATTTCTCTCCACTCCACTTCACCCTCCACAAAGATGCCAACGTGATCTTCTTAAAGCACAGATCTGGCCATATCACTCTCTCATGCAATAAACTCTGGCACATCCCTATCACCTCTAGAATGACTTCTGTTTGGCTTTTTACACAATAATTTCCCTCACACACTGTTTCAGCCAAATTGTCCTTCTGGTTGTTTCTCAAACAGGACACTCCATTTCCTGCCTCTGTGTCCTGGCACCAGGTATCCCCCATTTCTGACATGAGTTCACGCTTCATCTCTTAGAACTCCTAATTTTTGTGCTTCAGAGCCACTATCTACATTCTACATGAAACTTTTCCTGATCCCTCCGGGCTTCTTTTCTCTTCCCAGGCACAAATAACCTTGTATTAATTTTGTCTATAATTGTATGTGTTATCTCCCCTCACAGAATGTAAACTTTTTCATTTTTGTCTTGGTACTCCCAGTGGCTGGCACACAGCAGGCATTTAATTATTTTTGGTTTATTTGTAACCTAGTAGATAAGTTGTAGAGCACTGTATGAGGCTCAGAGAGGTTAAATGACTTGCCCATTGTCACCAAGCTGGTATCACAGAGCGGATTTGAAGTCAGATCTTCCCAACTGCATGCTCAGGACCTTCATCCACTATAGCAGGCCTGTACAACCTGCAGCCCTGGAGCTGCTTATGGCCTGCAGGAGCAACATGCAAAAGGATTTCATCTACATACAAAGGATGTTTTCCTCTACATTTTTTTGCCGGCTTTCACCACACAGTCTGTGCAGGCCTGAACTATACGATGCCATCTCTCTTTTTCTATTACCATAATGAAAATAAATAACAAAATAAGAGAGTTCTTTCTCACAAGAAAACTTATAATCCAGCTAAATGTAAGTACACTGACTATAAAACAGACCAGACTATAAACAGCATGTGTAAAAGCACCAAGGGAATATGAAGAGCAAAAAAGTTATTACATGGGGTTCAGTTAGCCTAGGAAGGCTTTCTACAGGAGGTCTCTCAAGTTATGTTTTAGAAAGTGATGGGTATAAGCTTCATGTCAGCACCCTTACACCAGCTTCTAGCTCTGTTTATATGAACCAGCATTTCTGAAGCAGGTTCTAAAACACGTTGGGCTGGCAAGAGTCAAAGACATCTTTCATACAGGATCATGAAACTGCAATTTTTATATCATCAAAACCATTTTATTTTAATTATTTTGTTACAAAACTACCTCTTCTTCTAAGAAACCATATGGCTGTCCATATTTAGTCCCGCACAAACATCAATTTCTTTCAAGTAGGTGAAAACTGAACTTCTTTCGCCCTCACACAGTATTCCGGGCCAAATTTCTACAAACATCCAGAAAATAGTTCCTTTAAAGCTTGGGACAAAACACATATTTCTGCATCTTGCCATGGAAATGTTCTTTTAAAGCAAGAGAATAAAATCTATGGCAAAAAAAACCCAACATTAAAATTTGTAACAGAATCTAGTATGAGAATCACATCACTAAAGTATGTAGAGAAAAAAAAAAAACACACCTTTCCAAATATAAGAATCTGAGGGGTAAAAATCTCTTAACTCTAAACATAACTTCATAAGAGAGACTTATTAAAGGAACCCTGCAGACCGCAAAGAATAAGTAGCTGAATTTGTATTAAAGGAAGAAACTTCAGAATTAACTGTTGAAAAACTGCTATCAATAATATTAATAATTTGCATTCCAATCCAGGAGCATTTATTAAGTACAAGTTGCTAGGCCAGGCACTGTGTATACAAAAACAAATAAACAAAAAAACTCTTAACTGTCTCTGCCCTCTAGTTTTCTATTTTTCTGAGAATCCTGAGTTTACAGTAATATTTAAATTACACGGGTAATTTACATTTCCTATGGCGCGTTACAGTTTATGAAGCACTTTACACACATTCATTAAAACTTGAGGCTTACTTAGTGAATTAGCACAGGTATTATTCTTTCCATTTCATAGATGAGAAAACTGAAACTCAGCTAAGCTAATACTTCCTTGAGGTCACAGAGCAGAGGTAACTCAAGGACTAGAGAGCAAGTCTGTCTTTGTTTCTAAGTCCAGTGGCTCTAGTTTCTGTTGTGCTGCCTCTCCCAATCAATGATGTTAAAGAAGAAAAACAATGTCAGAGGCGATTCTGAAACAAGATGACTGGTAGAGGATTTTTTAAAAGAACAAAATAAAATATCAACTTTTACTTCTAAAGCATTTATACTTGTCTCAACAATGCACATTTTAAGATTATTTTTTACCCATTAGGTTTGGCCGGAGTAAGGAAGAGAAGCAGCTTCAGAATCATGAAGACCTGGGTTCAAGTCATGACTGATTTAGACTGGCTGTCTGATTCTGGGCAAGTCATTTTACTTCTTAGTGCTCCACGTGAGAAGTGACTAAGTGTGTCAATGATCTGAGCTCTGTCCAGTCAGAAGTTGCAGAATAGCTGCAGATCTGTTTGACAGTTTCCTCAGCAGGAGTTCTCTACATTAACAAAATCATAGGTCTGAATCACTCACCCTCTCTCCGAAACAGCATCAATAATGGAATTTATGTCTTGGGAAGAAATACTAAAAGCAGACAAGTGACTGGGGAGAATGTTGTAAGGGCCATGCTTCCAGAGGGCCAAATGGGGATTAAAAATTTAAATGTACACAAAGAAAATCAAAAGCTGATAGTGACAATTTTTCTCACTTCTAATTCACTGAAATCCTATCCTGATGTCCTAGCAAAGAATGAAGGTAGTCCAGGGCTCTAGGGCAGGTGTATCAAACTCATATAGAACTGGGTCCCGGAGGGCTGCATACTGACTTAGAAAATCACAAAATGCTATCAACTATGTTGTACTGAATTATTTATCTGGGTAAATACTCCCCAATTACAATTTTTGTATTTATTTAGCATTCAATTTTTCCCCAGTTACATGTAAGCAACAATTGTTTTTAAAACTTTGAGTTCTAAAACCCAATTACATTTTAATCTGATTTGCCCCATAAGTTTGACGCCTCTGCTCTAGAGGGATAAATTGGCTGAGTGCAAGCTTTGCTGGATTCTACCAAACTGAAAAGGTTACAGGACCAATGACAGAATGTTCACCTATTATATGAGGGTCAGCCAATCTAATAATCATTATTAATAATCTGCTTTGAGGTTGTGTTGGTAATCAAAATGGGCTCCTTAGCACTTAGTTCAACAAGTGCCCTTGAAGAGTTTGGCCTTTGTTTCCTTTGATTAATTCATTGTCTTTGATTGAGTCTTACTAGGTGCTAAGCCCCAGGACTAAACTCCTATTAGGTGTAAAACCTTAGTGGGTGTGGACTGGCAACTAAAGTGGGGCTAACTCCAGGGAGGGCCTAGTTTACATGTCTGGGAGAGCAGAGGCTTTTAGACCACGTGGGTTTAAGTCCGCCTCCCTGTGAAGATTCTAGGTCATGCGGGTGAGTCACTTGCGTGACTCACCCCTGATGCTGAAAAAGATATAAAAACCAGGGGTTGGCTGTTTGTTCTTTGGAGCTCTTTGCCGCAGCAGTGGTGGCGCGTGACTCTGGGCCAGCCCTTGTTCTGAGCTCCCAGGCTGAACCTAGATGTTGGTAACTATGAATTGTATTGGGTCTGTCTGTTGATGTTTGTAATTTGTTTGTAATTTGCTCTGAAGTTCAGGGTGCTGGATTTTTCCCCTGAACTAAGTGAATGATATTTGTATGCTGAATTAAAGTAAGCTTGTCAACCCCTTCACCTTGCTTTCCTTAGTTAAGCAGATCAAAAAGAACCTGTGCTGTTGGCAGCTTTCTGGGTGCTGGCTGTGGGTGGATCTTACACCTCCACAGAAGCAGCTAGCCCGATTGTTAAAACAGAGGTTTATGAAATACTCTATTCACAACAAACCTGAGGCAGGTATTTTAAAGATAAGGAAATGGGATTCTGAGAGATTAAGTGAGTTGGCAACAGTGCTTCAGAACTGGAAGAGACCTGTGAGGTCATCCAACCGAATTCCTTCACTGCACAGCTGAAGAAGCAAAAGTCCAGGTAGGTGAGGTGACTTCCTTATAGTCACACAACTTGTAAGCTCTAATACAGCCAGGACAGAACCACTGATCTCCTGCCTCAAGCTCCTGTGCTCCTAAAGTTCATCAACAGAAGAATGACTACAAGGTGCTGAATTTTGGGGCCACAACTATTCATGAAAACCATTACAAAAAGGCTATGATCTGTCAGGTGAGTGAGTATCCTAATGGAATTGCAGATCCTTGAAGTAGTGCTTGTAACCATGTTTAATCATCACGGAAATATAGCTCAAAACTGGTACATAACTTGATTAAGCAAGTTAATTTTAGGATTCTTGGAGGGGCTTTATATTAATCATATTGTCTGTCAGACATAATGACAAAATAAACTGCACACTTGTGGGAAAAGTTTTTTAAAATGTTATGCTATTATACGGATAAGACCAACTAAGAATAAGTTTATTTAAAAGGAATCCCAGTAATTATATATTGCAATAAAAAGAATCTAGGAATTATTAATCATAGTATTAATGGCATGCTACACTTAAGCTTTTTCCATCGAAGCATTCCCTGAAATTTCAAAAATATTAATTAGTTTTCAATGACATGATGCAATAGCAGCTCCTTGTAGAAGAAAAATTATTTACTTTCAACTCAAGACTAAGGGAAAGAGCACTTACTGAAACCCAATGTTGCAGATTGTAGATGTCAGATCATAGCCCATTTATTCACTTTCTCTCCAACTAAGAGTGAGAATACTGGCTTTGTAAAATACAAACCGCTAAACTAGAGCTAATGGCTTTGGTAAGTCAAAAGAAATATTTTCAAACACTTGAGCCCTGCTACAGGTCAGAAGCTACAAATTACTCTGGCCTTCATTGTTGTTACTAGGCTGATAAGAAGGGAGCAAATGACTCATTCCAAACAACAGAAGTGTAAAAATGATTCCTTTGGATGAAAATGAAAGCTTATATGGTTTGTTTCCATGCAGAGTGGCACTCACACCATACAATTATGGAAAAAGGAAAAAACACAACTTTTATCTGCTTTTGTATGCATGGCAAAAGCTTCCCCTTATGATGTGTCATCTATCAGTTGTGAGCAGCTGACAAACTGTTAACAACCACTAAGAAGAAAATGTCCTATAGTTCAAATACTGATAGCACCAATTGAATCCTAAAAAAATTCAGGGAGAAAAAAATATCAAATGCCAAATATACTGCTTATATTTTCCTCAAGTTTGACACAACTGATAGGAAACTAACGGCCAGAATTCCTTGGGGAGGCCACCTTAGTTGGTATGCCATGCATATTTCATATGTAGACTGCACAACAGTACCTTGTGTAATTCATCATATACAAGTTGGTGGGCAAATCTTGGGCATGGTTCCTCCTCCTGTAGACTTTTACTTGGATTATCCTTTGCAGCTTGATCATTTTTATAGACACAAGACCTGCAATACAAATTGTCATTATGGCACTGCCTCAATAAGATTAGTAGCAAACATAAGACAAATGGAATTAAAGCAAATAAATAAAACTGCGTGTTTAACAAGTACTGGCAGATGGGAGAGTCTATTTTTGTGTGATCTTTTTCTTTTAAAAATTTTATCGATGTATTGTTTTTTTTTAATACCATCTTCATTTCCAAATAGATCCCTATTTCTTCTACCTGCTCAGTGAGGCATCCCTTGTTACAAAATAAAAGAAAGAAGAAAAAAGCAGGTCAACAAAACTAACAGATGAACCATGTGTAATGCAATAAGGAAATTTTTTAAATAAAGGATTAGCTAATAGTGAATCCTGAAGTTCAGATCTTAATCCAAAAGGCAATCTTAAATTGCTCAAATTATTCCTGAAGCCCAAAGCTCCTTCGAGAATATTTACAGATATGATATAAAATCTTCCAAACAGAAACTAGAACCTATTATAACATCTTCTATGCACTAGGTGCTTGATACCATGTATGCTAAATTGAAACAACTCATTTCCAGGGCTCATTTGGTAGGGCACTGAGAAAAAGTAGATGCGTCTTTGGAAAGGAAAAAAGAAATGGAGAAAAGAAAGAAGAGGAACTGAAGCCCAATAGCAATAAAAGGCTTGTATTTAGGTTCCTTTGTTTTTTTCCCTCAACAAATAAAGGTCTTACTTGAAAGCAGTTAATTTCTTTGTTGCTGAGTTCCACCCTAAATAACAGTGGGGGAGTTCTTTGAAGGGTCTGTAATTGATTGGAATATTAATCCACAGATCAAAGAATGATCATAGAATTATCAAAGTGGACCATATAAGTAAACCCTTTCACTTTACAGATGATGAAATTCAGGGACATTTACCTGATGAAGGGCACATGGTCAGTCAGAACAGAGCTCACTCTCCTTATTCCCAACCCAATTCTACAAAGTCAAAAATCTTGCAAGCATGATCGTTTATTTTTAAGTTTATTTTTGAGACTTTTAGGTGCTACCCAGCAGGTAGCTCATCATATTTAATCTTTTTATCTCCCTATACAATAGTACGAGGTTTTACAAATAGTAGGCATTTAATAAACATTTTTTAATTGAACTTTATTTTGTGTAAAATGGCACAAAATAATTACTAGCCTTTTAAATATATTTCTCTATAAATTAACAGATCTTTTATTCTTCCCATTTTTCGAAGATTGGACAAATGCCTATTACAAACAAGATCTTGCCCTGAGATTTCAGCACACGTGACTGTTTCTTACCAACTATTTCTCACAATGTCATAAATCCAGAAGGAGTTCCTGACATTCTCTTCCCTCTTCTCTTTGTCTTTGCTGAGTCCAGATAGTACGTGTATTTCATTAAGTTCTGGATCAATGGTTGCTCTTTGTGTAAAACCCGTCATTGGGACTATTAAATTGGGAGGAAAAAATAATAAAAATGCACATTAGATAATGGATACAACACAAAAAAAATTAATTCTAAGAAGATAAATATACTTGCTTCTTGGCTTAGTGGGAAAAGGGAAAGAAAATACTGAAGAGGGAAGAATTTGCTATTTGGATCACTTTTGATAAAAGTTGAATGTTCAAATGTCTAATTTACAAGCTGAAAACCAGAATCTAAACCTAGATCTGAAAAAGCAACCCTTGAGGAAAGGTGGAGACAGGGGCATATTCAAGTTCATATAGTTGATATAAGTCCACTAAGACCCAATCTCTCCATGTTTGTTTTTTTTTAATTCATTTGGATCTGTGATTTCTTTGCTTTAGGGAACTCTCAGGGTGAAAAAGTCCCTGTACTTACAGAGTTATATGACCGTTCTTCAACCTGTAGCCTTGGGCTATACATAATGTTTTAACAACGAAAAATTAACTGAGCTGCAGAGGGTCATAGAACTAGTACATGTCCTGGGTGAGACTTTAACCAGTTCTTTTTGTGTGTGTGAACACACAGACACAGAGACAGACAGAGACACAGACAGAGACAGAGACAGAGACAGAGACACAGACACACACACACCACTGAACATGGTGTCGGAATACAGCCAAGTTCAACAGAGAAACAAGTGGGGAATATGTCAAATGAACAAAGGAGGGTTTAAACACATACTCACAAACAGCATGATACATAAATATATCCAAACTGGGCAGGGAAATGGGGCATGGCGGGGGGGGGGGGGGGGGGGGGGGGGGGTAAGCGGGAACAGGCAGGGAGGACAATACTAAGGATGGAATAGTTTAAAGCAAAACGAACTTCATGATCCTAAAATGGAAGGGGAAGGGGAAGGGGAGGGGGCAGGGAAGAACCATAACACAAGGTGGCACCTTAGATTGACTCTTAGTTAAGGGATTGCTGAACAAACTGCGGCTTATTAATATAATGGACTATTACCAAACTGTGAGGAATGACAAGAGATAGTATCAGAGAAACCCGAGTTGTCTGAACTGACATAAGAATGAAATGAGCAGAACACAGAAAATAATTTATATAAGGACAACACTGAAAAACAACCTTGAAAGACTTAAAAACTCTGATGAATGCGATTGCTAACCATGTCTACAGAGGACCTCTGATGAAGCATGCTAACCATCTTCTGACAAGAGAGGAGATGGATACAAGGTGCAGAGGCCTGTTTTTGGACAGGGTCACCATATGGCTTTATTTTGTTTGATGATGCTTACTTGTTTCAAGGCTTTTTTTTTTTTAATGAGAGAGAGAGAGAGAGAGAGAGAGAGAGAGAGAGAGACAGAGAGAGAGAGAGAGAGAGAGAGAGAGAATTGGTAACAGTGACACACACATTAAAAAAAATGGCCATTGAAACATATTTTAAAATGTGCAAAACAGAAGGAAGCACAGTCAAGTAGGAACTTTAAAAGTAACATATAGAATTTATTACATGGACATACACACACAAATGGTATGAAATAGAGATTCGTAATATCAATCCTTTTGGGCAGTATTCTGTTGTGTGTATAGAAATGTCTTTTTCTGAGGTGTTTAAATTGAGGTGGAAAATTTTATTCATGCAATCTATGCCATGCATTTTACAATGTTCATGTTTTAACATAATACTTTGTTTTCAGACAAAATAAGAATTAAGCTCCCAAAAAATTTAAAGCACCAAGTTGAAATAAATATTTAAATCAATACAGAACACTACAGGCTAGACAAGGTAGCCAACACTGAGTTTGAGTCTTATTCACTTAGTACTCTAATGCCAAAATTTCTATTATTTCTTTTTTAAAGATTACTTTACACTTACAATTGACATCTGAATTCCTATTCCAGAAGATCTATAATACATACACAAGTAATATGTCTAAAGCATTTTTGTAGAGAACTAATTATAGCCAAAACACATTAAATATATACACTCGATTCTCAGTCTTCAAAACTTCATGTATCATGACATACCCTTAAGTGGTTCTGTAAGGTATATGTTCTTATTCCTTAAACTTAATATTAAATATCATTAAAACTAATTAAGCTTGCTTTATGACTTTTTACATTTAAGTTCATTTCAAAGCACTGAACATTATAATTTTTAGTCCTTCCTTCTTTTCACTTTTACTCACATTTCTTTTTGTATGGTCATAATTTATATGCCCTCTGTTCCTCTAGTTCTGCCTTCCTGTGTACCCCTCATTTCTATTATTCTGTAAAGGTTTTAAGATATTTTTCTATATTCTTTTTACTTGTAGATTTTCTAGTATTTCCCTAAAAAACCTACCAATTCAACTACGAAAATTTTTGCTTTTGATAATTCTTTGGATATATTCCCAGCACTGAAATTACATGATCAAAGGGAAAGATTAGTTTTGTTACTTTTGTTGCATATTGTTAGGATGTTCTCTAAAGAATTCAACAAGTTTTCATTTCCTTCAGTAATGAATGAGTACACTTGTTTCTACACAACATTACCAGCATTATATCTTGTTGCTTTTATTTTTTTCATAACCTATAAGGTGGTTATGTGTAATATGTGTAATACAAAATTAATAAAGTTGAACATTTTTACTAAGTTGTTAATATCTACTGACCATTCATAAACTAAAAACTGGGGGCAACTTTTATAAATTCTGAATATTTCTTCATAATATTTTTAGATGTCAAGTTTTTAAAAATTAAATTTTATTTTATTTTAGAAAGGCAGCGTAGCATAGTATAATGGAAATGGAGCAAACTTCAGAGCCAAGACGACATGAGTTCAAGCCCTTTCTCTGATACAAGTTGAACATGTGACTCTAGACAAGTCACATAATCCCTTCACAGTTATGGACACCTTCCCAAGAATGTAAGTTATAGACAATGTAACAAGCTGAATTGATAGAAAGAACTTCCTCACCAGGAAATTCCTGGATATCAAGTTTTATCTGTTACAGATGCCATAAATGTTTTTCCTGATTTTTCTTTTAATTACAATTTTTTCCAAAACATTTTATTTTTAGTCAATCAATTTCCTGATCTCTAATAAAATTATGTTTGTTGAATAGAAAAAAGCAATTTCCTCCTTGTAAAGAAGTACTGTAATTTCTTCCATCTTTTAAAAATTTTGGATTAATAAAAATTTTACTGATGCCTTTTAAAAAAAATTATTTGCAGAAATACTACACTATTTCTACCCTCCATACCTAGATGAAACCTTTCTCTGTAACAAAAAAAAACCATTGAACAAATTAAGCAATCCAATAATGTTCCTGTTTGACAGTGTATATAACATTCTACCTTAGAAGGTCATCACCACTCTAGTGTGAGGAAAGAGGACCTTCTTTAGTTTCTCAATTACCCAGACTCTGGCTTCTTTTAGTGATTTTTAAAAATTTACATTTTTGTAGTCATGTATATTGTTCACATATTCCTGCTTATTTTATTCTGCATTAGGTCATATAAATCTTGTCATTTTCTCATATTTGCCATTTTAATGGAATGATATTATATTCACATATCACTGTTTTTTCATATAATCCCCAAAGGATGGGTATTTTGTTACTAGTCCTTTGCTATTAGTAGGAGGATGCCCATTTTGGTATATGTTGGGCCTTCATTTTTGTTTTTGATTTCCTTAAGATATACGAGCAGTTAAAGGGAAAAGTGGGTTAAACAGATATGAAAAATTTAGTCCCTTTTAGCACAACATTGCAAATTGTTATCTCAGATCAACTCTCAGCTTCAAACTCAGCATATCAGTGCCTATCTTCCCAAAGATCTATCAACATGGAATATTTTTGTCTTTTATATCATTTTTGACAAGCTACAGGAAGTGAGGCAAAACCTAAGGGTTGTTTTAATTTTTATTTGTCTTACTATTAATGACTTGGAATGCTTTCAAAAGGTCTTTTATAGTTTGTAAGAATCTTAAAATCTGTTTTTCACATCCTTTGGTCACTTAATTAGTGGAAACGGCTGTTGGCTTTTGTATACTTCTGTCTGTTGCCTATATGTCTTGGCTCTCAGTTTTCTCAGTGTTCTTCAGTGTAAATATTTTTTCCATCTTAATAGTTTCTCTTTTCCTATGTTATCTTTAAATTTAAAAAAATTAAATGTTATTTTTTTTCTCAAATAAGAAACATCTACTCCTTTCCCCCACCCTTTCCCCCTCTCATAGTGGAAAAAAAAAAGAAAGAAAAATAAAGTCCCTGCAGCAAACTTGCATAGTCAAGCAAAACACATCCATTCCCACACTGGCCATTTCCAAAAATTATTTCTTACTCTGCCTATTTAGACCATCACCTCCCTGTAAGGATGTAGGGAGTATTGCAAATCACTAATCCTCCAGAATTAAAGTTGATCACTACATTGAAGAGAGTTAAGTCTTTCAAAACTGTTCATTCTCACAATGTTGTTATAATCTAAACTGTTCTCCTGGTTCTTCTATTAATTTCTCTTAGTTTAAAGTGAGGTTAAAGTGATAATTGCTCTTACTTGAGCCCCTTGATAATGTGAAATAGGTCCCTGTCCCATTAAGCCCATCAACTGTATCCTTCCCCCGCTTCACCCCCATTCATCTTTCTTCTTTAACAGCAAAACAAAAATTCCCAGGCCATCCATCTTATTTGACTCCTATTATACCATGGTTCTTAGAGGATGCTTTTATCATTTTTCTCCCATCTTCTCCTCTCCTCTAATAGAATGCAGTAATTTATCCTTAAGAGACTTTTTTGATTGTTCATATGTACTTTTTAATATTTCTCTTTATTCTGTGTTTGTATTTCAAAGTTTCTCACCAGTTCTGATCTTTTCATCAGGAAAGCTTGGAAATCCTTTTTCATTAAGGATTCATTCCTCTCTTGAAGGATTATATACAGTTTTCCTGGGTAAACTATTCTTTGTAAGTCTCTTTTATTTTATTTGCCTTTAGAATACTATATTCTATACTCTCTCTTCTTTTTACTGATAGCTGCTAAATCTTATGTGATCCTGACTCTAGTTTCTCAATATTTAAACTCCTTATGGCTTCTTATAGTGTTTCTTTCTCTCTTTGTCCTAGAAACACTGTATTTCAGCCATGATATTCTTATATTTTCATTTGGGGGTTTCTATCAGAAGGTTAAAGTTATCCATAAGGCATATGAAAAAATGCTTTAAATCATTATTGATTCGAAAAGTGTAAATTAAAACAACTCTGAGGAACTGCCTCACACCTATCAGATTAACTAATATAAAAAAAGATGAAAATGACAAATGGTATAGGGGTATATAGGGTATTGGAGACTAATGCACTGTTGGTGGAGTTATGAACTAACCCAACCATTCAGGAGAACAATTTGGAACTATGTATAAAAGGTATAAAGCTGTGTATACCCTTTGACCTAGCAATACCATTATTAGGTCTGTATTCCAAAAAAAGATCAAAGGAAAGGGAAAAGGAATTATATGTACAAAAATATTTATAGTAGCTCTTTTTGTTGTGGCAAAGAACTGGAAATTGAGAGGAGGCCCAACAATTGGGGAATGGCTAAATACGCTGTGGTATATAATTATAATGGAATACTACTGTGCTGTAAGAAATGACAAGCAGGATGCTATCAGAAAAACCTGGAAAGACTTATTTGAATTGATGCAAAGTGAAGTGATCAGAAGCAGGAGAACACTGTACAGAGTAACAGCAATACTATCCAATTATCAACAGTTAATCACTTAGCTATTCTCAGCAATACAATGATCCAAGACAGTTTTGAAGACTTATAATGAAAAATATTATCTATCTCCAGAGAGAGAGAACTGACAGAGTCTGAATGATGATTGAAGCATACTTTTTAAAACTTATTTTTTGTTTGTTTGTTGGTGGTTGTTTCTTGGTCTGAGTTTTCTTTCACAAGATGACTAATATGGAAACGTTTTACATGACTACACATATATAACCTAGATCAAATGTATTGCCTTCTCATGAAGGGGAAAGGGATGGGTAGAGGGAGAGAATTTGGAACTCGAAAATTTTTTAAAATACCAAATGTAATAAACTGTTTTTACATGCGACTGGGAAAAAATAAAGGATAAAATTTATTTTTTTTTTTTAAAAAAGGAACATACTAAAATCCACAGATATCACCCTCAGTTCTCTAGATGAGTTTTTCTAGCAAAGTCATCTTCAAAAAAATAGTTTACACTGTGTACATTACAATATATTACAGTAATGCAAAGGCAAGTATTACTAGAAAGAGGCATCTTTGGGGCTTTCTGTAAAAGGACAAAGTTCAAAAACATACCATCAAAATTCCTTTAAAACATTAAAAAAAACTGTGTAATACTGTTTTCATTGACACATATAAGGAATTTCTTTTTCCAGTATTATTATAAAGCATAAGAATTTCTAATTATGACAACTACAAGACTGAAATGAAGGATTTCTTTATATGTGATATTAAAATTTTAGATTTATAAATCAGGGATATTGATGAGAACGCAGACACAGAGGTATGAAATGCCTTGCCTGGAAGATTTGGATTAATATGTTGCTTATACATTTCCATGTTAATTGCCCAAAGCTTACAAATAGTTCTTCCTAGATCAATCCCAATCTCAATCCCATTTCACAATCCAAAAGTTGTACAAAATCCATATTGCAGAGCATTCAAGATGTTGCTAAAAAAAGGAAACCAAACACTAAATACCTTTCCTAAAATATACAGTTTAAAATTTTAATTATTTCTTTAATATCTGACATATAGAAGTCACTCCTGTGTACTTGTAATTAAATTTTACTAATGGGGGTGGCAGAGCCAAGATGGTGTCTGGAAAGCAGGGATTTGCGTGAGCTCCTACCCAGGTCCCTCCAAAAACCTAAAAAAAATCATTCTGAACAAACTCTAAAACTGCAGAACCCACAAAATAGCAGAGGGAAGCAGGGATCCAGCCCAGTACAGCCTCTGGGTGAGGTCTATCACCCACAGAGCTGGGAGCGGAGGGGAGCGGAGCCCAGCATGTGCAGCGGCAGAACCAACCAGACCAGGAGCCAGGCGGAACAGGCCCCAGCGCCCTGAATCAGTGAGCTGTGGCAGTTACCAGACTTCTCGACCCACAAACACCAAAGACAACAGAGAAGGTTAGTGGGAAAAGCTACAGGAGACAGACTGAAAGGAGTTCATGGTTCAGCCACTGCCCTCGGGACAACAGAATTGGTGCAGCTACAGAACTACAGCTGCTGTTGCTTCTGGCCCCAGGCCCACCTGGTGGGAAGAATTAAGTGGCAGATCAGAGCAGGAGTGCAGAGCCCGCTTAAATTCTGAGTAAGGTCCAGGTTGGTGGTTCTTGGGGAAGGAGGAGTGCTGGTGTGGCAGAGCTGCCTGTATAGAAATAGCTCTGAAAACAATGGTGCATGCCCTCAAACTTGGAACAAAGTACTCTTTACTCTACAAGCAGTCACACCCTAACAAAAAACTCAAGGGTTGAGTAAGTTGGCTGGGAACATGGCCAGACAGCAAAAACACACTCAGATTCAATCTCAGACTTTGAAATCTTTCTTTGGTGACAAAGAAGACCAAAACATACAGCCAGAAGAAGTCAACAAAGTCAAAGAGCCCACATCAAAAGCCTCCAAGAAAAAGATGAACTGGTCTTAGCCATGGAAGAGCTCAAAAAGGATCTGGAAAAACAAATTAGAGAAGTAGAGGAAAAATTGGAAAGAGAAATGAGAATGATGTGAGAAAACCATGAAAAACAAGTCAATGACTTGCTAAAGGAGAACCAAAAAAATACTGAAAAAAATATTGAAGAAAACAACACCTTCAAAAATAGACTAACTCTCCATTTATTCCTATGCTTTCCAGTGTTTTTAATAGGAATGGGTGTTGTATTTTGTCAAAGGCTTTTTCTGCATCTACTGGGATGATATGGTTTCTGCTAGTTTTGTTGTTGATATGGTCAATTATGTGAATAGTTTTCCTAATACTGAACCAGCCTTGCATTGCTGGAATAGTCATAGTGTATTATTCTCGTGATAAGTTGCTGCAATCTTTTTGCTAATATTTTACTTAAAATTTTTGCATCAATATTCATTAGGGAAATTAGTCTATAACTTTCTCTGTTTTGACTCTACCTGGTTTGGGTATTAGTACCATATTTGTGTCATAAAAAGAATTTGGTAGGACTCCTTCTTCAACTATTTTCCCAAATAGTCTACAAAGTATAGGAATTAAATGTTTGATAGAATTGACATGTAAAACCATCTGGCCCTCGAGATTTTTTCCTAGGGAGTTCATTGATGGCTTGCTCAATTTCTTTTTCTGAGATGGGGTTATTTAGAAATTTTACTTCCTTTTCTGTTAACTTGGGCAATTTATGTGTAGATGTTCATCCAAATCTCTAAGGTTGTTAAATTTTTAGGCATACAATTGGCCAAAATAATTCCTAATTATTGTTTTGATTTCCTCTTCATTAGAGGTGAACTCGCCCTTTTCATTTTTGATACCGGTAATTTGATTTCCTTCTTTTTTTAAATCAAATTGACCAAAGGTTTATCAATAAATTTTTTCATAAAACCAGCTCTTTGTTTTATTTATTAATTCAATAGTTTACTTGGTTTCAATTTTATTAACCTCTCCTTTGATTTTCAGTATTTCTAATTTGGTATTTAATTGGGGATTTTCAATTTGCTCTTTTTCTAGCTTTTTCAGCTGTATGCCCAAATCATTGATCTTCTTTTTCCCTATTTTATTCATGTAAGCATTTAGAGATATAAAACTTCCCCTAAGAACTGCTTTTGCTGCATCCCATAAGTTTTGGTATGTTGTCTCGTTATTGTCACTCTCTTGAATGAAGTTATTGTTTCTCTGATTTGTTCTTTGGCCCACTCATTCTTTAGAATTAGATTATTTAGTTTCCAATTAATTTTTAGCTTATTTTTCCATGGTTCTGTTACAAGTGTGGTAAACTAAAAATAAAAAAAAAAAATAGACTAGCTCAAATGGCAAAAGAGCTCCAAAAAGCCAATAAGGAGAAGAATGCCTTGAAAGACAGAATTAGACAAACGGAAAAGGAGGTCCAAAAGACCACTCAAGAAAATACTAGCTTAAAAATTAGACTGGAGCAGGTGGAAGCTAGTGACTTGATGAGAACTCAAGATATTATCAAACAGAACCAAAGGAATGAAAAAGTGGAAGACAATGTGAAATATCTCATTGGAAAAACCACTGACCTGGAAAATAGATCCAGGGGAGATAATTTAAAAATTATTGGACTACCTGAAAGCCATGATCAAAAAAAGAGCCTAGATATCATCTTCCAAGAAATTATCAAGGAAAACTGCCCTGATATTCTAGAGCCAAAGGGTAAAATAGAAATTGAAAGAATCCACAGATCGCCTCCTCAAAAAGATCCCAAAAGGAAAACTCCTAGGAATATTGTTGCCAAATTCCAGAGCTCCCAGGTCAAGGAGAAAATACTGCAAGCAGCCAGAAAGAAACAATTTGACTATTGTGGAAAAACGATAAGGATAACACAAGATCTAGCAGCTTCTACATTAAGGGATCGAAGGGCTTGGAATACGATATTCTGGAGGTCAATGGAGCTAGGATTAAAACCTAGAATCACCTACCCAGCAAAACTGAGTATCATGCTCCAAGGCAAAATATGGATTTTCAATAAAATAGAGGACTATCAAGCTTTCTCAGTGAAAAGACCAGAGCTGAATAGAAAATTTGACTTTCAAACACAAGAATCAAGAGAAGCATGAAAAGGTAAACAAGAAAGAGAAATCACAAGGGACTTACTAAAGTTGAACTGTTTTGTTTACATTCCCACATGGAAAGATGATGTGTATGATTCATGAGGCCTCAGCATTAGAGTAGGTGAAAGGAATATGCATATATATACATATATATGTATATATATATATATATGTATGTGTGTGTGTATGCATCTATATATGTGTGTGCATGTATATATGTAGATATATACAGACAGAAGGCACAGGGTGAGTTGAATACGAAGGGATGATATCTAGAAAATAAAATCAAATTAAGGGATAAGAGGAATAAATTGAGAGAGGGAGAAAGGGAAAGATAGCATGGCGTAAATTATCTCGTATAAAAGTGGCAAGAAAAAGTGGTTCTGTAGGAAGGGAAGAGGGGGCAGGTGAGGGGGAATGAGTAAATCTTGCTCTCACTGGATTTGATCTGAGGAGGGAATACCATACACACTGAATTGGGTATCTTACCCCACAGGAAAGAAGGAGGAAGAAGATAAAAAAGGGGGGATGATAGAAGGGAGGGCAGATAGGGGGAGGAGGTAATTAAAAACACTTTCAAAAAGAGACAGGGTAAAGGGAGAAAATTCAATAAAGGGGGATAGGTTAGGAAGGAGCAAAACATAGTTAGTCTTTCACAACATGAGTATTGTGGAAGAGTTTTACATAATGATACCTATGTGGCCTATGTTGAATTGCTTGCCTTCTTGGGGGGCAGGGAGGGAAGAGGGGAGAGAATTTGGAACTCAAAGTTTTAAAAACAGATGTTCAAAAACAAAAAAAAAAGTTTTTGCATGCAACTAGGATATACAGGCAATGGGGTGTAGAAATTTATCTTGCCCTACAAGAGAAGAAGGAAAAGGGGATGGGAGGGGAGTGGGGTGACAGAAGGGAGGGCTGGCTGCGGAATGGGGCAACCAGAATGTATGCCATCTTGGAGTGGGCAGGAGGGTAGAAATGGGGAGAAAATTTGTAATTCAAACTCTTGTGAAAATCAATGCTGAAAACTAAATATATTAAATAAATTAAACAAAAAAAAGGAAAAAAATTTACTAATGGGACATAAATATGAATGTAAAATTACATAGATAACACTATTTTCTCAAAGAACAATGAATCTATAAGAATTTCTTTTTCACTATCCTAATGGACAGCTTTTTACCCAAAATACATGAACTAAAGGATAACAAGAAATCAACATACTACAATTTCAATCATGATTTTAAAAGTAATGAAACTATAAAATATATATACATACACACATGTACCTATATAGACAGAAAGAGAAAAAAGAATAGATATGTACTAATAATTATTAGTACAGTGTTGTTTTTCCCTCCCATGCCAAAAAATCCCACCAAGATTTATATGCAGAAATATAGTTTAACAGGGGTGAAAAGGGACAGTTAAGTCTTTAAATTTTGCTGCTAGGAAACTTGACTGAGTACCAGAGACTTTACCAGTCTTTGTAAACTGACCCAGAAAGAAAAATGATACAAACAGAGTAAGTAAACAAATATCACATGTTAGTCATGAACACATTTTGAAAGGATGGTTGTCTAGGGAAACAGGATTGGGAATTGTATAACAATTACTCCTGCCAACCTATTTCATAAATCCTTTTTAGGAGATGACGATAACAACCCTCCCGCCCTTTCGACTTTCTTATTCTGTTATTAGAATTTTGAAAACTTTCAACACCATAACTGAAGATGAAATGACTGGATGTATGATGTCATACATATTATTCCTCATCAGAAATACAAATAAGCAAGCCTTTTTGAAAAAGCTCTTTATGATTACACAAAAAATACAATGAAAGAACTACAACTTAAAACTTGAATATGTTACTGTATCACGGTTCTTCATCAGTTTTCTAATGAATGGAAATAGTACTATTGAGGGAGCTGGAACTTTTACTAAAAATTCAAGGAATACAGAATATGTCAGGTAATGTGTGAGTTGCAGAGAAAGGATATGATATTTTCTAAACCAAAACTTGATTATCTAATGATAAAACAAAGCTACTAATGAGAGTTCCCAAATATCTTGACAATGATGTGGACTAATTAAATGATCACTGATTTTAAAAATAAGTTTTTACTGATGTCTTTTATTTTTTTACATCACATAATATCCAGTATCCTTCTCTGTTTCCCTCTGAAAAAGTCATCCCATATAACAAATAGTATCTTTTAAAGGCAAAAAGAAAAAAAGAATCAGCAAACCTAACAAATATACCAAAAAAGTCTGAAAATATGTGCAGTTATCATGGACCTTCGCACTTCTACGAAGGGGTGAAATGGGTGTGTCTTCTCATAGCTTTCCTTTTGAGCTATGTTTGTTATTTATGATTTTGCAACATTCAGTTTTGATTTTTTTATTGTAGTGGCTCTTTCCATTTTTATTGTTGTAATCGCTGTGTATTAAATTATTTTCTTGTTTCTGCTCACTTCATTCTCTATTATTTCACATAGACCTTCCAAGCTTCTCTGTGTTCATCACATTCATCATTTTTTACAGAACAAAATACTGCATTACATTACAATTTGTTTAGTCGTCTCTCAATTTCTAGGCATCTACTTTGTTTCCAATTCTTCGCTATCATAAAGAAGTGTTGCTATAAATATTTTGGTGTATATAGGGATTTTCTTCTTCTCCTCAATGACCTCCTTGGGATATAAGCCTTATGGAGAGGCTATAGAAAGATGGTCACATTAACAGACTCTTTGTGGAGCTCTGAATTGGACCAAATATTTTGTAAAGCAATTTGGAATTATGGAAAGAAAGTAATTAAAGTGTCTGTCCGTATACTTTGAGATAAAGATTTTACTGCTTAAAACATACCAAGGAGGTCAGTGATTAAAGGTCCTGTATATACCAAATAATTGACAGCAGTACTATTTGTGGTATAAAAGAACTAGAAATAAAGTACGTGCTCACTGATGAAGGAATGACGAAACAAAGAGTTGTACATAAAGGTAATGAAATAGTATGGTGCTCTTAGAAATGGTGACTATAAAGACTACAAAAAAAATGGGAAGTTTTACTTAAACACCTACAAAGGTAAGCAGAAGCAGGAAAACAGCAGGAAAGAATGGTAACAAAATCATCAAAACTGAATCTTGCAAAACTTGAATAATTAACCTTGGCCCAAAAGAAGACATCTCCTCTTGCTTCCTTAGAGAAGTGCAAGACTATAGGTGTTGTGCAAGATTGTAGGTAGCATTGGACTTGTTCAACATTTTATTTTTGCTGAAGATTTCCCCTTCTCTTTTACACATTTTTCATTATGTAGGATGGTTCTCTGGGAGAGAATGAGATACATTAGTTAACTCTGAGTGCTTAAGTAGAATTTCCAATTTCTTTAAACAAAATCATCTATCTTTACTTTCTCTTATTAAGATGTGCCCCAAAACATAGGCATCCAAAAATGTAACTGTTCCCTGGAAGAACAGTTTACAACAAACCAGATAGCATCAATCCAATGGTTTAAATTATACATGCTGGTACTGAAGAGAACATCATATTGTTACAGCCTCAGAAAGTTGGATGAGATAAAATTTGAAAACACTATCCATTCCTTGCTACTAAAAAGAAAAATTAAGTTAAAGTTTCTTTAGAACATTAGACATTCTGGCTTAGATAACACAGTGCGCAATTAGAGATGACGAGTCAAGTGGAATCTGGTGCAACTACAAGAGGTCACAATTCTACAAATGCATAAATATAACACCTAATTTGAGATCTAACAGTCCAACTAATTTTCTCCTAGGGTTTCAACAGTAAGATCTAAAAAAGTCACAGTGACACATTAATAGTAATTTTTAACAAATAATGCAGATTACTGAGCCATAGTAAAATGTGATAATTACATGTTAAGTCCTTTTCAAATAACAGTATTTATACTGGCATTTCTTTGGAAGTATAGTTAATATGTTTTGCAACCATTCATCTAAAACCACTGAAGAATTACAGTGGCTCACTTTATATTTTTTATTATCTTCTTCCATAATCAGTGCTCCTTTAACTTACCTGTGAATTACTAATCATTAAAAGGCCATTTTCTTACAATGTATTCTTTTGATTAAGTCCCACTCCAATGCCTCATCATGGCATGGAACTGACTCACTTCTTTTTCTCCCCAACATTTTAATTAATGCCTTTTGTTTTTCTTTCACATCAGTCATTTGCCTTTACTATTCTGCCCCCTGCACTGCATATCTCCTTGTAAGAAAGAAAAACAATTAAGCATAATTGAGTGACAAAGCAATGAAGTCTGACTAAATATGCTACATTCCATACCCATAATTCTTCATCTCACTAAAGAGAAGGGAGTTATTACATCCTCTGGATCCAAATTTATTCACTGCAATTAATTTGAACTCAGCCGCCTTTCAGCGTCATTTTCATTTACTAAATTAGTGTCATGAATATGTAAGTGCTCTTGGATCTTCTGTTTTGCTTTTTATCACATAATACAAATCTCCTGTTTTTCTGAATTCCTTACATACCTTGTTGATTATAGTGCAAGAGTATTTTGTTTGCCATGTTTGTATCCGCCACAATTGGTTCAGCGATCCTGAGTTTCCAAAAGCTATGCCTGGGGAGTTCAAATTCTGACAGATTGGCATCTTATGCTTTTTTTTTAACACTACCGAAATTTATCCAGTATCTTTTTTCCCCTTTTCCAAGAGAGCCACGCAATATAACAAAATAATTTTAAAGAAAAAAATGAGAAAAACTTAATCAGCCTATCAAAAAGTCTGAAAATATTACAGTGTACTACACTGGGGTGAGACCTCCCACCTCTGCAAAGAAGGGGGGTCTTCTCAGATCTCTTATATGGGGTCAAGTTTATTCTTTGTAACTTTCTAACCTTCATTTTGACTTTTTTGTGGGTGTTCTTTCCATTTACATTATTGAAATATTAATGTTTTCTTGGCTCAGCTTACTTTACTTTTTATCATTTCATGTAAATTTTCCATTGTATTCATCACATTCATCATTTGGACAGTAATATTCTATTACATTCATGTACTACACTTGGTTTAGTCATTCCCCAATCGATGTGCACCAACTTTATTTCCAATTCTCTGCTACTAGAAAAAATGCTATTATAAATTTTGAAGCCTGTGAGCATTTTATTCTCATACAAGCCTCCTTGGGATATAAGCCTATATTAATGGAATCTTGAGGTCAAGCATATGGATATTTTAGTCACTTTATGATTAATTCTAAAATGCTTTCCAAAATGCCCATATTGATTACAACTCCAACAATACATTAATGTCACTATCTTTCCATAAGCCTTCCAACATTATTTCCATCTTTTGTCATTTTTGCCAATTTGCAAGGTGTGAGGAGAAACTATAGGGTTGTTTTGACATGTATTTCTCATGGTATTATAATTTGGAGCATTCAATCATGTAGTTGTTAACAGTTTGCAGTTCTTCTTTTGCGATCTTTTTCTTTATATTCTTTGACCAATTATCTATTGGAGAATGGTTTTTGGTCATTGAAAGTATTCTACATACAAGTCATTCCCCAATTGATAAATGGTCAAAGGATATGAACAGGCAGTTTTCAGAGGAAAAAATTAAAGCTATCTATGATCATATGAAAAAATGCTCTACATCTCTATTGATTAGAGAAATGCAAATCAAAACAACTCTGAGGCACCACATCATACCTGTCAGAATGGCTAACATGACAAAACAGAAAAATTATAAATGTTGGAGAAGATGTGGGAAAATTGGAAGACTAATGCATTGCTGGTGGACTTGTGAATTAATCCAACCATTCTGGAGAGCAATTTGAAACTATGCCCAAAGGGCTATAAAAATGTACATACCTTTTGACCCAGCAATACCACTTCTAGGGCTATATCCCAAAGAGATTATAAAAATGGGAAAAGAACCCACATGTAGAAAAATATTTATAGCACTCTTTTTGTAGTGGCAAAGAATTGGAAATTGAGGGGATGCCCACAAATTGGGGAATAGCTGAACAACTTATGATTGGTATATGAATGTAATGGAATACTATATTGTGCTAGAAGATGACGAGCAGGTGGACTTCAGAAAAATCTGGAAAGGCTTGTATGAATTGATGTTGACTGAAATGAGCAGAAACAAGAGAACACAGTACACAGTAACAGCCACATTGTTCAACAACTAACTTTGACAGATTTAGCTCTTTTCAACAATGCAAGGATCTAAGACAACTCCAAAAGATTCAGAATGGAAAATACTAACCACATCCAGAGAAAGAACTATGGAGTCTGAATGCAGATTGAAGCATACTATTTCCTCTCTCTTTTTGTTTTGTTTTTTCTTTCTCATGATTTCTCCCATTCATTCTGATTCTTCTTTACAACACAACTAACGTGAAAACATGTTTAATAAGAATGTATACGTAGAGCCTTTATCAGATCTCATGCTGTCTTGGAGAGAAGGGAGGGGAGGGAGGCGGAGAAAATTTAAAACCCAAAGCTTATGGAAGTGAATGTTGAAAACTAAAATAAATTTAAAGGAAAAAAGAGAGTATTCTACTGTCCTTAAGATTCCATTTGATTGACAGGTCCATCTCAGAACCTCCTTTTTCCACAGATTGATAATCATGGGTTTTAAAAGCTTTAAAAACAATTGCGTTATTTTCCTAATGTTAAACTATCTCTGAATCCCTGGTATAAATCTAATTTGGTCATAATGATTTCTTACTGCTATAGTCTGAAAGGATTGCACTTAAATTTTTTAACTGATATTCATTAATAATATTATAATCTAGTTCTCCTGAGCTTTATCTTTCTCTGGTTTAGGTATTACGACTATATTTGTCTCATAAAATAATCTGGTAGAGTGCTTTTGTTCTCAATTTTTGAGAACAATTTGTGTACATTGGTGCTGTTCTTTCAACAGAATTCACCTGTAGGCAAGGGATGAAGAAGTGTCTCCCATAATGTTTCAAGCCTTTTCCTTTGCCATCAGTTCTTCTGATTAAGTTCTGTTTTCTCCTTTGTCACCTTGTACACTTTTAGAAGGAAACTTTTCAATCTGGTCAATATGTTGTCATGTTATTTTAACCTCATAGGGGTCTTTCTCTTTCTAGACCTTTTCCTCTTTGGGGTAAAATTTATTTCACCACTTGTGCTTTTGTTGGCTGTTTTGTATTTGGTTGCTTTTCTTGTATTTCTATTGTCTGAAATATCTGAACAGCAAAAATTTGATCAGGTCTGGTTTTCTTTGTAGGAATGCTTAAAATTCCTTTGTTTTATCTAATATCCATCTTTTTTATTGATAATTAGGATCAGGTCTGCAGGGAATGTCACTTTAGGCTGCACCTTGTGTTCTTTTGCTCTTTGGAACATATCTCGACTCTTCTTGCAGTTGTCTTGTGTTGCTCATATTTCCTTTCTGTTATATTTGAGCATCTTTCTTCCCTTTGCTTGCAAAATTATTGTCATTAGAACTGTTAAATTTAACTACTACATATGTCTTGGAGTCTACAGCATAGCACTGGAGACAATTCATGGATTCTTTTGATCGGCACTTTCTTTTTTTCTATTTTGAGAAGTTCTCTGCAGTTTTCTTGTATCATTTCTTGCATTTCAGGTTGTTGGGTTTTTTTTTTTAACTTGTCACATTTTTCTGAGAGACCTATAATTGTTAAGCTGTGTCTATACATCCTGACTTTAAGATACATATGTTTTAATTGTGTAGAGATCATGTTTTCTTTTAATGTGACTGCTTTGTGGTTCTCTTCTTCCAGATCAAGTGTTGAAGCATTTTCCTTTCTCTTACATTTATTTTAGAGGTATCTGGACTTACTTACATGATCTGGAGGTCAGAGTCCCTTTTATTACGAGTATCTTCCCTACTGATTTATCAGATTGTGCTCAAAATTTTTAAACTAGTTTTCTTCCTCCTGACACTTCTGGCCATTTCAGTCATTTTTCCTTATATTCTCCAATTGCTCTCTTTCTGACTGACTTTGATGGTAATTTCTTCAAGGGCTGGACCTCAGAGTTATCTCAGCCTCCTCCCATGCTAGGGAATTAATTTTTTACAGGCCTCAATCTCTTCTCCAAGTGACTTGGGCAGAGAGGGGGAAGGGGGTGCAGAACTGGCCTCAGTTTTATGTTAGTCCCTTTTCCTTCAGGCTTGAGGAACAGTTTCCCTTCAACCGCCCCTCCTCACCTTCTCCTCACTTCACACTAACAGCTTACCCCAGGTTCCTCTGTAGCTCAGTTCTCTGGCTCCTGGACCTTCACCTTCAGCCCAGAACTGGCAGAGTGAGTGCTGTTGCTTGTTGTCTCAGAATGACTGAGTAAAGGTGGAGGGAGGGCATAGAAAGGGAATTGCAGCATCAAGGGAATTGCCAAGTCAATTCCAGAGAACAAGTCCTTGGGTCTGTTTATGATACTCGAGAACACTTCATAGGGGTGATTTACGGATTAGGCTTATCTCCTATTAGTTCACCAGGCTATTAATTCAGAGTTCTTGGTGTCTTAAACCATGGACATAGCTGTGATTGCTTTACTCCTTGTGCAAAATTATTATTTCCGAGGTTTGTGAGTTCATAAGGATCAGAACAAATGCCTGCTCCTCCATCTTGTTCACATAACCCAGAAACGACTGAATTTCTTTCTCCCCTAAATTCAGAACCATAAGCCAACCAGGTTCTGTAATCTCTGACTTTTGTGTACACAATTTAGAGACTCTGCCAACTCTTTTGGGAACAGAATAAAACAGAGGCTTCTCAATTACAACACTGGCAATGGCACTTTACCAAAGGAGACTGGGCTCCTTACAATTCTGGAGAAATTCAAATTATGATACTATGGTTTCCCAACTCCCAGTGTAGCTTTAGGATACAAGACAAGGGTAGAATTCCATTTCTTCACTATCGTTCACACACACACCCCCAACACCACTTCCACCCCTCGCTCCCACTCCTTGGTGATAAGAGGACTTTGCTCTAGGGATTTCCAGACACTAAGAAACATTACTCTACCTATTTGGATAACTGTGATTTGGCTTTGTTTCTATTCTGGATCAACTCATTTTACTTTTCTTAAATACATTTTTTTCTCTTTACATACTTTCAAGTGAACTCCAAAGGCAAAGTCCTTTGCTTAGAAACTTAGAAACTACCATTTTCCATGCCCACTTAACAAAAATTTTTAATTCAAAGTACTGAAAAGGCAATGGAAGATAGGTCAAGAGAGAAAACGCATTACTTTTCTTACAAAACTACAAAGCAGCTACCTGGATATTAAGCACTCTGAGTCCCTTAAATAGGGATTAACAAATAAACTGAAGGTGCTGTTAAGGTTACTCTACCTTCTTAAGGCTCTGGATCAAAGATGTTTTTCATGAACTAGTGCAGTGGACCAAAAGTTTTTCATGAACCACTGGAGAATGCCTAAAATATATCTAATTGTGGCCATCATCTGGAGTATCAGTACTTAAAGTATCAATGACAATTCCAGAAATCCAGTAATCAAATATGCTTTTCAACAGTATAAAATACTCCTATCATATAATTAACTCATATTTGGAATCCAGGCACCAAAGTGCTCGATAAAAACTAATAAAAGACTTTCGAAAAGGCTTACTATAAAGCTATTGTAAATCTGTATTTTAAAAGTTGCTAAGTTTTCTGTTTAGATATTACACTGAAAAAGGTCTCTTCTGGAAGAGACATAAGCTACTTTGGAAAAAGTTCCTAAATTAGACCCAGACAATCTTCAAACTGAAAGAAATTTAAGAACTCACCTAATCCAGACCACTTCTGGATATATGAAGCCCCTTCAGCTAATCATCAAGAACTTTAGAGTACCTGAAAGATGAATCCCCTCTTAAACAAACTCAACAAAAATAGGCATCCAGTCCTGTCTTTCAATTTAATGACAGAAAACTCACTATGCAACAAGGAAACCCATTTCATTTTTAAACAAAACAATCATTATTATGTTCTTCTTTTTCACATTGAACAAAATCAACCATCATTTCTAGTCAATCTCTCTCTCTCTCTCCTCTTCAAGTATTTGAAAGGGAAAATGCTTCCTATTCTTCAAATCTTTTCTTCTGCAAGTTAAACACACCCTCTTCAATAACCATCTATTTCTTTTAATTTTCAGCTTTGCCGAGATAAGATTGTATACAGTTGGTACTCTGACTTATCGTCTTTTTTTGTCATTTAGGTTAAAGGTTTATCAATTTTGTTAAGTTTATTATATGTCCATTTAGGTCTGCATCTTTTGCTTCTGCTCCCATGTTAACTACTACTTTTATTGGGTTATGTTATATCAAAAAAAGTGCATACTATTTCTTTTTAATGTTTATTTATAATTTCTGTGTCCCAGTACATAGTCTATTTTTGTAAAGGCATCATGGACTGTTGATAAATATATTTCCATTCATAAGATGTCAAAAAACTTTCAGATTTATGATGGCCAAAGGTTTGTCCTGCTTACTGATAGATCTGTCCAATTCTGAAAAATAAACATTAAAGGTGCCTACTACCGTGCTACTGTTACTATATCTTCTGGCAATTCAGTTAACTTTATCTTTATGAATTCAGAGGCTACATTATTTGGAACATATGTTTAGTGTTGATGTTGGCTCACTGTTTATGATTTCTTAAAGAATAATATATTTCAGTCGATATTTTGAATTTGTCTTCATTTGATAGCTTGGTTGCAACTCAACTCCTCTTGCTATTTTAGATTCAAATGATGCACAACAAATTTTGTCCTAGCTTTTCATTTAATTCTATTTTTTATTCAACTGTTTTATCCATTCACATTTTAGTTGTGATTAGAAGATTTATGCACTCCTCCAGTGGTTTCTTAAGTACTGCTATTTTTAAAAAATCTCTTTCCCTTTTTCAAAGTAATTTTCCATGGTTTATTTGATTTGAATTTATCCCCATAGGCTTTCTTCTTAGTACCTGTTCCTGAATGCATACCGTTTCCTATTTACTGATTTCTCCCTGGGTTTTTGTTTTTTTGTCTCATTTCTTTCCCTGTATAGTTATATGTTTAGTTCACAATGTTACCTCCCCTCCAACTTGTTATATTAACTTTCTTTTGCTGTGCCTTTTTCTAAGACCTCTGGTTTTTGTTCTGTTCTCTTTATTATCTCTCTCTTTTTGTTGTTTGCAAATAATGATCGAGGAAGGAATGAGTAATGAAATCAAGTAATCTCATATTAGGCCCCTGAACAACAAGAAGGAGAAGGCAGGTAAGGACCATGGGTATACTACACACACTGAACCCATTCTGGTACAGGCTGGGACATACCCAGATCTCTGTACCTAATGCAGAAGGATGCTAGCTTCCCTCCCGGGAATGAATGAACCTAAGGTCAAATTCCAGCAAGAAGATTCAGGAACTAAAGAGCCAGGAGAGCTAAGTTTTAGTCTCTGCTCTGACAACTTCCTTTGCAAAAGAAGGAAAGTGGATAAAAGAGTCTCTAAAATTCTTCCTGAAGCTAACACATAGCGAATCTATGAGATCTGGGTTCTACTTAATGCTGCCTCACTTCAGCCTCAATGTCCATATGGCCTTGGCCACATCACTTTTCTTCTGGAACCTCAATTTCCTCCTTGTTAAAATGAAGGACTTGGGGGATATATCAGGGATTCTTAATTTAGGGTCTGTGAACTTTTTATTTCAAATATTTTGATATCTGTACTTCAATATAACTGAGTTCTGTTGCAACATTTTATTTTATGCATTTAAAAACATTATTATGAGAAAAGGTTCATGGTCTTTACAAAGATGGCAAAAGAGGCCATCCAAAACACAAATAAAAGTTTTAAAACTAGCAGAGTCCCAGATGGCGGCGGGTAAGCAGGGACTAGAGTGAGCTCCGTATTGAGTCCCTCCAAAAACCTATAAAAAATGGCTCTGAACCAATTCTAGAACGGCAGAACTCACAGAACAGCAGAGAGAAGCAGGGCTCCAGCCCAGGACAGCCTGGATGGTCTCTGGGTAAGGTCTATTCCACACGGAGCTGGGAACGGAGTGGAGCAGAGCCCAGCCTGAGAGGCCTGGAACAACCAAACTTGGAGTCAGGCGGATGGGGCCCCTAGCTCCATGAATATGTGAGCTGCGACAGTTACCAGACCCCTCGACCCACAAACACCAAAAACTGCGGAGAAGGTTAGTGGGAAAAGCTGCAGGAGTGGAAGGAGTTCCCGGTTCGGCTTCCAGCCCCAGGGGCAGCGGAGGTGGGGCAGCTACAGCTGTTGTTACTTCCGGCTCCAGGCCCACCTGGTGGGAGGAATTAAGGGGCAGATCAGAGCAGGAGTGCAACAGCCTGCTGAAGATCTAAGCCCAGTTCGGGTTGGGGGTTGGGGAAGGAGCAGTGCTGGTGTGGCAGAGCTGGCACCTCCCCCCCAAACGTGGAACATAGAACTCGTTAGTCTACAAGCAGTCATACCCTGCTGAAAAACTCAAGGGTCAAGTTAGTTGGTTGGCAATATGGCCAGGCAGCGAAAGCACACCCAGATTCAGTCTCAGACTTTGGATTCTTTCTTTGGTGACAAAGAAGACCAAAACATATAGCCTAAAGAAGACAACAAAGTCATAGAGCCTACAACAAAAGCCTCCAAGAAAAACACGAACTGGCCCGAGGCCATAGAAGAACTCAAAAAGGAATTGGAAAAGCAAGTTAGAGAAGTAGAGGAAAAATTGGGAAGAGAAATGAGAAGGATGCGAGAAAACCAGGAAAAACAAGTCAATGACTTGCTAAAGGAGACCCAAAAAAATACTGAAAAAAAATACTGAAGAAAACAACACCTTAAAAAACAGACTAACTCAAATGGCAAAAGAGCTCCATAAAGCCAATGAGGAGAAGAATGTCTTGAAAGGCAGAATTAGACAAATGGAAAAGGAGGTCCAAAAGACCACTGAAGAAAATACTACTTTAAAAATTAGATTGGAGCAAGTGGAAGCTAGTGACTTTATGAGAAATCAGGATATTATAAAACAGAACCAAAGGAATGAAAAAATGAAAGACAATGTGAAATATCTCATTGGAAAAACCACTGACCTGGAAAATAGATCCAGGAGAGATAATTTAAAAATTATTGGACTACCTGAAAGCCATGATCAAAAAAAGAGCCTAGATATCATCTTTCAAGAAATTATCAAGGAGAACTGCCCTCATATTCTGGAGCCACAGAGCAAAATAGAAATTGAAAGAATCCATCGATCCCCTCCTCAAATAGATCCCAAAAAGAAAGCTCCTAGGAATACTGTCGCCAAATTCCAGAGCTCCCAGATCAAGGAGAAAATACTGCAAGCAGCCAGAAAGAAACAATTTGAGTATTGTGGAAACCCAATCAGAATAACCCAAGATCTGGCAGCTTCTACATTAAGAGATCGAAGGGCTTGGAATGCGATACTCCGGAGGTCAATGGAGCTAGGATTAAAACCTAGAATCACCTACCCAGCAAAACTGAGTATCATGTTCCAAGGCAAAATATGGACTTTCAATAAAATAGAGGACTTTCAAGCTTTCTCAGTGAAAAGACCAGAACTGAATAGAAAATTTGACTTTCAAACCCAAGAGTCAAGAGAAGTATGAAAAGGTAATCAAGAAACGGAAATTGCAAGGGACTTACTAAAGTTGAACTGTTTTGTTTACATTCCTACATGGAAAGATGATGTGTATGATTCATGAGACCTCAGTATTAGGGTAGTTGAAGGGAATATGCATGCATATATATATATATATATATATATATATATATATATATATATATATATATATATGTATGTATGTGTATATATGTTTATGTATATATATGTGAATGTCTATGTATGTATATATCTATGTGTATATGTATGTATGTGTATATATGTTTATGTATATATATGTGAATGTCTATGTATGTATATATCTATGTGTATATGTATGTATGTGTATGTATGTGTGTATATATATGTGTGTGTGTGTGTGTGTTTTTATATATATATATATGTGTGTGTGTGTGTGTGTGTAAAAGAGAGAGAGCAGACACAGGGTGAGTTGAAGATGAAGGGAAGATATCTAAAAGAAATAAAATGAAATTAAGGGATGAGAGAGCAACATACTGAGAGAGGGAGATAGGGAGAGATAGAATAGGGTGGATTTTCTTGCATAAAGGTGGCAAGAGGAAGCAGTTCTGTGGGAGGAGGGGAGAGGGCAGGTGAGGGGAGAATGAGTGAACCTTGCTCTCATCAGATTCGGCCTGAGGAGGGAATACCATACATACTCAGTTGGGTGTCTTACTCCACAGGAAAGAAGAGGGAGGAAGATAAAAAATAAATAAATAAATAAATAAATAAATAAATAAAGGGGGGGGGGATGATGGAGGGGAGGGCAGATAGGGGTGGAGGTAATCAAAACAAACACTTTGGAAGGGGGAAAGGGTCAAGGGAGAAAATTCAATAAAGCGGGATGGGTTGGGAGGGAGCAAAATGTAGTTAGCCTTTCACAGCATGAGTATTGTGGAAGGGTTATACATAATGATACATGTGTGGCCTAGGTTGAATTGCTCGACTTCTTGGGGAGGGTGGGTGGGAAGGGAAGAGGGGAGAGAATTTGGAACTAAAAGTTTTAAAAACAGATGTTCAAAAACAAAAAAAAAGTTTTTGCATGCAACTAAAAAATAAGATACACAGGCAATGGGGCGTAGAAATTTATCTTGCCCTACAAGAAAGGAAGGGAAAAGGGGATGAGAGGGGAGGGGGGTGATAGAGGGGAGGGTTGACTGGGGAACAGGGCAACCAGAATATATGCCATCTTGGAGTGGGGGGGAGGGTGGAAATGGGGAGGAAATTTGTAATTCAAGCTGTTGTGAAAATCAATGCTGAAAACCAAATATGTTAAATAAATAAATTTAAATAATAATAAAAAAAAGAAATAATAAAAAAAAACTAGCAGAGTCCCAAGGTTACCTTCAGTTCTAAAATTCTTGATGACAGTTGTGGGAAGAGAGGAATGACTTCAGGCCCTATTTTAGCAATTTCCCTGAAACATCTATGTGCTATAGGGGTTACCATACTACTGATACCTAAGTAGGCTTCTTAGATGTCAAATGGGAAGAAACTCTTAATAACAATCAATCAACAAGCATTTATTAAGCCCCTGCTCTACTTGGGATATAGCCCAAGCATTGCTATCAATAGCATATTGCAAATACCAGCATTTGGTATACAAATACAAAAATGAAATGACCCTAGTAGCTAGTTGTTAAAAATAACTAATTAAAATAGGAAGGCAACTTAAGTTTTCCTGCTTCCCGTTCTCAGTATTGTACTCATGGTTCCCCAGTCTCCATGGAGAGGTGTCTACCACCTTCCCCCTAATCAAAGGTACCTTTTTAGCTCTTTGGTCTGAGTGTAGCTGTAGTGGGTGCTCCAGGCACAAAAATTCCTAGTTATGGCTGTGTTGGCTTTGTTATTGGTAATAGAAAAATGTTCACAGCAGGCTTATTTGCAAAAAATCAAAATGCTGGAAAAGAAAAATATGTGCACAAAGCCTGAGGAATGGCTGAACAAATTATATGGCAGAGGGGTAGACTGGAATGGAACTGCACCACAAAAAATTAAGAATATAACTAACTGAAAAATGAAAACTCATATGAAATGAAGTAGAAGAAAGCAAACAAAGGGGAAAAAAACTCCATATATATGATGACTACAACCAATGTAAATAAAAGGGACAACACAACTAGTCAAAAAGAGATCAAGGTCAGAATCATATCAACAATGTTAAAAGACATATATTTCTATCAATAAATGACAACACACACATAATACCCTGCAAATTAGCAAAAATTACAAAAGAGGGCAACAGCTAATGTTGAGAGACATTGTGGGAAGATAGGCACATTGGTACATTGCTGGTGGAGCTGTGAACTGGTACAACCATTTTGGAAAGCAATTTGAAATTATACAAGTAAAATGACTGAAGTGTCCATATGCATTGACACAGAGATTCCATTACTGGATTTATACCCCAAAGAGGCCATTAAAGGAAAAAAGTCCCTACATGTGCCAAAATATTTATAGCTATATTTTTTCTGATAGCAAAGAATCGGAAACCAAGTAGATGCTCATCATTTGGAAAATGACTAAACAAATTGTGGAACATGAATATAATGGAATACTACTGTGCTATAAGAAATGATGAATGCAAAGAACACAGAGAAGCATGGAAGGTTTTCATGAGACAATACAGAATGAAATAAGCAAAGCCAAGAAAATATGTACAATGACTATAACAATGTAAATGGAAAGAACGAAAGTGAATGTTACCAAAATTATAAATAACAATCCTGGCTAAAAAGAAGATATAAGAAGATACCCACTCCTTTGCAGAGCTGGGAGGCCCATGGGTATACTTCAAATATTTTCAGACCTCTTCTGTGTATTGAATAGTTTTGTTGATTTTTTTCATCTCTTTTTTCCTTTAAAAATATTATTTGTCATATGAGATGGCTCTCTGGGAAGGGAAGGAGAAGGCAAACTGGGGGAAATTTTGGTGACATCAATAAAAATTTTATTTAAAAAAATGAAAATCTTATTGTCTATTTTTAGAGTGTACTCTGTAAAGAGGTTTGCTGGAAAGTATCTGCCACCAAAAATGTACAAATACATTTAGGAAGATAATAGGTTACTGTTTAAAAAAGTAGGCACCAGAAAACCACAAGAAGCCTCAGAAGATGACTAAACATTTTTATGTATATGCATGTACACAAACACACAAACACACACACACACACACACAATTTGACTCTCAATAAGTATAGTCATATGTATACACATATCTATAAATACATAAAGATATATAGGGGAATATGTCAGAAACGAGTTGAAAATTACATTTTTTGCTTTCTTTTAGGTTTAACAGAGGCACAGATGCAAAATTTGTATGTCAAGGTTTATTAGGTGTCGACATTAGATTTCAAGTAACTATTAAAATCCCTAGTGATTGCACTAGGAAATTTCATATCTTAACACCTTTTAGCATAATATAATGATCTGCAACTCAAAAAGTCCCAACATGTTTCATGGGTTTTAGAGGAGAATAGCAACCTCTTCAAATTCTCCCTTAGTAACACAAAAACCTTCACTAGAAAACAGGTTAGAAAGGTTACTGTGGTAGAAGCAGAGGGTAACGGAAAGGTGGTTATCTATTGTAACTCTGCAAATACAAACATAGTATTTTTAGGTATTAGTTATAGAAAAAGTCTATTCTTTACTAGACCTATATAATGGATTCATGCATATTCAAGGATTCTTTTTATGCCAAGAAAAGAAAGAAAAAAACTTAAGAATTTTCACATCCCTTCTGCTCTCAGAAAATTCATTTTCCATCTCCACCAGTCAAGACAAGAAAGTTCATTAAAATCTCTTACCCATCCCAGAGTCTTTCTTGGTGCCATCTGATATGATGTCCACATGGTCACTGTCTACATCATAACTGAAGAAATCATTCAAGTAGGTTTTCGATCGCTGACCACCAAATACATATAAGCAACGATTTTTCTGAAAATTTTTTAAAAAAAGGGAAAAACAAGTGAAGAGAAAAAGAAGCAGTGATGTAGAATAGCTAAAGATCAGTTCACAAGGACATACTCTTTAGAAACTAATTCTGATCAGTATTTGAGAAGCAGCAATAAGTTGGAGGTGCACAGGCTAAAGCTGTATAGAGACAATTCTTACATTTTTACACTTATAGAGCAGAGCAGACAGGGAGCCTGGCACAGTGGAAGGAGGCTATACCTTAGAATCAGGAAGAGCCCGGGTTCAAGTTCCTCCATATTATCTGCATGACTGTGGACAAGCTAGTCACAATTTCTCAGCATCCCAGGCAACTCTTTAAGACTATAAAGTTAATATGCAGCAGGAATTCCTCCACAAGGATATAAACAAAAATCGTAAGAGAGGAACAATGGTAAAAATAATTAAGAGGAATGGACAATTTAGTGTCCCATTTCATTAGAAGGAAGGTATGAGTTGAATTAACATTAATATGGAGAGGGGAAATACTTCCTGTATCCAGACTGGTAACAGTGAGGCTTAATCTAAGAATCCCTGTTGAAGTAGAGAATGATACTAAACAGAAGTGCCTAAACTAGCAAGCAAGGTCCCATATAAGCAAATAATGAATTGAATAAATGGGACTTTTTTTTTCTCATTCTGAAGTCACTAGAACAAATGCCAAAAACAAAGAAAAATCACAGCTGCATCCATTATTTACGTGAACATTAGAAAGACAGGAATTTTAAATTTTGTACAAAATGAAATAGATCCTTCCCTTTCTTGACTAAAGTGAAACAAACATCACGGTTTTGTATTATAATCTCAATTATCCTTACTGAGTGGAAAAGCATGCAGTGTCCTATTCGGGACTGGATGTCCTCAGGTCCAGCATTACAGGAATCCTCTCGAAGAAGTTTCCATGTTTGACATTGGCAGTTAAAAGCAAATAAACCACTAAATTGAGGTTCACTGGCTCTACTGTCATCTACACTGCCATTACAAGTCAAAATTCTTCCACCAAAAGTATAGATCATGTGTTTTTCAGAATCCATACACATCTGCATAAAGAAAATAAATTTATTTTAGTATGTTTTTGTCGATATGTTAAGGAGTTAATGTGATTATGCATACTTTTTAGAATTTCAGAGAATCTGTGGTTTGGTTTTAAAATTCAAGAAAACCACTACAGTGTGTCATGAATAACAAAAATATTAAAAACACTTAAACAAAGACAACGGCTGTTTTTAAAATACTTCCCCAGATTTCATTTTTTTCCAGTGGGAGTAATGTCTTGGATTAAAAAGCTAAAGATTTTCTCCAAGTTGTACAACAGCTTTTATCAAAAGCAACAGAAGCTACTGACACAACTGAAGCTGAACACTGTTCCCATAACCCCTTTTATCCTTTTGTACTCAGTTTTTTATTGCTTTCCTGGGCTACCATGTATATATGTTTGGTACTACCAATACTAACAGTTCCCACTTGTTAATCATTTAACTTACACATTACTTTCTTCACACTGTGAGGTAGTTCAGATTACTATAAACATTTTACAGATCACAGGTTCTTCAATCTAGAGCTGAAAGGCACCTCAGAAAAGCACCCCCCTCCATCTAATTTCCTCATCTTACAGATGGCTCTAAGAGATGGTCCCTAAAAGGAAGTCTGAAAGTTAGGATTTTTACAGTATGACTGATTTTAGGTCCTTTTAAATATGACATTCTCATTCTAGGTTACTTTGAATTAAGCTTTATAATTCACATTTTAAAAATAACCCTATATCTCTATTCTTCTCTCCTTGAAACCCAGAGAACTTACCTAAAGAGAGAGATTAGCTAAATATCCTAAGGGTCATGTTCATATGACACCAAGTAAGAATAAAATTCTTTATTAAAGTATTTACAAGCCAAAAACGTTCAGAATGGAAGTATATCTAAACATGAGTGGGATTTATATTTAAAGTTTATATTATGCATATAAAAGCCCCACCCAAACTGCATATTTCTCTCTCCTCCCCTAAGAATCATATTTAATACGTATTTCAACCAGCCCTTAGCACAGTGCCTTGAAATTTAGCACAATGCCTGGAACATAGTAGGTACTTAATAAATGTTTACTGATTGATTTAGAAGCAGGATAGTTATAGATAAAGATCACTGAATTTGGAGTCAGAGGACATGTGCTCAAAATCTCCATCCCACTACTTACTTAACTGAGTGAACCTTGGGTCAAATCACTTAATCTCTCTGGGCCTTAATGAGAGAGTTGGAATTGATAAGGATGATGACGACTACCATGATGTCAATGAGAAAATAGCCAACATTTATAGAGTACCTACTGCGTACCAGGCACTATACTAAGCATTTTATAATTTTCTCATTTGCTCTTCATGACCCTCTACTGGAGGTAGGTACTATTATTATCACCATTTTACAAATGAGGAAACGGATGCAAACAGGTTAAATGACTTGGCTAGGGTCACACAACTAGTAAGTGTCTGAGGCTACATTTGAACTCAAGTCTTCCTGACTCCTGGCCCAGTGTTCTATCCTTTGGGACACTGATTTGATCTCTAATGTACTTTCCAGCTTTAAATGAATTATCCTAAATAAATGAGTAATTTTAAAATTTCCAACATCTTCTACCCAGGTAATTCACTTCTACAACATCTATCTCTTTTCCTTCTCCCCTCTGATAAAGACAGAATTTGCAGAGCTCTGCTGTGGGAATGGTCAAATTCTATTACCCACAGGAAAGGTCTTGGCTATGTGTCAAAATGGTTTACGTCCCCACAATTTTATTAAGATTAAGATAACCCTTACATACATCTGAGGATGAGTCCACATAACCCAGTTCAATCACTAGTTCAAAGGCCTCCCCAATCCACTGTCTCACATTAGCCTGTCATTTGAGTCACAAAATCACAAAGAACTTCTAGGGAGAATGTTGAGGGCCCTGGTGAGATCATAAAATACAATTTAGGAATTGATAACCCTATCATACTCTGCTCTCACCAAATCACATCTTGAGTACTGAATTCAGTTCTTTGCATCATATTTTCAATCAATCAGTAAACATTTATTAAACACCTACTAGCTGCCAGGCACCGTGCTAGGGAAACAAAAAGAGGCAAAAGAGTCGCTACCCTGTAAGCTCACAATCTAACATTTTAACAACAATGTTGTCAAGCTAGAATGTATCTGAAGGAAGGTAGCAAGGATGGATAGTAAAGGGACTTAAAACAGTACAAAAATAAAGAACCGTGAAAGTTTAGCATATCTAAATATCTATTTTGTGTGTGTGTGTGTGTGTGTGTGTGTGTGTGTGTGTGTGCAAGAGAGAGAGAGGGAGAGACAGACAGACATCAAGGCTGACAGCATGACAGATGTCTTTTTAGTATTTAAGGGCGTTTACATGGAAGACAGACTCGATTTGCTTAGCTTGAAAAGATGGCAGAACTAGGACCAATGATGACTGGCAGAAGCAAATTTTGGTTCATAAAGGAAAAACTGCTTTTTGCAAAAGTGGAATGAGCTACCCCAAAAAATGCTTAGTCACCCACTGTTGAAGGATTTAGTGTAGAGGTTGAAAAGTCAACCACAGAGAGTATTATAAAAGGGGGGGATTTGTATTTAGGGGTTTTAGACTAGATGACATTATTATGTGATTTTTAAAAAATTTAATGTACGTATGCAAACTCTCTCAAAAAAGGAGGCACTTAAGTTATAGACCCAGAATTAAAACTGTATTTTTCAGATGGCATATTCATTGCTCTCAAATATTCTTACAATTCTCTTTTCTGACATTACTGTTTAATGTATGTGCAACAATTTAATAATATTTTATATGCTATATAATTATAGCATTTATATTTTCATTTGGTATTTTATTGTTCCCTGTGCATATGTCAGTTCATTTCAACCAACACTTATTAAACATCTATTAGTTGCATGGCACTGTGCTAGGTGTTAAGGACATCAAGACAAAAATAAGACTACTCTCAAGGAATTTTCTTTGAACTGCTGGGATACATTATGTGTATAGATCAATAAATGCAAGCTAATTCAAGGAAGGAGAGAATCCTAATAATTTAGGGTATCAGGGAAGACTTCACGGAAGGGATGCTATCTAAGTTGTTTTGAGGAAAGATAAAGATTCAAGGAAGCAGAGATGAGGAAAAGAAATTAGAGAAAGGTCACCAAGATGACATACAAAGATGGGCATACATTTGATGTTGCAATGACCCACAAGTGCTCCACTTCTATGTTTATGAACACCGGCATTCATTTATCTCACCATTACCTGCCATCCCATCTTTCCCTGTGCCTTATGACCTCCAATCTCAAAGCCTTCAGGTCTTCCACTCCTACACTAGTCACACTCTTCTCCCTTCCCTATTGCTACAGGTTGGTGAATCAGTTGAACTTTATACTATCTCTTTCATTTGAATCTCTTGCCTCCTTATCCTATCATTGATCTTGTGCTAACAAGTCTCAGTCTTGGATTACTTCCACTTACGTGCTACAGAATGAAGCTGGAGAAAATCATGAAATCATGCTAAGTATACTACAAATATATTTTACATAATTTCGGATGGGCTCTCATTACAGCAAGGCAACCTTTTTACAACTTTCTAATCAATTCTCTCTTCCATTTAACACAGGAGCCATTACAAACCTCTTCATCCTTCATACTTCATCCTCCACTCTCAGCTAAACATCTTGCCTCACACTTTATAGGAAAAAATTTGAGGCCATTCACCAAAAGCTTCTTCTTCTTCCACTCTCATCTTATATCACCCAAATGCAGTCTGTCACTCACTATCTCCTTCATCCTTGTCTTGTGACTTTGCCAGGGCAAACCTTTTCACATGTATTTTTTGATTCCATTACGTCTTCTGTAACAGATTATCTTTCTATCATCCCTACTCTCTCTTCAATCTTCAATCTCTCTTTATCTACTGGTTCCTTCTACGGCGCCAAAAACAAGTCTTTATCACCTTCATTCTTAAGAAAAAAAAAAAAAGAGAAAGAAAGCCCTTACTTATTATCCATGCTAATTATAGTCCTATAACTCTCCTCAACTAAACTGAGAAGGGCACCTATGACTGGTGTCACCCAATTCCTCTCTTCTTAATCTTCTGCAATCTGACTTCTAACAGTTATTATTCAACTAACTAAAACTTCTCTTTCAAAGTCAACAAGTATCTCCTGAAGAATGCATTTAAAGATTTTTTCACAATCCTCATTCTTTCTGAGGTCTCTGACACTGTCAAACACCTTCTCTTCATAGATTTTCTTTCTTCTCTCAGTTTTATGATACTGCTCTCTCCTCCTACCTGTCTGACCATTCCTTCTCATCTCCTTTGCTAGATCTTCCTCCAGATCTCATCTACTAATTGTGAGCATCCCTCAAGATCTGTTCTGAACCATTCTCTCTTCTCTCCCTCTAGTATCTCACTTGGTGATCTCTTCAGTTCCCAAGAGTTCAATTATCATCTCTATGCAGATGATTATCAGATCTATATATCCAGCACTACCATTTTTTCCAGATGTCCAATCTTGCATGACCAATAGCCTCTTTTAGACTTCTTGAAATGGATGTTCTCCAGGCATCTCAAACTCAACATGTCTAAAACGAATTCATTATCATTCCCCCCAGACCTTCCCCTCTTTTAAAATTCCTTATTCCAGTCAAACACACCACCATCCTTGCAAATGTCATCCCTGAACCCTCACTTGCAGTACTCATCTCACATATCCAATCTCTTTCCAAGTCTTGTAGGTTTTGTTACAACATTTCTTATATTCATCTTTTTCTTTCCACTCAGCAACCACCCTGGTAGAGGTTCTTGTCCCCTCATGCTGGAACTACTCCAAAAATCTCTGGTTGGTCTCTCAGTTTTATCCCAATCCCTTTTCAATTCAGCTAACAAAGTATAAACTAAAGCACACACCGGCCATATCACCTCACTTTTCAATAAACTCCAGAAGCTCCCCATAACTTCCAAGATGAAGTATAAAATTCTGTGTTTAGCTTTTAGATTCCTTCACAATCTGGTCACCTCCTAGCTGCCTAGTCTACTTACACTTTATTTCCTTCCATGTACTCTTATGATCTAGTGACACTGGTGTTTCTTGAATGCTATGTGCTACCTTCCAAATCCATGCCTTTTCATTGGCTATCCCCCAAGACTGGAATGTTCTTGTACTTTTTGGATCACTGGCTTCCTTCAAGACTCATCTAGAATAGATCTTCAGCAAAAGCCCTTTCATGTTCACCTCCCAATCCCCCAACACCCCTTTTCCACTACAACTACCTATTTACAAAGTAAATATTTTGTATATACATAATTGTTCACTTGTTACCTCCTCCATTACAATGACTGAACTCCTTGAGGGTATAAACAGTTTCTGTTTTTTTTTCTTTTTTTCTTTTCCTTGGCTCTTACTATAGTGCCTGGTACAAAGCGAGCATTTAATAAATGCTTGTTGACTGACTGAAGGAGTATGAGATTGTACCAAGAGTATTGCTTGAGGGAACCAAAAATGTTTAACAGAGAGAAGAATTCAGAGGCTATATGATAAATGTCTTCAAGTACCTGAACGGTGATCATATGCAGAGAGATTTATCAGGCTTGGGAACAATGTGCAGAAGTTTCAGACAAGCAAATTTAGACTAGAGGTAAAGAAAATCTTCCTAACAAATAGTTACGCAAAAGTGGAATGGGCTGCCTCTGTCTAATAAGTAGAAGGATCCCTCTCAGAGCTTTTCAAATAAGTGGGATAACCACTTGTCAGGTATGTCCCAGAGGATATTGTTGTAGGTATATGAGTTGAATGAGATGGTTGTTTAGTTCCTTCCAGCTTTGACATGAATCATTTAGTAAAGCCAACTCATACAATTCACTGTTATAATTTAATTTTATATACTTTGGAAAACAGATATGCAAGAGAAAGTCTACGCACAAAAAATTTAACTGCACCATTGCTACTTTTCTAACTCACATAAATCCAATTCTTCATAAAATAATTCTCCAATACCTCCTTGTTGCATAGTGTGCCCAAACAAGATCCACAATTACAAAAAAGATAAGCCTAACTAACAATCTATATAAGAAAAACCAAATGGATGAATAATGCCTACTGTCCAGACTATGACACGCAACTACACTGGTATACCAAACATATAAAAAACTTAGAGGGAAGACTCTAGCAAGTTGAGTAGCTCCTTCTATAGGAAGGGAGGGAAAGGAATAAGCATTTATTAAGTGCATACAATGGGAGGAATAATCAGATGAAATCAAAGAATTATTCAAATATTGAAGTATAAACACTTATTTATAGTGTTAGTGCTCCCCCAAGTAAGTTTGAAGCTTTCTATTTATCTACCTCTAAGACAAAGACTTTATGTTTGTGCTTGGTAAGGTTACAAGCAGTTTCCATCAATATTTAAACCTGACCTGAAAATAGGTGTTTTCACATAGACAAGAAGGCCCAAATTTTTGCCACAGGCTGTAACTATGGGCTAGTATATTGAACACTTCTACCATTACAGACCATATGACTCTCTCTGAGGCAATTTCCTCCTGGAGAAAGGGTACCCTACTTGACAAGGTTGTCGTGAGGTTCAAATAAGAATGCATGTGTTGGGCTTTGCAGACCTTAAAATGCTGCATAAATGTCAGTTGTTATTATTATCAATTCATCAAGGATCCATGATTTTACTAGAGTGGGAACTACCTCCATCAAAGCAGATCACAATGTATGTACTGTTTACTGTATAAGAGAGGTACCCAAAGGATCAGAGAGAATAAGTGGTATCACACAGCTATTAAGTAAGAGTCAAAGGTGGAGATTCTGAGTCAGAAAGGCCTAGATCCATATCCAATATTTTTCACTACATCATGCTGCCTTTAATTATTATTGCTACAATCCTAATCTAAACTAATTCAAGAGAGAAAGATGGATTTCTATGCTATAAGGACAAAAAGGATAAAGCATAGCAGCATATCTGTAGTCTTATGTTGCTTCTCTCCCAGCTTAAAATGGTTCTGCTCTCTGAATCCCTCTTTCCCTTTTCCAAACTTGGTCTCTTTACTGAGTTTCAGAATTCCATCTCCAAATGTTCATTGGTCTTTTCAAGCTAAATATTTTATTCATGAAAGTTGTATCCCCAGCTTATAGTACAGTGTCTGCCATTTTATAGGTACCTAACAAATATGTGTTGACTGCTAAATGACTGATGTCTCGGAAACATCTCAAACTAAATATGTTCCAAACATAACTTAATCATCTTTTCCCTCATATTACCATCTTTTCCAAACTTCCCCATTTCTTCTTGTTAACATTACCAGTCTTCATATCTTCGTATCTCCCAGATTTGTTACACTTAGCTCCTCACTCTGTTACTTCATATATCCAGTTTTCACATCTTGCCACGTCTGTTTCCAAAATAGCCATCACCTTAGTTGAGGCCTTCATCACCTCTTGCCTAGACTACTGCAATGGACTTGTAATTTGTCTCCCTGACTCACACCTCTCTTCTTAGTCCAGTTCATTCTCTACAGAGCTGCTAAAGTGATTTTCCTTAAGCACAAAGTTGATCATGTAATTCCCCTATTAAGTAAATTCCGGTGGCTCCCCACTTGATCATCAGACATAGTAAATTTTTGTATTTGGCTTTGAAATTCTTCACACACATCAGTATACACTACTCCCCTTTCTGCACTCAATCCTCATCTCCAGACCACTGAATCATTCTTTTCCCTTAAGAAAAATCTCAAGTGCACCTTCTACAAAAAGCCTTTCATGATACCGACAACTGTTACTGGAAAATATCTGTCATTAATAAATGCTTGTTTATTGAGTCCTATATAGAGTTCTGAAATTTTGCAGTTTCCCATTTTAAAATTTTTACTATTTTTTCTTCAACTGCTACACTTGTGGAGGAAACTATTTTTATTTTCAGTTTCAAATTTTGTCTCCCTTCAGCCCCTACCTGACACATTGAGAAGACAAGATATGATACCCATTATATATATGAAATCATATAAAACATTTCTGCATTAAACATATAACTAAAAAAAAAAGGAGGGGGGGAATGCTTCAACCTGCACTGAATCCATCAGTTCTCTCTCTGGAGGTGGACAGCATTTTACATCATGAGCCCTTTGTAGTTATGGTAGATCATCATATTGATAAACATTACTAAATCACTCATACCTGATGATCTCTACAATATTGCTATTATTATGTAGACTGTTCTCCTGGTTCTGTTCACTTAACTTTGCATCAATTTATAGAAGTCTTTCTAGGTCTTTGTGAAACTATTCCCTCCATCATTTCTTACAACATAATAGTATTATATCACATTCAGATACCCTAAGTTGTTTAGCCATTTTCCAACTCATAGGCATTCCAATTATTTGGACCCAATAAAAGAGCTACTGTAAATTTGTACATAAGGGTCTTTTTCCTTTTACTTTGATCTCCTTAAGGTATAGACCTTATATTGATATGCTAGATTAGAGGGCATACAGTTTTATAACCCTTTGGGCATAGTTCCAAATTGTTCTCCAGAATAGCTGGATTAGTTCACAGTTCCACCAACAGTGCATTACTGTACCTACTTTTCCACACCTCCTCAAGAATTCATCATTTTCTCTTTTGTCATCTTATCAATCTGATGGGTGTGAGGTGGGAACTGAGAGTTATTTTAATTTGCATTTCTCTAATTATTAGTGATTTACAGAATATTTCTCATGACTACTGATAGTTTTGATTTCTTCTGAAAACTTCTTGTTCGTATCCTTTGACTATTAATCAACTAGGGAATGGCTCCAATATTTATAAATTTGGCTCAGTTCTCTATCTGACAAGACCTTTATCAGAGATACTTGCAGCAAAGACTGTTTCCCAGTTTCCTACTTTCCTTCTAATTTTGGCTACAATAGTTTAGTTTGTGCATAAACTTTTAAAATTTCACATAATCAAAATTATCATTTTACCTCCTATAAACCTTCACAAATACCAGTTCGTCATAAACCCTTCCCCTGTCCATAGATCTGCTAGGTAATTTTTGCAAGCTTTTCTAATTTGCTTAGGATATCACCCCTTATATCTAAGTTACGTGCCCATTTTGAGCTTATTTTGTACTACTGGTCAATCCTTAGTTTCTACCAGACTACATTCCAATTTTCCCAGCAGTATCTGTCCAAAAGGAAGTTCTTGTCCCAATCACTGGGATTTTCAGGTCTATAAAACACTAGGTTGCTGCATTCATTTACTTAGGTATATTTATATAGCTTAGTCTAAGCTATTCAAGTGATCAACCACCCTATTTCTGATCCAAGACCAGATTTTTTTTGATGATAACCACTTTATATAATACAGTCTGAGATTTGATACTACTCCCTTAAAAGTCTTGACCTTTTGTTCCTTGTAGTAGCAATGTAGATTTGAAGATCTTTCCCAACCATTAATAGGCCATATGACCTGCTTACATCACCACATCTAAGTTACATGTGGTAGTAGGAGCTTCATGACAGGAAAAGGAAGTTAGGAAGTTATATCACGAGAGAGAGAGAGAGAGAGAGAGAGAGAGAGAGAGAGCAAGCACAGTTATGGCTGCTGACTTCCGCCTCCTGATGGTTACAAATGAACAGACTGACTTAGCTGTACTATGAACTTGTCTTTGGGAAGACCCCAGCAGAAGGTCAGAGAGGTTTGGGATGGCAAGGCTCCAGGTTGTTATATCGTGCGTGGAATCTTTTACTGCTGTGATAGACTGGATCGATGGCTTGTGGGATACGGTTCTCTGGTGTCTGAATAAATGGTGTACTTCTACCTTCTACGCAGAGAGTCTCATATACTTTGAGATACAGAACTACACAGGCATTTTGACAATTACCATCCACATTGTTATTGTTCCCTTACTGTTACATTCCTCCAGATGAATTTTATGTTTTCTACTTCTGTAAAGCAATTCTTTAGTAGTTTGATGTTATGGCACTGAACAAGCAAATTAATTTAGGTATTACTGTTATTCTTGTTAAACTGACTTGGCCTAGCCATGAACAATTAACATTTCTCCAACTATCTGCTTTTATTTGTGTGAAAAGTATTTTGCAACTGGGTTCATATAGTTCCTCTGTGTATCTTGGCAAGCAGACATCCAAGTATTTTATCCTGTTTTGAAATTATTTTAAATAGAATTCTCTTTCTCTTACTGCCAGGTTTTGTTAGAGAAATGCTGGTGATCTGAGAAGGTTTATTTTATATCCTGTGACACGTCTAAAGTTGTCAATTATTTCAACTAATAAGATGATAATGGACATCCTTGCTTCAACTCTGATCTTACTGGAAAGCCTTCTGGTTTATCCCCATGTTCTTGAATTTAGATGTATATTACTTGTAATTTTAAGAAAAGTTTCATTTATTTCTAAGCTTTTAATTAAAAAAAAAAACAAACAGAAATGGGTGTTTCATTTTGTCAAAAGCTTAATCTATATTTATTGACATAATTACATGATTTTTGTTGTTTTTATTCTCAAATGATCATACCATAATCATATGGTTCTACTATTGAATGCCTGCATTTCTGGTATAAATCCAACATGGTCATAGTGTATGATCTTTCTGATATACTGCTATAATCTCCTTGCTAGTATTTCATATAACTTCTATATTCTAATTTCATGTAAAGACAAATTTTAATATTCATTTGAAAATATTAAGTTCCAAATTTTCTCCCTCCCTATCCTTCTACCCTAAAATGGCAAGCAATTTGATATGGGTTATGTATATGCAATCATGTAAAAAATATTTCCATATTAGTCATGTTGTGAAAGAAATAGAACAAAAAAAAGATGAGGAAAAAAAAGTGAAAATAGTATGTTTTGATCTGAATTCAGACTCCACCAGTTCTTTCTCGGGAATGTGAATAGCATGTTTCCTCATGAAACTTTTGGAATTGTCTTGGATAATTGTATTGTTGGGAATAGCTGTCATTCACATCTAATCACTGTACAATATTGCTGTTACCATGTACCATGTTCTTCTGGTTCTGCTCACTTCACTTGGCATCAGTTCATGCTTACTAGTATTTTCTTTAAAATTTTTGTATCAATATGCATTAGGAAAACTGACCTATACTTTTCTTTCCATTTTTTCTTTCCCTGGATTAGGTTTCAAACCCAAATTGATCCAAAAAGGAATCTGATAGGACTCTTTACCTACTTGAAAAACAGTTTTAAAGAACAGTTTCTATATTGCTGGAATTAACTGTTCTTTTAATGTTTGGCAGAAATTTGCTTGTAAATCAATTTGGTACTGGGGGTGATGGTGGTGGTGTCCCTTGGGGAGATTATTTATGGCTTGTTCAATTTCTTTTTCTAGGATAGGGTTATTTAACTATTTTATTCTTTTTCTGTTAATCTGTGTTACATTTTTATAAATTGTTATTCACTTCATTTCAACTGTCAATCTCATTGGCATATAACTGGGCAAAATAATTTGATTTCATTTAAACCCATTTAATTTCATCTTCATTAGCTGAGCATTTAACCTTTTCATTTTTGACACTAGCAATTTGGTTATCACTTTTTTGGTGGGGGGGAAGGAGTGTGAGGGGAGGTGGGCGGTGAGGCAATCAGAGTTAAGTGACTTGCCTAGGGTCACACAGCTAGTAAGTGTCAATTCTCTGCAGTCACATTCAGGTGCTCCTGATTTCAGGGCTGGTGCTCCATCTACTGCCCCACTTAGCTGTCCTTTGGTTATCTTTTATAAAGTAAAATTACCCAATGGTTTATCTGATGGTGTTTTCCTTGATTTTCAGGATTTCAATTTTGATGTTTAGATGAGGGTTTTTAATTTGTTCTTTTTCTAGTTTTTTTTTTTAAAGTTACACGACGAATTCATTGATCTGGCATTTCTCTTTTATCGATTCATAAATACTGCTTTGGCTGCATCCCATAAATTTTGGTGCACAGTCTCAAAGCTGTCATTATTTGTAATTGGATTACTGATTGTTTTTATGATCTGTTCTTTGGCCCACTCATTGTTTATGATTAGTTTCCAATAATTTTTAAAGCTATGCTTCAGAAGGCCTTTATTGAATGTAATCTTTATTTCATGAGGATCCAAAAAAGGGTACATTTAATATTTCTGCTTTATTGCATTTATTTCTGAGATTTTTTTTCTTTTTTTTAGGATTATTTAATATTTTTGGTTTTCAGCATTGATTTTCAGAAGAATTTGAATTACAAATTTTCTCCCTAATTTCTACCCTCCCCCCCCTCCAAGATGGCATATACTCTGGTTGCCCTGTTCCCCAGTCAGCCCTCCCTTCTGTCACCCCACTCTCTTCCATTCCCTTTTCCGTTACTTTCTTGTAGGGCAAGATAGATTTCTATGCCCCATTACCTGTATATCCTATTTCCTAGTTGCATGCAAAAACCTTTTTTTTTTAAACATCTGTTTTTAAAACTTTTGAGTTCCAAATTCTCTCCCCTCTTCTCTCCCCACCCACCCTTCCTAAGAAGGCAAGCAATTCCACAAAGGCCACATGCTTGTCATTATGTAAAACCCTTCCACAATATCCACGTTGTGAAAGACTAACTATATTTTGCTCCTTCCTATCCTATCCCCCTTTATTCAATTTCCTAACTTCACTCTGTTGCTTTTCCAAAGTGTTTGCTTACGATTACCTCCTCCCCCTATCTGCCCTCCCTTCTATCATCTCCCCTTTTTTATCTTCTTCCTCTTTGTTTCCTGTGGGGTAAGATACCCAAAAGAGTGTGCATCGTATTCCCTCCTCAGGTCAATTCCGATGAGAGCAAGATTCACTCATTCCCCCTCACCTGCCCCCTCTTCCCTTCCTACAGAACTGCTTTTTCTTGCCACTTTTATGCAAGATAATTTACCCCATTATATCTCTCCCTTTCTCCCTCCCTCAATATATTCCTCTCACATCCCTTAATTTGATTTTTTTTTTAGATATCATCCCTTCATATTCAACTCACCCTGTGCCTGCCCGCGCTCTCTCTCTCTCTCGTGCTCTCTCTCTCTCTGTGTGTGTACGTATATATATATATATATATATATATGTATACACACATGTTATATATATATATGTATACGTACATTCCCTTCAGCTACCCTAATACTGAGGTCTCATGAATTATACACATCATCGTTCTACGTGGGAATGTAAACAAAACAGTTCAACTTTAGTAAGTCCCTTGTGATTTCTCTTTCTTGTTTACCTTTTCATGCTTCTCTTGATTCTTGTATTTGAAAGTCAAATTTTCTATTCAGCTCTGGTCTTTTCACTGAGAAAGCTTGAAAGTCCTCTATTTTATTGAAAATCCATATTTTGCCTTGGAGTATTATACTCAGTTTTGCTGGGTGGGTGATTCTTGGTTTTAATCCTAGTTCCATTGACCTCCAGAATATCATATACCAAGCCCTTCGGTCCCTTAATGTGGAAGCTGCTAGATGCTGTGTTATCCTGATTGTTTTTCCACAACACTCAAATTGTTTCTTTCTGGCTGCTTGTAGTATTTTCTCCTTGATCTGGGAGCTCTGGAATTTGGCAACAATAATCGTAGGAGTTTTCTTTTTGGGATCTCTTTCAGGAGGCAATCTGTGGATTCTTTCAATTTCCATTTTACCCTCTGACTCTAAAATATCAGGGCAGTTCTCCTTGATAATTTCTTGAAATATCAGGGCAGTTCTCCTTGATAATTTCTTGAAAGATGATATCTAGGCTCTTTTTTTCATCATGGCTTTCAGGTAGTCCAATAATTTTTAAATTATCTCTCCTAGATCTATTTTCCAGGTCAGTGGTTTTTCCAAGGAGATATTTCACATTGTCTTCCATTATTTCATTCCTTTGGTTCTGTTTTATAATATCTTGATTTCTCATCAAGTCACTAGCTTCCACTTGCTCCAATCTCATTTTTAAGGTAGTATTTTCTTCAGTGGTCTTTTGGACCTCCTTTTCCATTTGGCTAATTCTGTCTTTCAAGGCATCTCCTCATTGGCTTTTTAGAGCTCTTTTGCCATGAGTTAGTCTATTTTTTAAGGTGTTATTTTCTTCAGTATTCTTTGGGTCTCCTTTAGCAAGTCATTGACTTGTTTTTCATGGTTTTCTCATATCACTCTCATTTTCTTCCCAATTTTTCCTCTACTTCTCTAACTTGCTTTTCCAAATCCTTTTTGAGGTCTTCCATGGCCTGACCAGTTCATGTTTTTCTTGGAGGCTTTTGATGGAGGCTCTTTGACTTTGTTGACTTCTTCTGGCTGTATGTTTTGGTCTTCTTTGTCACCAAAGAAAGATTCCAAAGTCTGAGTCTGAATCCAAGTCCGTTTTCACTGCCTGGCCATGCTCCCAGCCAACTTACTTGACCTTTGAGTTTTTCATTGGGGTATCACTGCTTGTAGAGTAGAGAGTACTTTGTCCCAAGCTTGAGGGGCTGTGCTGTTGTTTTCAGAGCTACACAGCAAGCTCTGCCACAACAGTGTTCTTCCTCCCCCAAGAACCGGCAACCCAGACTGGACTCAGATCTAAGTAGGCTCTGTACTCCTGCTCAGATCTACCACTTAATTCCTCCCACAAGGTAGGCCTGGGGCCATAAGCAACTGCAGCTGTAATTCTGTAGCTGCACCACTTCTGCTGCCCCCAGGGCAGTGGCTGAACCATGAACTCTTTTCACTCTGTCCCCGCAGTTTTTCCCACTAACCTTCTCTGTTGTCTTTGGTGTTTGTGGGTTGAGAAGTCTGGTAACTGCCACAGCTCACTGATTCAGGGTGCTAGGGCCTATTCCACCCATCTCCCGGTTTGGTTGGTTCGTGCAGCCCACACTGGGCTCTCCTCCCACGTCTGTGCAATAGACCTTACCCCACCACCATCCAGGCTGTCCTGGGCTGGAGCCCTGCTTCCCTCTGCCATTTTGTGGGTTCTGCAGTTCTAGAATTTGTTCAGAGCCATTTTTTATAGGTATTTGGAGGGACCTGGGTGTAAGTTCACACAAGTCCCTGCTTTCCAGCCTCCATCTTGTCTCCACCTGTGTTTATGAGATTTTTACACTCTATTTCATGGCTAAATTTTGTAAAGGTGCCTTAGGAACTAAGAAATAGGTATATTCCTTTCTGTTCTCCTTTCAATATTTTCCAGACGTCTATTACATCTAACTTTACTAAAATTCTTTCATCTCTTTAATGTCTTTCTTTTTACTTTATAGTTAGACTTATCTGGATCTGAGGGGAAAAGTTAAGGTACCTCAATAATATAGTTTTACTGCTTATTTCTTCCTGTAACTCATTTAACTTTTCCTTCAAGAATTTGGATGCTATGTCATTTGTTATCTATATGTTCAGTATTAATATTAATTGTCTATGGTACCTGTTAGCAAAATGTGGTTTCTTTGATTATTACTTTTAATTAGGTCTAATTTTACTTCTGATTTGTCAGTAATCATGACTGCTAACCCTGCCTTTTTTACCTTAGCTAAAGTAAAATCCAGTGTCTCATGTAAGAAAGATATTGTTGGATTCTTCTTCCTAATCCATTTTGCTACTCTCTTCCATTTTATAGGTGAATTCATCACATTCACATTTATGATCACTGTTTATTTCCCTCTGTCCTATTCTCTCTGTTCTTATCTTTTTTAATCTTGGGCTTTCTTAAGAGTCGGTTTTACTTCTGATCACTGCCAACCTTTATCTCCCCTCCCTCTTATCTCACCTCCCCCTCATCCACCCTGTTTTTTCTGTAAGCCTCTTCTACTGTCCTGTTGGATCAAGGTGAATTTCTATACCCAATTTGTGTGTGTGTGTGTGTGTGTGTGTGTGTGTGTGTGTGTGTGAGCGAGCGCACGCACGTGCGCACAAGCAATCTTTGAACTAGTGCAGATGAGAGTGAGATTCAAGTGTTTGTCTATTCCTCCCCCTTCCAATCTAAAAACTTCCTGACATGCCTCTTTTATGTGAGATAATTCCCCCTATTCTTCCTTTTCCTTCTCCCTTTTTCTCACCCTTTTATTTTTCTTTTGAAATCATCTCAACATAATAGACTCACATCAAAAGCATCTGTCTTAGTAGACTCCTTCTAGCTGTCCTAATGATGAATAAAGTTATTAAGGGGTTACATAAAACTACACTAATGATGATAAAGTTCTTAAGGGTTACATGTAATATTTGTTCCCTGAGGAATATAAACAGCTTAATTCTATTATATCTCTTGTGTTTTCTTACTCATGTTTACTTTTTTACGTGTCTCTTGATTCTGTACCTTTAAAAATTATCTTTCCTTCATCTATTTTCCAGGTCAGTTATTTTTTCCTATGAGAAATTTCACATTTTCTATTTTTGTTCAGTCTTTTTACTTTGTTTTTTGTGTTTGTTTGTTTCCTGATTTCTCATGGATTCATTAGCTTTCCCTTGACTAGTTCTGATTTTTAAGGAGTTATTTTCTTCAATAAGGTTTTGTTCCTCTTTTACCATTTAGCCAATTCTGATTTTTAAGGAGTTGTTTTTGTGCCTCTTTTGAGAAGCTGTTAATTCTCTTTTCACAATTTTCTTGCATAGCTTTCACTCCTCTCCCATTTTTTTCCTCTAGTGTTTTTATGTGTGTTTTAAAATCTTTTGGTTTTTTTGCCCTTGGGGGGTGGGGATCCTCTTTCTTTAGCTGTTCTGGGAATTCTTGGTGAGCTTCTGTCCAAATTGTATTTTTTTTCTTTGAGGCTTTGCTTGCAAACGTTTTCATGTGATTTTCTTCTTCTGGACTTGTGTCTTAAACTTCCCTGTCACCTTAAGAGATTTTAATTGTCAGGTCCTTTTTTTTTTTGTTTGCTCATTTTTTTCCTGCCTATTTTTTCTTAAATTAATTCTAAGGCATATTTTGGGAGCGCTCAACAGGAATGCTCACTTCACTCTTCCAACTTGGGTCAGTCACCATTGAGGAATTTTTCAATCTACCTGAGCCTCTCAGATCCACAAGATCAAATATTTCAATTAGGTTTTCTACCATCTCTTGAAAATTATAAATGTTCATTTTAATCTTTTTTCTGGAAAGTTTATTTCCATCAAATGAGTTATTTAGATTCAATCACTAAACAATATTAACTTGTTTACTAAGTATCTAGGAAATCCACAGCTGTCAATCACTATGGGCTTACACTGACAACTTTCTTTCAAACTTATTTTTAAATATTCTCTGAATATGGAGCTTTAAAGCTAACAAATATAATGAGATTTTTCCCTTATAAAAATTATTCATTTTCAATATTTAAAAAAAAATTTGAGTTTCAAATTCTCCTTCCCTTCTACCTTTCCCCCACTGAGAAGGCCAGCAATATATCAATTATACATGTGAAATCATGCAAAACATATTTCCATGTTAGCCATCTCTCTTTCTCTCATACATACAAACACACAAACACACACACACACACACACACACACACACACACACACAAATTGAATAAAGTGAAAGAATTACACTTTAGATTGTACTCAAGAGTTTATCAGTTCCCTCTCTAGAGATGGATAACATTTTGCATGATGAGTTTGGAATTGTCTTGGATCACGGTATTGATCACAGTAGATAAATCTTTCACATGTAATCACTGTTACAATATTGCTGTTACTGTGTACAATGATCTCCTGGTTCTGTTCACTTATTTTGCAAACATTAGTTCATACACATCTTCTCAGATTTTACTGAAACCATTACCCTTATCATTTCTTATAATACAATAGTATTCTTTTACAATCACATAACCATAACTTGTTCAGCCATTCCCTAATTGATGGACATCCCCTCAAATTCAAATTCTTTGCCATCACAAAAAGAAATGCTATAGATATTTTTGTAAGTAGAGGTCAAATATAAGAAGTTTTTAAACCATTTCAGCAACATTGCAATATTGTTTTCTACAGACATCAAACATTATGTGGTCATATAATTGAACTCAAAATTTTTACTGGTTCCCAATTACTTCACAAATAAAATTTGAACTTATCTTCGCATCAAAGATCCAAGATCCTCTCTGACCTACCACCCCTACCTTCCAACTTTTATCTCGAACTAAGCTTCTCCAAATACTCCACTCTAGCTAAAATAGATCACATGCTGTTATATGCCTTCCTGACTCCTTAATGCATGCTGTTCCTTATACTTTAAAGAAAAAATTATGGGTGTATATTCAGCAAATATCTGTCTTCTCACTCTCCCACCATAACCTGCTCTACCAATAACAAAAGAAAAAAAAACTAGTATAAATATGTGTAATATGTATAGTAAAGCAAGAGTTTTAGTATTGGCCATGTCCTCCTTGGACCACACCAAACTGCTTCATTCTGTATAGAGTTCTTCACCCCCCAATCACGAGGTGAGTAGCATGTTTCATTATTAATTCTCTGGAATCATGGTTGGTCATTATATTTCAAAGTTGCTTGTCTTTATCATATTGTTTTCATTGTATAAATTGTTCTCTTACGTTCACTATTCTGTAGCAATTCTCATACAAATCTTCCCACATCTCTCTGAAACCATTTATTTCATCATTTCTTACAACATATTTTATCACATTTATATAACATAACTTGTTCAGTCATTCTCCAATTTACAGACATCCCATCAGATTTTCATTCTTTGCTGCCTCCAAGGGATACCTTTTTGCATATCTTTAGAATATGTTTTACATAAGACCAGCCCTTCCTTTTATTTACTCTCCCTTTACCCCCTCTCCTATTTCCCTGTTGAGTGGAATATAATTTTGTACCCAAATCTGTGTTTTTTCCAGCTTTGACCAGTCCAGATGAGACTGAGATTAAGGGGGCAGCTGTGCACGCTTACCTCCAGCCAACTTGACTATGTAGATACCTACTTGCAAAGTCTGACTATTTGAGATAATTTTCCCTTCCCCCCACCCCAGTGTATTCCTCTTTCCTTCTCTTTCCTTTTTTCTCTTAAGATCAATACTTAACAGACCTCTTCCCAGGCCTTTCTAATTAGACTCTTTCAATGAGTCCTAATGAAGAATGTAATTTGTTTGAATGTAAGCAATTTATCTCTGAGTGAAACGGGAATTCTAATCATTCCTGATGAAAAAGCTATGATATTGCTAAGAGTTTTTCTTTTGGGGTTTCTTTCAAGAGGTAACTGGTAGATTCTTAGTTCCACTCTGCCTTCTGGTTTTAAAAGATATAAACATTTTCCTTTTAAAATTTCTTGAAATAAAATGTTTAAGCTCTCTTTTGATCATGGCGTTCGGACAATCCAATGATTCCTAATTTTTTTTCCTCCTCAATCTGTTTTCAAGTTTAGTTGCTTTTGTTATGTATATTTCCTTTTCTTCAGTCTTTTGTCTCATGGAGTCATTGTTTTGGTTCATTCTTATTCTCAGGAAGTTTAATTCCTTTATAATTCTTTCTCCCATGGCTCTCATTCCTTTTCTATTATTTTTCCTCAGGTGCTTTTTCATTTATAAAAAAAATTCAAACTCTTTCTTAAAAAACTTATTGCACCTCTTCCAGGAATTGTAGTTGAGTTTATGCCTAAGTTATGCTGTTCTTTGTAGATTTACTTGTAGATGTTCTGGAGTCATTCTTGTTCTTCTGTGTTTGTGTCGAAGCTTCCCTGCCACCATAATGCCTCTTCATGGTGGTATTACTTTCCTGTTTGCATATTTTTTCAATCAACTTTCTCACACTAATGTAAGGGTTGGGTTGTGCCACACTTTTAGAGGGAAAGGCTGGGCCAGTTTTGTTGCTGCTTACTTGGAGGTATTAAATGTTGTGTTATTCTAGGATCTCAGTGACAGCATGGGATAGGGACCTACAAGCTTTTCATGTTCCCAAAGGGATCTGATGTAGCGCAAAATCTGATTAATGCCCCCCCCTTGCCTGAGTTCTTGAAGTTCCTGACTTGAGTTTGGATCTGTTATCTGAGAATACTCAATATAGGAATCAATAACAGTTCACATTACACATAAAGTAAAACTGAAGAGCAAAAACTTCTGAAGACAAACAATTATAACATATTTTCATCACTCTACCACACCTGATGATCAAACACCAACTTGGGTCCTCCATCAGCAGCAGTGTCCTCACTTAGCAACATCCATGTATTTGTGTCGATGTCATAGCGGTAGAAGTCACTTTTCAGAGATTTGCTGTTTCTCACAGAGGAATCCAAGTAACGTCCCAGTGTATAGATCTGTCTTCGCTGAATGTCAATACACATTTTATGACAAGATCTGGCACTAGGTCCATTCTGTTTGGCAGGGGAAAAAGCATAGAATGGTGATTAGAAACAAAAAGAAATAAACATCAGAACCTAAAATAATGTTAATTTTCTTTTCATTTCTTAGAAATGTATTTATTAAGAAATTCAGAAACATTTACTACACAAGTGATACTCTTCTGATATTATTATGCCAGTAGATATAACAAAAAAGATGACATTACATTTATAATCTGGCTAAAAAGAAAAGGTTTCTCAGAATTTCTACAGTACATAGGATGTCTCAAAGCTCTTAGGCAGTTAGACTTTTAGGACATTCTGTGCTCACATGGCACTTTTCACATACTGCCTTGTACTAAAGTTATATGTATGTATGTATCTATGTATGTACGTAATTATTTCCCTAGGTGGCTAGGTGGTGAAATAGATATAGTGCCAGGCAGGAAGGAATCAATGAGTAAGACTCATCTTCCAGAGTTCAAATCTGGCCTCAGATACTTACTAGGTATGTGACTCTGGACAAGTCATTTAGCCCTGTTTTTCTCAGTTTCCTCATCTGTAAAATGAGCTAGAGAAGAAAATGGTAAATCACTCCAGTATCTTTGCCAAGAAAACCCCAAATGAGGTCACAAAGAGTTGAACATAACTGAAAAAAATGACTAAAAGTCACTTTTACAATTTGATAGTAAATGCCTTGAGGGCAAGGAAAACATGACCTATTCTAGCTTCAATAGTTCCCTACCTCCCAATTTGTAAAAAGAAAATGTTCAATAAATATTTGTTGAATACATATATATGAACCAACTAGAGATGACGCAAAAGAATGTACCAAATAATACAGCACAATTGCAGAGAACACAAATGTTACGGAAATTCATATAAAGGAAAAGATCATTATAGACAAGACAGTGAGAAAAACTTTCCGGGAAAGTGAATTCTGAAAGCAATATAGAATTTGCTGATGGAAACAAAAAAGAAAGAATATTCTAAATTAAGGACATGAATAAAAGCAATAACATGTATTTTGTAAACAGGTCCGGGAAAACAGAAGAGGGAGTGAGGAGCCTATTCTTATTGGTGTGAAAAGTTTGTATTGGGGTAGGAGAGAAATTAAAGTTGAACACTAAAGTAGGAGGAGTGGATGAAAGACTTGGAATGACTGGCTAAGAAACATGGTTTCAGAGGCAAAACAAAGACACCGTAGGTTCTTAGGCAAGGGGTGATATGGCCCACTGACTTTTTAGGATTAGATTATTTAGTTTCCAATGAATTTTTAAGCTATGCTTCAAAGGTCCTTTATTAAACATAATCTTTATTTCATGATGGTCCAAAAAGGGTGTCCGTGGCACCTTTATAAAACCTGGCCATGAATGAGGGCATAAAAAACCTCACTGACAAGCATAATAAGAGTTTTTATGCCCTCATTCATGGCCAAATTTGGTAAAGCTGCCTTGAAGAGCTAAGAAATAGACACCCCTTTCTATACCCATTCAATATTCTCTAAAGGTCTGTCATGTCTACCTTTTTCTTTCCTTTTTTTTCATAACTACCCTTTCTAAAATTCTTTCATCTCTTTTACTTTTTTGTTAATTTTATGGTTAGATATTTTTACGTCTGAGAGGAGTAAATTAAAGTTCTTCACTGATATAGTTTTACTGTCTATTTCCCTCTGTAACTCATTAAACTTTTCTTTCAATAATTTGGATACGATGCCACTTTGTGAGTGTGTGTGTATATATGTATAATATAGATATAAATAATATATATAATATATATGTTCAGTATATGTTCAGATGCAATTCTGCATGCATCTTTCTGTTTCAAGTGTGTCTCCTGTAAACAACATACTGTTAAATTCTGGTTTTTATCTGCTATCCTCTTCCATTTCATGGGTGAATTCATCACATTCACATTCATAGTTACGATTGCTAACTGTGTTTCCCTCCATCTGGTTCTCTCCTATTTATCTTTGCTTTTTTGCCTTCTTTTCTTCTGAAAAGTCAGTTTTACTTCTGACCACTGCTCTAAAAAAAGAAAAAAAAATCTAGCTCTTCTAGGAATTCTTGTTGGGCTTGTGTCCTGTCTGTATTTTTCTTTTGAGGCTTTGCTTGTAAGATGTTTTCAAGTCACTGTCTTCCTCTGAATTTGTTTCTTGAGTTTCTCTGTCACCATAGTAGCTTTATAGGTCAGGTTGTTCTTTTGTTGTTATTGGTGATTGCTTATTTTTCAAGCCTATTTCTTGGCTTTGAACTTTATGTCCGAGTAGGGCTCCACTCACCCCTTAGGGAGGTGTCTGCTTAAGATTCTGTCTTTTATGTCCTATTGCTTTCACAATTCGATCTGGGGGCCTATAAGATTTTGGTACTTTCAATGTGGTGTGATCCAGGTACAGATCTCATTGCCCTCCTTCTCTGTACTTTGTTCCCTTCACCCTGCTCTCTCACTAGCACAAGTGCTCCTTTCCACTGTGGAACTGTGACCCAGAACTGGTTAATGGGCAACAGAGCTGTCAAATGGTTCCTGATCCTGTACCTACTGCTAGTACAGGACTTCCCTGGAATCTCTTCCTGATTGGGTGTGGAAGTCCCCTTAGCTTCTCTGGGGCACTATCAATGCTGTTGCCACTATGCCCTAGTGCTGCCATCATCACTGGTGCTGCTTCTGATACTCCACACTCCTGGTCAGCCCCCACCTTAATGTCTGTGGACCTCTCTCTTCTTCAGGTGCCCTGGGATGTAAAAATACCCCACTTTGACTTTTAACTGGGTTTCCTGCTCAAAATTCAGTTTTCTATGGTCATTTTATAAAAGAGGTTGCGGGGGAGGCCCTTCCTTTTACCACCAAGATTTTTTTCTAGTGATGTTGTATGGCTGCAAGCCATGAAATACTATAGTGTCTGAAGAATTCAAATTGATAATCATCCGGTATCAGAGGTCACATGGTAGATGTGAATGGGCTGTAACACACTCCATGCAAAAAACTGTCAAAAGTGGCATAAAATAATAGATAATTGGAAGAGAGGAAGGGCTCGTTATAGAGCTAGAGCAGGGCTGCCCAACCTTAGGTTTTCACTGAAACAATAGAAACAATATTTTGATTTGCCATTTTAGTGAGAGCTCTGAGGTAGCTCAGCTTCTTTTACTAAAGCATTTATGTAAATTTCTATGCCTGTAGGTGGGCCACATAAATCACACTGCGGGCAGCATGTGCATTTTGGACAGCCCTGAGCTAGAGTACGAGATACCTGATGGATAGCCTGTGCATTCCAAAGATGTCTACTCAATGTTAAAAGAACTTGAAAGAAGATTCCAGAAAGTTGAGTGGAGCTCCCTGTTGAAGATATTTAGGAAGACATGGATGACAGTCACACAGAATAGGATATATAGATGGGTTACAATCTGTCTCACTGGAGTTTCTAAATCAATGAAATTATGGATTTACAGGAGTAGTTGGAACATTATTCTAACAAAGCTAGATTAAAAATTTCCACCACATCTTTCAGTTTAGTACTTGGGTGTCTTGAGAACAGTTCTAAAACCTAGAGGATATTCTTGCATTTTATTTCATACAGCTGGATATTTGCCCTAAAATTATTGTTACTATTATTAGCTAAGTGCATATGATACATTGAGGGACTAAAAAAATAAATTCAATGTTTCTGTAGTTGTTAATAAGGAATAGCTAATCTAAAAATAATGAAAAGATATCTTTTAAAGCAAGCATTGAAATTTACATTTCTTGGAATTCACTTATCCATATGGCACAGTAAGCAGTAATGAGTCACCAGCTCTACCATACAGTAGCAATGTTTCAATGTGTTCTGTCCTCCTAGGAAGACAAGAAACTTGCTTATTTTTTTTAAAAATGAAAGATTTGGACAAGATGATCTCTTCTGACTTGAAAATTCTATGTTGATGTGAATGTAGTTTCAACTCTCAAATAAGAGATTTTAAGGGAAGTTGGTAGAGCATGGGTTACTGATTTGGGAACAGTAGTTAAGTGGTGGTAGAAATCCTGGGACAACAGCAAACAAACTGTGTATAAAAACCAGTAGACTGTCAGGATCACTGCACATGCAAGTCCTTGGTTTTTTAATTACATAAAGTCAAAGTAGGCAAAGTACTGAACTTTAAGAGTTCAGTCATCACTCTTTCCTTTAATTTTTTAAAGAAAAAACTCCTATCCTCTAGATAGCTGCCACATACAAATTCACAGAATGGTAAGTTAAAGGGTCAAAAACAGCTTTCTCTGGCAAAACATACTTCTTAAAAATTACACATTTCCTCCCAATTTTGCTTTTCCTCCCTCAAAAAACCAAACCACTTCACATCTTTAATTATTCTGATTTTTTATTAAAATAATTTTAAGCTTAGCAAGGTACTTGACCTAAAGAATAACTGCCAATGTTTTTAGGTTTTTCATTCTTGTCAACCATTTAAAGAATAAATTTAATTTAGGTTAGATAATCTACCAGTAATGACACAAATCAACTTTGACAGTCATAAATATAAAATCCTTAACCAAGTTACTTTATTACATAGCTTTTTAGAAGTGAGGTAAGTCAAGATACTTTCATCAGATGCTTACATAAGCTGATTTGGTAATATATCTAAATAAAAATCAAAGAATATCTCAACAGTTTTCAGGATTCCTCACTTGGGGATAGGAAGTCTTGAGATGTCTTCTGAGAGAGTACAATAAAACCTAAGCTACTTAGACAACACCCTTCTAAAACTCTCAGCGTGCAAACCAGATATTAGTCCCAAAGTAACCACTCAGGTCAAAACAACAACACTTACGAAAATATCATCAACTTTTCTCCTAATGGCTAAATCCAAGAGTTTATTTTTTTTAATTAGTCTTCATTTGCCTCAGTACTTAACAATCATCATTGACAACTAGTTTTTGATGGTTTCCTAGAGGTTTTTGCCCTTGGTTTCCTCCTTATAGAACTCCTTTTCTACTTTGTTGCCTGACTCACTTGCTTGGACAGCAGGAAGGGAAGGAAAGAGGGAGAGAAGAGAGAGGATGATGATTCATCATTAGCTCTCTGGAATTATGAATGGTCGTTGTACTAACCGATTTTTAAGTGTTACAAAGATGTCTGATTTTATGATGCTATTGTACCTGGTTCTGCTCACTTAACTCTACATGAATTCAAGTCTTCCCAGTGTGAAACCATCTTTTTCAGCTTTTTTGTGGCACAATAATATTTCATTTTATTAATTACTCATAATGTGTTTGTCCATTCACCAATCGACTCTGATTCTATCATTCCCACTGACGACAAACTAATTCGGGTCATCATTACCTCTTGTCAAATAGTCATAACTGTCTTTCCATTAGTCTGGTCTAGAATTTTAAGAAACATAGACCCAGACACACTCACCTCTAAGCTAACTATATCATTTATTAATAGCATATAATCAAATGGTGGAACACTTGCAAATAAAAGGAGTAACAGTGCATCCACACTACTGCCACTCTTGGGTTAGAGAGCTGGTCTGGCTCAGAGAAATATATCCCCATATGTAATCACACACTAAACAACAGAATCCATTTAGACTGTAGCCTGATAGTCATACTAAGATATACACAGGCAATATATGCTTTGCAAATGCACCAATTTAAGTTAAGCAGACCTTTGAATACAGTAATCATTAGTAGGTCAGTTAAAGATAAATATAGCAATGGGTAGTGTTCCTGCAGCTCATAATTATCAATCATTCTATCTGTTTCTGAATATCTATGCTCCTCCCTTCAGGAAAAGAGCCCTAATCTAACTCACTAATAACGTTAGCCTTTTAAGGGGTTTCCCTACCATAAATGTGTCTAAATTCCATTTCCTGGCCTCCACCTTCACATTGCAATTCATGTCAACCATATCCCCCTAGGAATCTTCCACTGAAACCCATGAAACTTATTCCATTCTTTTTTTTTTAAAACTACTTACTTTTCATATTAGATCTATTTTGGTGATGCTCCCTCTCATTCCTTTACAAACACATAGAAATCTAGCTCTCCTTCATCCCTAGCAACCCTCTCTGATAGACTGATTTCTCTCATGCTCCAATGCAGGGTAGAGCCAGAAGAAATGAAATTAATTTTTATAATCCCTTGGGGGTGGGGAGGAAAGGAGGATGTAATAGTCATTTCAGTGATTACAGTGACAAGGCTCCAGTTTAGCCTTGAACACAAAATACCTTGCAAAAGCAACAACACATAAGCAACTGCCTCCCCTCTATGTCCCTAACTCACTGTTTCTTTCTCTTTAACAGGCAGTAAAGGAAGAATATTTATAACAAAATCTGATAACATTAAGTAAAAATTTTGAGTATTTGACAAGAACTGAATGTTTTACATAAATATCAGTTCCTTTTCATGTAACTATGCGGAAAATTATCTCATGCCCTACTAAAAATATCTGAGACAAACCTTTCTAAAATAAAATAACTGTGGTGTACTAGAATTATAATAGCAGCTGGCATTTATATAGTGCTTTGCAAACTTTAAACTCTTAACATGCAATAAATTATCTCATTTGATTCTCATAACTATTTTCTGAGTTACAAACATTTTAATTCTATTTTACAGATAAGGAAACAGAATCAGAGAGATACGACCTGCTAAACTAGTACATATTCACAGGTGGTAAAACTATTTTCTTCTAACTCCAAATCCAGTGAGCGAGTGGTTGGAGATATATCTATGTTCTCTCTCTCTCTCTCTCTCTCTCTCTCTCTCTCTCTCTCTCTCACACACACACACACACACACACACACACACACACTCTACTATGTGCAGGGTACGGTACTGTATTTGGCACTAGAGATAAAGAAACAATTAAAACAGCCCTAACCTGAAAAGAGCTCCCATTCTATTGAGGGAGAAAACAAATGAGTATATGCATAATATATGCAAAAATAAATACAGCATCACTTTGGAAGAAAAAGAACTAGGAACTAATCAGATCTAGAAAGACTTCATACATGAGGTAGTATTTAAGCTAAGCCTTGAAGGAAATAAGGTATTCTAAGAGATAAATGTAATGGGCTACCTCTCTGGAAAAGAACTCTAGCCTAGGAGACAGGATAACTCATTTTGAATCCTGGTTCTGTGATTTCTCATTAGCTATGTTGGCAAAATCACTTAACATCTCTGTTTAAAAGTTTCCTCAGCTTTAAAATGAGAATGCTGGATTACATGATCTCCAAGAAGGTTTTTAAAAATATTATGCTTCTTCAATTTACACTATATTGACAATATTGTAAAAATGAAAAATTATGAAAGACCTAAGAACTCTGATTAATGCAATGATCAACTGGTGATATTCCAGGGTACCAATGATAAAGAATGCTTACTCATCTCCTGATAGAGAGGTAATAGACTAAATACGCAGTGGGATACATTTTTGGACATGGCCAATATGGGAATTTGCTTTGTTTGACTATACCTATTTTTTAAGAAGGGTTTTCTTCTTCCTTTCAAGGGAGGCAGGAAAGAGGGGGAAAAAAGCTTGATAATTGGGAAAATATTGTAAATAAAATTTTAAAAATCTATCCTCCTCCTTTTCTCCCCCTTTTGTAAGAGGTAGAGGGATCTAGACTTATGGTTTCATCAGGCAGAAAAATCCCCATGAGGAAACTTCCTATAATCAGAGGTGGGGAACCCGTAGTCTCAAGGCTGCAGGTTCCCCACTCCTGTGACATATACCAACAAAGGTAACACAGGTTGGTAACTGTTTTATAGCTTATAGTCTTAGTATTGCCTAAGACACTGAAATTTTAACTGATCTGCAAAGTCATAGTACCGTGCTTCTGAGGCAGGAGGTGCAATTTCTGAGGCTGGAGCTACACACAAGTCTTACTGACTCTGAGGAGAGCTCCATATCCACTAAGCAACATTGCTTTCCTTATAATTCTATTAATAGTAGAAATGGTAGAAATCATTTAGAATCCTCCCTGAAGAAAAAATGCATTGTACCAAAGTCTCATAGCTTCAGAGAGCTGCTTATAAAGGTAAAAGAGATCAGCCATTGCCCTATGTGAACAAGAACATGGGAAAGAAAAGGAAAAAAGATAAAGAATCTGTGGTTTAATGTAAGCAAAGTACGAATAAAAGCTTAGAAGGACCCTTAAATAACACCAAGATGAAAAAAGTTTAGAATTCAAACCAATGTTACTATCCAGGAAAAAAAAAAATCTAAGAAAATTAGCAAATTTTATCAAAAAGAAAAAGCAAATAGCTGACAAAACTGTGTCCAGTCATATGATTTCTTTGAATTTCTTTATCAGGATATTTTTAAAACCCTGGAACTATAAATGGAAAAATCCATTCTAATGCTCTGTGTGAGGCAGTTTGTAAACAATTTGATCATCTAAAACAAAATCGCACATGAAACACTTTCTTCTTGGGCAAACAGAACCTATCAACATTACAGAAGGATTATTCTGTAAAGCCACATATCACTCTCTTAAACAATGAATATTTGGAGCAAATTACAGGGGATGAAAGACCAAAACACCATTAATCTAATTGTAATACTGGGACAAGAACATTTGTATATCTTTAAGCCAAAATCCTATGCAAAGATCCTTAATAATCAATGAAGCTATTCTGGGTCTACAAAAATTTATCACATTCTGTTCTGAATACCATTAAGCAATTTATTATTTACCTGATTACCACCACTGTCTCAAAGCTAAAATAACCACCTCTTTTTACTTGCATTTCAGAGTTCCTATCTTTCAAGATGCAGCTCAAACATCTTCCTCTGCACAAAGCTTTTCCTGATTCCCTCAAATACTAGTGCTCTTCTTTCCAAATTATCTTTTACTTAACTGCTTTGTATGTATTTATATTTATTAACTTTATATTTATGCTGTATATACTTTTATGTGTACTTATGGCTTCTGATGCTTGGGTGCTTGTGCTTGGACCCTAATTCTAACAGCCTCTGCTTGGGTTCCTGTGTCTGAACCCCAATTCCAAAACCACATCCAGCTTTAAAATCACATCTCTCCTTAGCCCCCAAATACTGTCTCAGACAGTTTCTCTCTAGCTCAAGGGCAACATGCCCCAACAACACACTTATCTCTATTCCTTTCACAGTAGGCAGCTGTGCCTATCTACAGACTGACTCCTTGTGTACTGATAATTGGCTGTGCACTGGGTCATGATAATATTTACTATTTACTGACCTTACTGATATGTATCCTAGATATAGTCAAATGTATACTCTCTTACATTTGACATTTGATGAGAGCCACCTAGATATTCCCAGTCAGCCCTGACTGTTAGTTAACTTAGTGACGTTTCAGTCAAAACTATTCCTTCTAGTAGCACCCCCTGGTCTATTACCCAGTGAACTCTGGGTAATATGTCTGCGCAGTAGATACAAAAAGTGCATGTTCCTTTAAGAACTAGCCACTCCTTAACCACTCCCTAATCCTACCCCAAAACACCTAATTGACATGTTTCACCCCCAAATCATGTACATAAACTTTCCTTCCATCCCTGCAAGGTTGCAGGTTCCGTAAGAACTCTTGCCTGCTGTAAAGCGTAACAATAAACTTTTGCCAACTTGACTTAAAGAATGCTTGAGATCGTAAATTCATTCCGGACGGCCTCGACCCTCTCCAGTACTTGGGTCCTTGAGGGGTACTCCCCCTCAACAACCCCGTCTGGGAACTCCAGTCCTGGGAACTTTAGTTTTGTGATTCCGGAATCCCTGGTTTTTTCTCCCTCAACAGCTTCCTCCATTTGAATGTAAGCTCATTCTAACTAGGGCCCATTTCACTCTTTGTATTTGTATCTCTAGTGACAAGCAATACTGTCTGGCAAACACTGTGCACTTAATAAATAACTTGATTAATTCTACAGAAATCTATTTCTAGCTTGTTCATAAGCTTTCTCTTTAAGTCAGGCATCTGCCTGTCTCCTTGAGTACACACACATCCAAGTGCCTCTGTAGTATCATCAAACCTGTTTGTAATGTTATCTGTTTAATTGTACACTGACATTTTTTTCTGTGGACTTCCTCTACCCTAGAACATATCATAATTCTGACCTCTCATTTTTAAGGAGACTCTCAGGTAACATGTATATGTGGATTCTAAATGATACCCATATAGAATATATGTCACTCTCTCTAAAGCAGACATTTTCAGGTAAAAGTCTACTTCCATTAAATCGGATGACAGTATGCAAAAGGAATAGCTCTCACCATAAGGCTTGTATATTTTGACACAAATATTCTATAAGATATATATATATATATTCTTAAGCCTACAAATATGCCAAAGAAAACAAAGAGAGAAAGTATCTATGTATATAAAAAAAATTTGTAACAGCATCTTTTGTTGTAGCAAAAAAAAAAAAACCAAAAAAACCTGGAAATAACTAGGCAATGAACAAATAAATCGTGTAATTGAAATATTTTACCATTAAAAAATTATAAAAGACAGATTCGGAGAAACTTGGCATAACAGAACCTGTGTTTTCTTGACTCAGCATTCCTGAGTTCTTTGACTTCCTCCTCCCATGCAACCTGATTGGCCTTTGAAGCTCCATGGCCCAGGGGCATAAAAGGTCCCAGGGTCAGGTACTCAGCAACTTGCAGATAAAGAAGTAGAGAAATTCTTTAAGATAAATAGCTGAACACCAGGAATACAATCTAAAACATTTTTGCTGCCGCCATTGTTCAGTCATTTTTCAGTCATGTCTGACTCTTCATGACCCTATTTGGGGATTTCTTGGCAAAAATATTGGAGTGCTTTGCCATTTCCTTCAGATGAGGAAACGGAGCCTAACAAGTGACTTGTCCAGGGTCACAGAGCTTAGTAAATGTCTGAATCCAGATTTGAACTCATGAAGATAAGTCTTTCTGACTCTGGGCCTGATGCGGCATCCACTGTGCCACCTAGTTGCCCCTCTAGCACATTTTACAGATGAGGAAAGTGAGGCAAACAGGGTTCTGCGACTTGCCTAGGACCACATAGCTAGTAAGTGTCAGGGCCAGATCTGAGGTCAGGAAGATAAGTCTTCCTGACTCTAGGCCCAACACTCTGTGCACTAATGGAAGCTCCTAGCTGTCCACAACTTAGAACGTATAGTGGCCTAATTTGGACCTGTGCAAGGTAGCAGTAGGGGCCAAAATTAAAAAAGGCTAAACTTCTCTGGGCCACAGATAGGAAAGAGCACACGATGGCAAAACACTCGCCAAGTTAAATGACAGGCACAATAGTGGCCAGTGGAAGGTGGGTTAAGTGGGGCATGGACAAAGCACTAGTTAAATCATTACTTTCTTTTACATCATCTACATTTTTCACCAGCTGCCTGAAATTCTTTGGCAGGCCTCATGAATTGGACCACAGTCTCATGCTGACCATGTTGAACTTAAGGTAAGATATATAAATCACCTTGAAAAGAAGAATATATCCATACATACACATATATTATTCCCCAAACCATAATAAAATAGACATGTGAAATATTTCAGAACTTGCCTCTTTCTCAGTGTCTCTAGATATACAAGTCCACTGGTTCTCCTTCACACTGTATGCCCAGAAGTCAGCCAGATCTTGTGTTCCATCCCAGCCACCAAACAGATAAACAGTCTCTATAATAATTAGAAAAATACGTTTGTTTGTTTTTTAATAAGACAGATACTGTCAAAAGATTACCACCCTCCACTCCTATATTTAGCAAGTAGTTTTGAATACAAAATTAGATACCCAAACACAGCTTTGCAGAGCAGATTTTTCAGACTATACTGAGGTCAATATTTACAAATCATAACATTTCCAGCAAATCTAACCACATTTATCAACTCTTTTTTTAAACTGTGTAAGTCTGGATGGCAGTTAACAGAAGTCCCTAAGAGGTTATATCCTTTTTCTGATCTTTAGTTTCCTTTTCTACAAATAAGGAAACTGAACATTAAAATCCCTTTGAAGAACTTGGCTTCTAAGGTGTAACAACACATCAACATAACCATTACTGTGGCGAATTTTGCACCATTTCTTTCCACTGAAAATTTAATAAAATAGAGAAAAAAAGTTTTCCAGACTGTCATATGGTTACAAGAGCTTAGGAGAACTGGAAAGGACCTTAGCTACCCTGTCTCATAACAAACCTTAATTAACAGATGAAGAAACAGAGTTGGAGCAACTCATCCAAAGTGACAAAGGTAAATTTGAATTCAGTCCTGGTTCTCCAACTAAAAATCCAGGGCGTGTGTGTGTGTGTGTGTATAAATTGTTGATAGATAACAAACTCTTATTAGAAAAATATGATACAAAAACTTTCCCATTCAACTATGCCCCTTCTTATCTTACGTGCATTGATTTCGTCTAGATGAAAGCTTTTGAGTTGCATGTAATTAAAGTTACCTATTTCATCTTTTGTAATTGCCTCTTCTCTTACTTAGTTAAGAATACATCTCCAACCCTAAGCTGTGAGACCTATATGATCTATCTCTCTTTGAATTTTTAAAAATTATTTTTAATATTAAGGTCATTTAATATTAAGGAATGTATTGTGGAATATGGTATAAGGTGTTTGTCTAATTTCTGCCAAAAAGCTTTCCAGTTTTCCCAGCAGTTTTTATCAGATAACTAATTTTTTTTCTTAATTTATGTTTTCCACTTTAGCAAACACTGATTTCCACTGTTTCTGATTCTCCCTTGTCTAGTGTGTTCCATTTTTTAAGCCCATCACATGTTTCTGATGACTGCTTTTTATAACATAGTTTGAGATCTAGAAGTGTTATTTGTCCTTCATCCCTATTTCTTTTCATCATTTCCCATATATTCTGGATGTTTTGTTTTTCCAAATGAATCTGGTTATTTTACCAAGTTCTATAAAATATCCTTGATAATATGACTGGTATAATATTAAAAATGAAATTAACTTTGGTAGCATTGTCACTTTTATTATATTGACAGAACCTAGCTATAAGCACTGGATATTTCTCCAGGTATCAAAGTTGTTCTTTTTTTTGCTTTGAGGAGCCCTTTGTAACTGAATTTATGCAAACCTTTTTTTTTTGTTTTGTTTTTTTGGTAGACTGATCCCCAGATATTTTGAGTATTTTGTAGTTATTTGGAATGGGATTCCCCAGTCTTCTTTTTTATTCTTAGATTTTGTGGTTATTATTATACAAAACTGCTGTTGATCTTTGAGGTTTAATTCTGTAACAATTTCTCTGTACTCTAATATATGGTCAATTTTTGTAAAAAGTTAAACATGGTGCTGAAAACTACATTTTTTTGTAGTCTTACTTAGAAGACATCGTAAGTCTTTTTAAACTCTAGTTTCTCCAGTAATTCTATCAGTTTCATATTTTCTTTTTTGTTAATCTTTCTTTTTGACTTATCCAAAACTAAGAGAGGGATAAAGGGCAAGTATCCAGGATATGAGAGAAAGCACCCTGGGGTTTCCTTATGACTACTAAAAAGGCCTAGGAATTTTAATGGACTGCAAGGTCAACATGAGTCAAGTTGCTAGAACTATTGAAATCAATCACTCAATAAGCATTTATTAAGCACCTACTATGAGTTTGAGATGCCTACATACAGTTGGAAATATTCAATAAGCAGTTGAGGCTGAATATTCATCCACCCCAAATATCCAGTCTTTTGTTCTGTTATTGTTCACATAAACAATCCCTTCCCTGCTCTCCAACCCCAACTCTCAACCCAAAGTGCTTTCCACCTCTTCTTCTGGGAAAAGTAATCACTTTGACATATGCTACCAGCACTTTTGGAAATAGTGTGGTTCCACTCACCATTCCTGTGACTCCCTTCACTGGCCACTAATCCCCTATACAAACTATCTTCCCATATTGGGATGTAAGCTCCTAGAGAGCAAGGACTATTTCACTGTTTAATAATTGAATCTTAGCATCTGGCATACTGCCTGACAGAGAAAAGGTACATAATAGATGCTTTTTTCAATAATCCATATGTCAGTATGAAAGTCATCTACATAGAGATGATAACCAACCCTATCAGAGCTTATTAGATCAAGAAAATACATAGAAGGAAACGAACTTATCAAGTGGCTACTATGTGCCAGGCACTGTCCTGGGTAAACAAATGCAAGTAAAAAGAAGTCAGTCCCTGCCTCCAAGGAAACTACATTTTAATGGGGGAAAATAATAAACAAAAGGAAGCTGAAGGAGGTTAAGAGAAAATGATATTTTTGAGCTCCAGAAAAAGTCAGGAACAAGGCCAAGAAGCAAAACAAAATGGAGCCTCCGGCAAGAACCCTCCAGTCAAAAAAGGGAGCAGGTCTTACAGAGAGATGAGTGTGAAGAGGTTCCAGGCACTGAGGGAAATTCCAGGATGAGCCAGAACTTGTGGAGGCATGATTTTTAAGTCCAAAGGAAGTCAGGCCTACTGAGTTTTATTTTCTTTATTTGTAAAAAATAAGAGTGTTGAATTAGATGATCTCTAACCTATCTTCTATTTCTACTATTCTAAAACACTTCTGGTACATGAAAAGGTTTTAGCCTAAAAGGGCCAGGGTCTCCCATTGCATCCAGGGTCATCTCCAGTTATCCTAATGAATATCTGATCACTGGATCCAAATGGTTCTGAAGGAGAAAGTGAGGCTAGTGACCTTGCACAGCCCTCCTTCACTCGAATCAAAGTCTACTGCAAGTCATATCATCATTTCCCTGATGTCAGAGTCCTCTTCGAAAACAAAGGACAAACACAACAAAATACTTCCATACTCCACAGACATCCTAACCAATTTTCTCAATAGGAAAGAATTATCACACTCACCACCAGCATATAGAAATTTGACATTGCCTAGGTTTCAACTAGCATAACTTTACATTCTTATGCCTCTGTATATCTTTATCAAGTGCCCTTGGCCAGTGGAGGTAAGAAAGCTTAAAGATAAAAAATGGCAATGATTATCATAGACAGATTTTATAACCAATTTTTCTCAAATGTTTTTGAAATGCCTACTTAGAATATAAATCCAGTGGATGGGAATTGTGTTTAATTCTATACCAAATACTGAACCTAAAACCTTTACTGCACCTAAACACTGATAATTTTTTAAATTACCAAAATAATCACATTTCAGGCCTTAAAAACATACTTTTGCTATTAGGTAGTGACATTTAAAAGAATTCCAGAACATCGAGAATGTTAAAGAATTTTTCTTCAAAAGACTTTTCATCTAGCATAAAATTTATTTGCCAAGCCTTTACCACAAAGCTAATTAACACAACTGAGTTATGAACCTCTGGAAAAAAAGAGGTATATAACTGAAACAGCAACTGACCTTTTGTTTGGTAGTGTTTCTAGGCACCCTTTTGATAAGGTTACCCTGGTTCATTAACTTTAATAACCTTTCCTCTTGGGCTCTGGGTTCCCAATGTTCTCTCTCAAAAGCAGGTCTCTTTGTACACATAAATTCTCACAGAGCAAAAAACCCACATTTACCACAACAGCCTCATTGATAGCTGAGCAAAATAAAATCTGGCACAGAGTTAGCATCCTATTGGAGTCCAGCCAAAATGTCATTCTGGCCCATGAAAGCTTTGTGGCCCAGTAGAAGCTTAAGAACAAGTCTGAATGAAACAGAGAGAAATAGGACCTTTTCATATACCTGAATGAAAATTTAGTAAAAACTAAATCATTTGTAATCATTCAGCAATGTAATATCAACATGAAAGTAAACACCAGAAAATGTACTAAATAGAATGCAAATGATACCAAAAACATAAAAGTATACAGAAGTAAGCTGCTGATTTCTCCTACACAAGAATGCTAAGAACACTTATATGAGTGAGAAAACCAAAGAGATGCAGAGTGAAAAGGAAGAGTAGGATAAAAACTTTAGAGAACATTTGGCAAACTGTGAGCCTGACTAGAGTGCTGGGCCTACAAATCCAGTCCAAAAAGCATTTATAAAGTACCTACCAGGGGAAAGGCACTGAGCTTGGTCCTGGGATATAATGACCAAATGATAAACAGTTCCTGTCTTCAAGGAGCTTATGTTCTTCTGTGGTGGAGAGCTAAAACATGTAAACAGAGAAGTGCATGCATGCTCATTTGAAGATGAAAATAACACCAAGAAGCAGGTGGATCAGTAAAGGTTCCTCTGTAGGAGGCAGCACGTGAGTTGATTCTTGTGCTAGGGATTCTAAGAAGGAGAGGTGAGAAGGTTGTATATTCCAGAAATGGAAGGCAGCTTGTGCAGAGGCAGAGGCAGGAGAGGGACTGCTGAGCTTTAGGGGCAGCAAGTGGGCTCATTTGGCCAGAAAATAGCTTGCTTAATGAGAAGATGTGTGAAATAAGCCTGAACAAGTAGGCTGAAGCCAGATGGTGAAGGGCTTTCAATGTGAAGCTAAGGAGTCTGTGTTTTATCCCAGAAGCAATAAGGGCAATACTAAAGGTTTTCAAGCTTGGAGTTGACACACTTAGGCCTACGCTTGTAACTGGCTGTGTAGACAGTGAATCAGAGAGGGGAAACAGGGATGAGAGGGAAGAGAAATGTGGGTTGGGGGACGGGGTGCTGCGTTGCCCAACCGCAAGAGGCTACTTGGGTCCCCAGTGGGGCAGCTTGTCTTACAGGTTGTTGTTTGTCCTTCCTTCTCAAAGAGGACCATGGCATAAGGAAGGTGATGCCATGACTTGCAAGTGGACTAGATTTAAGTGAAAGAGATCTGTGCAAAAAAGGAATGAAAGGACAAGAAGGAAAAGAACCAGAAGAATACAATGTGGAAAAACTCAGGAAGAAAAGAATACACAATGAGTGAGATAGTGGAAGGTAAAGGCCAAAGTGTGGGGAGCAAGAACGCCAAGCCTTAGCATATGCACTTCATTGCTGAAGGCTTGTGAGATAAGGAGTCTCATGACCAGAACTGCAATGTGAATGATATATTGAGTTAACTGGAGGTGGAAAAGACTATCAGCAAAGGCAAAAGTTAGGAAACCATTACAACAACTCATGCCCAACATTTTAATTATATTTAAATCTCGCCAAACTGCATTCTAGCTCAAATAGAACCAAAGCATTACTCAGACCAGAAAGAATAAGATCCTCTTATTCTCTTCACTGTCTATTTAGTCTTTATTCCAGAATAAAACTTTTAGCTGGTTATTACCTGCTTGAACGTCTTATTCACAGGAAAAACTGAGAAATTTCAAGCCCATATGCTTCCTTTCCACTATCGTAAAAAGACACAAGTTTCAAACTACAATTGTGTTTTCAGATTCTGCATCTTGAAGACATTCTCATTGGCTTAATTTAACTACAAAATCCTCCACAAGTTGGCACACTGTCATTTCACTTCTGAAATTAGAGCAACTCATCTATTGTAGTTCATATAGCAAAATATATGACCTTGCCCTGAAATTAAGATCATTCATTGGCAGTAAAGAAAAACCGGGGTGGGTAGCATAGTAGTACACTTGGGAAGGCAGTTCTGCTTCCCATCAAAACAATACTGTTAAAAGAAAAAAATTATTTACTAGATTTGGAGTCATTCTGCAACTCCACTTGTGTAACCTGGGTCAAATCAGTTAATCTCTCTAAGGCTCAGCTTCTTCATCTATAAAAGGAGGGCATTAGGATAGATTGCTTTATGCCAATTTGGGAAACAAACTTACTTTTTAGACTAAAAATACACTGAATACAGCATTTAGTATAGAGACAGGGACTGAACTTCTGATTTTATTGAGTCTAACCATGAATGAGGTCTGCCACTTAAGAGTCGTAGACAGTTGCCTACAGAATGAATGGAAACGTTAACTGACTTAGGGAGGGTCACACAGCTAAGAAGTACAGGGGTTACTTGAACCCAGTCCTTCTGGATTACAAGGCCAGTTCCCGATCTACTACACCAAACTGTCTTTCTAACAATTAGTATAGCAATCTTAATTCTTGAGTTTGGGGTGGGGGGCGAGGGTGGGGATATAGGTCATGAAATCTACCCATTTTCCACTTACTTCATTAGATCCTTCCCTCTCAGGTTATCTTGACAAGTGATTGAAACTGGGGTTGAAACAGAATCATATTAATGGGGGTGACAGTCACTGATAAGTTCAAAAACAGAAACCAGACACCAGATAATCCAGCAACTGCATGCTTCCTTGAGGCGTAAAAATACTCAAATCTTCCCTATCTTTAAAAACACTCACCTGATCCCACTACCTCCTATGCTTCTTCTCCCTTCACAACCAAACTCCTAGAAAAAGCTGCCCATTTTTATACCTTTCACTTCCTCTCCTACCAAGTCTTGCAATCTAGCTTTTGACTGCCTTACTTAACTAAAACTATTCTATACAAAATTACCCATGGGCTACTTAATTGACAAATCCTCATTCATGGTTTCCCTCCTCTCTGTAGCATCTGATGCAATCGACTCCCTTGTCCACCTGCATACTATCTCCTTTGGGTGGGTTTTGTTACAGTACTCTCTTTTCATTCTCCTCTTATCTGTTTTTTTAAAGTCTTCATTGCTTTAAGTCTCCATTGCATGTCATGCCCTCTCTATGTATGCTGCAAAGCTCTGTTGTGGACTCCATGTTCTCTCTACACTCTTTCTTGGTGACCTCAGCTCCCATGGGTTCAAAGAACATTTCTAGGCAGACAACTCTTATATCCATGTTCAGTCTTCTACCTACAAGCCAGTCTTCTATCACCATCTGATAGAGGGTGGGCACTGGAAAGGTCCTCCCAGAACCTCTATTTAAGGAGGATGCCCAGGGCAGTCACCTCCTCATTTCTCACCCTGCTACACTCCACTGGATTTCATCTTAGTCCTCCCAACCCCCATCTCCACCCCTAACTCTTCAGCTTCTTTGTATGTGTTGTCTTCCTCCATCAGATTGTGAGCTCCTTGAGAGCAGAGACTATCTTTGGCTCTTCCTTATATCCTCAGCAGTCAGTCCAGTGCCTGGCATACAGTAGGTATTTAAAATTTTTTTTAACTGACTACTGGACATTTCCAAATAGATGCTCTGTAGGCATCTCAAATTCAACACGTTCAATTCTTTGTTTTTTCCCCTAAACCAACCCCTCTTCTGAATTTCCCTGTCTCTTTCAGGTACCACTATTTTTCCTGTCACCCTAGTCTGCAATCTCAGAGTCATCCTCAATTCCCCTATGTCGAGATCATCCTTTGCTTCTATCCTCTTCTCTCAACTCACACAGCCTCTACAGTTTGAGGCTCTCACCATACTACTGTGATTGTCTCCTACTTGGCCTCCTTGCATTTGCCCTCTCTCCTCTCCACCCATCTGCCTCAAGTCTGACCACATCACTTCTCTGCCCACAAAGTTCCCCTACCCTTATTGGTATTATCTTCATCTTCTAAAGGATCTTCTTCAGTTAGTTCTGGAGTGACATAATTTTTATATAACCAGAGAGTTTAAGCACCCCCTTTTCACTTCCACCCTTGAGAATGTTCACAGATTCTCCCCAAACCTCAGCTCAACTACCAGCCCCTAATAAAGGTTTATAACAATGGTCCCAAATACTAACACCTTTTGAAACGACCTTGGAGATCTTCTGTATTTTCTTGTGTGTGTACATGTTGCCCTGAACCCCATCCCCAATAGAAAGTAACTAACTTGAAGACAGGAATTGTTTTATTTTTGTCTCTGTTTCAAGTCAAGTCAATAAACATTTATTAAGCATCTCCTGTGTGCCAGACATTACCAGGCACTATGCTAAGCTCTGGAGAGAAAAAGAAAAACGCTAAAACAATCTCTGTCTTCAAAGAGTATCTAATGGGGAAGATGATATGGAAACAACTATGTATAGATGAGATAGGGGCACCAGGAGAGCTTCTAGAAGAAGGTGGGATTTTAGCTGAGACTGGAAGTCAGGGTCAAAAAGGACACAGAGATGCAAGAGTGAATTCCAGGCCTGGGGGAGGGACAGCTAACAAAGAGGGAGTCAGGAGAGGGAGTGTCTTGTATGAGCTCAAAGAGGTCAGTGTTCCTGCATCATAGTGTAAGTGGAAGGGGGAAGGGGGAAAAGACAGAATAAGCCTGGAAAGGTAGGAGGGAGCCAGTTTATGAGGCACTTTAAAAGTAAACAGAAGATTTTACTTTTTATTCTGGAGGTCACTGAGAACCACTGAAGTTTACAGAATAGGTCTTTAAATAATTAAGTCTGTTGCCAGAAATTCCTTAATTCTGAGTAATCAGATGAAAGGGGCTTCAAGTATTTCTTATGCTACACGTAGCTACAGAAATGCATAGTTACAAAGACATCTGTAATTTAGGAACCTAACTCCCATATTCCCTCTAAAACCTTTTTCTTTTAAAAGGTTCTATAAGATAACTCTAGTAAAACCATACATGATTCCATCTGCAAGACAGTAAACACTGCTTTCCCTTAATTGCTAAAGAACACTAACTTATTCAGTTTCCAAAGTGAATTTTAAAAATCCCTCTCAGCTTCTTTTGTAATACTTGCATTGTACCAGAACACTATCACTCATTTTCCATGAAAATGGAAGAAAAAGCTTCAAACTGTACATTCTAGATTTCAATGGAAATCATACAAAGAACTACGTGGTACAGTGGACATTTAAATAGTCAATAGCATACCTTTGATATGTAAAAGAAATTATTCTTCCCCACAGCAACAGTCTGAATACTGCTTTTTCCTCCTTCCTACTCACCCTACATATCACCAAACACAAATAATCTAAGGGTAAAGGGACAAGGTGTAGGAATTATAATAAACAAATCTGACAGACATACAAGGCTGACTAGAATAACACATTATTTCCCAATTATCCTACAGAGGTTTGGATTCCCCTTGAATAGTTTACTCCCACCAAACCTTAAAAGAAATCTTTAAAAACTTCTAAAAGGAAAATTCATGCAATACTGAGCTTTTCTTTACAACTCCTCCATTCTTGGAACTGTTATCAACCCGAAAATACTACTATAGGTTAAAATAACTAAAACCTAAGTATTGTTCAATAATGTGACCAGGAGAGACACATGAAAGAACATTTGGGAACAACTGGGAAGCAACAATTTTGAATAATTTCAAATAAATTGATATCAACTTACTTTTAGTTTCCAAAACTATAAGCTGGCACTTTGCACCTGTGATTTGATTTAGTATGTAACACTGAAAAGAGAAAACACTATTGCTGAGTGTTGAAGAATCCACTGAGCAAAAAACCATTACTCTTTACCAGTAGAGTACTGTTATGTAATCATCTCTACTTTTCTTGCATTTTTAAAATAGACTTTCCTTAAAAAAAATTTCTTGTGGCTTTACTTCCTTTCTAAAAGTTAAACTAAATTCAAATTTCTACACAAAAAGTGAAAAAGGGAGTAGTATAGTTATCGTTATAAGAAAAAACAAACAGAAGAAAAATGGTTGTCCATTTAGAATTCACTTTTAGCTAAACCAGGCTGTTTACAATCTCATCTTAACAAAAGCAGAACAGTCTCCCTAATATTCACTATAATACAGGCAAACTAATTCTTGGTTCTCAAGGCTTTGCTCATTTGCTCAAACAAGTATGCACTTCTTGCTTAATATAATGCTTTAATAGTACAGCTTTTGTCAGTGTCCAAAAAGGAGGAAGGTTATAGCAAATACCAATTCAGGATATTAAATACATGTAAAAGTGGAATTTAAGACTACTTTCAGAACTATCCAGACCTGGGTTCAAATTAGGGGGGTGTATGTCACTACTATGTGACTTGGAGCAAGTCACTAAGCTTCACTGGACTCCAAGGTGGATGAGACGGCCTCTGAGACCCTTTTTGTAGATCTATGAATTTATGAGCACCTTTATTATTTTGTTTCGGAACGTAAGAATACAAATGATAAACACTTTTAAAAAAAGTCACTAGGCTTGATTCTACCTGAGGAGCAGTCAGCTTATTAAACACCTCCCTGGCCGAGAAGCCTAAAACTCATGTGACAAAATACTCAGCCAGAAAAGTCCCAGCTTTAGAATTTCAACATCCCTTTGATCAGGTGACCAAAGTTCTTTAATTTTTAATCTTCCTAGATGAAAAAATTTTAATAAAATTTCCTAAGTCATAAGTAATTCATGAGACTATCCTAAAAATAAGCTGAATGTTTTAGGTGAAATTATCTGAATATATATTTTTTAAAGAATTTTAAGCACTTATCCTCTAACACTATCTTAACGGTACATGGCACAGCATCTTATATTCTTGTTATTAACAACAGTAATTCAATTTATATAATACTTTAAATTCCATAAAGTACTTTTTTTCACAACAACCCTATGAAGTTGACATTGTAAATATTATCTTCATGCTCCAGATGAGAAAGCTTAGGCTCATAGACTTGCTCACAGTAAAACACCTGAAAAATGTAGTTTGTAAGTGTCAGAACCAGGTTTGAACAATGCTAGGTCTACTTCCAAGTCTAGTACTCTTGCTACTGCACCAGGCTGCCTCCTGTAATAGGTGAGATTATATTATGCGATGAACTGGATGTCAAGACAAAATGGTTCAACATTGCAGGGCTCAGGTATGTATGTATGAAAATCAAGTTTTAACAAGATAAATGCTCCTTTTAAACTCCTTTCCAGGCCAGTAATAGGACTTTTAGAGAGAAAAAAATCAAAAATCCTTCTGGTTCTGATCTTAAGCCAAATTAAATGGAGGAAGCACCAGATGCTGTCCCCAAAATAACAAAAAGCTATAAAACATTATTTAATTCAAGACCCAAACCAATTCAGAGGCAAAAATAACTGCAAGAGTTTTCCAAGCATGCATCTGATGTAAAAGTGAAGGAAAGCTAAAGGTCATTTACAAGGTTTTAAGATCAAAGAATATGACCGCATAAAAATGGACTCCAAAAAAAAAAAATCAATCTATTAAAAAATGTAGATATTAATATAATCTATTCACCAAAGCCTGTAGTCAAGTCTGAGTACAGCCTCAAAGTAGTCTCAGAACTCTACCCCATTCCCTCACCCACCACCAAAAGATAGACATGTGCACAGCCTTTGCTAAAAAACATACACACCAGTGTCCACACGGTTTTCAGTGGATGACCAGAAACAGTGCTAGGTTTTGGGCTAGAATACCAAAAAGATAGAGACCAGGGCCACAGATTCCAATACCTATTCAAAATGAGACACTGTAGCTGTGGAGATGTGAACTAGAATTAATTCAATGGCCTTGTCATTTCTTCCTGAATCCCACACCCAAAAAACCCTTTAAATTGCAACACAAATAAAAGGATTCATAACAGCATTCCTTCTTAAATAGCTGCCTTTAAACCCCTTGAAAGGGATAAAGGAATTTGGCTAGAATGCCAAAGCAAAAATCCTTATGTCATCCCTCTAATAGCCATGTCAGGGGTTTCATTTGCCAACTTTAAACCCTCCCAATAACAAAGTTTATCTGTGTCCAACATAAGACTAAAGCTTCTTTATCTTCAAAGAGTAATTTATATAGTCAGTGTTATCTCACTTACTGATCCACATAGCTAATTCTGCTCTCCCTCCCCCACCCAATCATTGTAAGTTAGTTGAACAACATTACACTTCTAATTGTCTGGGCCCTTTAAAAGCTGGACACAATACAGTTTTGATCATGGAATTACATTCTAATATCTTCCTATTCAATCCATACAAATCCTAGTAACCAAATCAGCTGTCCCAATAAAGGATCTGAATGGAAGAAAACAAAAAATAAGAGTACTGAAGTATATTTTAGGGTCAAGTGCAAGTGGAAAAAGAAATTTACCACTTCAGAATAAGAATTTGAACTTGAGCAATTTCCTATGCTAAGCCAAAAAAAAGACACAGCCACCAGCAATGCACAAAGAGGGAACTTTCAAGGTGCTTGAAATTCACCGGTTAATTTGTTAAAATACAAATGTTTTCTGGGAGGGAAAGTTATTATGGGTCACAACCATCTGGGCTCAAAGAGAAAGCAACCCCCTAGCGTCCCCTAAGAGTGGTCCTATAGCAGCCAGAGAAAAGCATAACGTTGAACCAGAATAAGATGCTTAAAGGGAAAAGGAAATGATGGAATTTTGCAGATAATTCCCAATTGTGTCAACTTCTTCTAAACTAGTAAAGGTCAAACAACCACTTGACTCAAGATTTTGCAGAGGCTTCAAATTTAGCCTTTCCCCTCCAAGAAAACAGATTATTGAAGTCCCACAGCACAATCAAGTATCAGGAGACACCAGGCATTTTAAAAAGACCAGAGTTCCAAATTTCAGCCTAAATCTTTGGCAAATTGGCCCTGCTTCAAATTCAATTTAATTTAATTTGACAAATGTATGAATATTAAGGGTCTGGCACAGACAAACTCTCAAGTTCATTACAGCAAAGGAATCACAGTTCCAGAACAAATAATTAAAGACTAAGCTTATACTATGTGGAAGTCAGAAGCCAGAAGAAAAGAATACAAACATCTCCCCACCCCAAAAAGTTCCTGATTCTAATGTGCTTGACTTCCCCATCTGTATCTGTTTCTTTGACCACTCTTCAAAATTTCAAGCTTTCACCTCAGTTGACTATAGGACAACAACAAGTAGATGATCTTCAAACTCAACCTGCATAAAATAAAGTTTATTTATCTTTTCCTCAGAATTGGCTCTGACTACATTATTTCTATTAAGTGACATGACCATTCATCTACTTTCCCAAGTTTCAAGCTGTATTACTACCTTTAACTCTTCCTTCTCTCTCCCATTTCATATGTAATCTGTCACCACATCCAATGTCACCAATTCCCGAGGATTGATTTCAATTCCATAATATTTCACGCCCATCTCTATTTGTATGCTCATCAACAGCCCCCACCCTAGAACAACATTTCATTACCACCTGCCTAGAATATTGCAACAGAACCTCTCACCTCCATGCCACCTTGCTATCATTGCTAGATTAATTTTCGTTAAGCATAAATCTGGTCCTATAACCTAGGGGCTCCATATTACTTACTAAATAATGCTTTACCATTTTTGCCTGGCATTCAAAGTGTCCCCCAATCTGGCACCCCTTCACCTTTCCAGGTTTATTATACTCCATTTTATATATTCTATGCTCTGGCCAAACCATACAAATCTTTGTTTTCTGTCTATCTCTTTCTTGATACTGTTCCCTATATAAGTAATGACCTCCTTCTCCCCTTTGCTTGTTGTAAAGTCCAATTCAATGTCCTTCTATAGTTGAAGACATTCTTCCCTCTACTTTCTCCAACGATTTCTGTGCCGTGACCACCCCCCCGCTCCCACCCCTTGTTGTAAATGATCTTCTTCAGACCTCACGGAACACTTTGCTTAGTACCTCTCTAACGTATTTACTATACTATAAAATGTTTTACCTTGTAGACCAATGGTTTCCCACCCCGGGGGTGGCAATCATTGCAAAGTAAATACACCTAATGTAGAATGAATATGAATATATCTTCTAGACCCCTTACAATCTGGTCTTTGACCTCATCACTGCACTGAAACTTCACTCTCCAAAATTGGAACCAAGATGGTGGCTGGAAAGCAGGGACTTGCGTGAGCTCCCTGCCAGGTCCCTCCAAAAACCTAGAAAAAATGGCTCTAAACAAATTCTAGAACTGCAGGACCCACAAAATAGCAGAGGGAAGCAGGGTTCTAACCCAGGGTAGCCTGGACGGTCGCTGGAAGAGGTCTATCGCACATGGAGCAGGGAGCAGAGCTCAGCGTGGGCTGCAACAGGACCAACCAGACCAGGAGCCAGGCAGTACAGGCCCTAGTGCCCTGAATCAGTGAGTTGTGGCAGTTACCAGACTTCTCAACCCACAAACACCAAAGACAACAGAGAAGATTAGTGGGAAAAGCTGCTGGGACAGAGGGAAGGAGTTCAAGGTTCAGCCACTGCCCCTGGGGGTAGAGGAGGTGGGGCAGCTACAGAACTACAGCTGAAGTTGCTTCCAGCCCCAGGCCCACCTGGTGGGAGGAATGAAGTGGCAGATCAGAGCAGGAGTGCAGAGCCTGCATAAGATTTTCGTCAGGTCTGGGTTGGCAGTTCTTGGGGCAGAGCTGGCTGTACAGAAATAGCTCTGAAATCAACAGCACATGCCCTCAAGCTTGGAACAAAGTACTCTTTGCTCTAAAAGCAGTCATACCCCAATGAAAAACTCAAGGGTCAAGTAAGTTGGCTGGGAACATGGCCAGGCAGTGAAAACGCACTCAGATTCAGTCTCAGACTTTGGAATCTTTCTTTGGTGACAAAGAAGGCCAAAACATATAGCCAGAAGAAGTCAACAAAGTCAAAGAGCCTCCATCAAAAGCCTCCAAGAAAAACATGAACTGGTCTCAGGCCATGGAAGACCTCAAAAAGGATTTGGAAAAGCAACTTAGAGAAGTACAGGAAAAATAGGAAAGAGAAATGGGAGTGATGCAAGAAAACCATGAAAAACAAGTCAAGGCCTTGCTATAAGGAGAACCAAAAAAATACTGAAAAAAAATACTGAAGAAAACAACGCCTTAAAAAACAGACCAACTCAAATGGCAAAAGAGCTCCAAAAAGCCAATGAGGAGAAGAATGCCTTGAAAGGCAGAATTAGACAAATGGAAAAGGAAGTCCAAAAGACCACTGAAGAAAATACTACCTTAAAAATTAGATTGCAGCAAGTGGAAGCTAGTGACTTGATGAGAAATCAAGATATTATAAAACAGAACCAAAGGAATGAAAAAATGAAAGACAATGTGAAATATCTCATTGGAAAAACCAATGACCTGGAAAATAGATCTAGGAGAGATAATTTAAAAATTATTAGACTACCTGAAAGCCATGACCAAAAAAAGAGCCTAGATATCATCTTTCAAGAAATTATTGAGGAGAACTGCCCTGATATTCTAGAGCCAGAGGGTAAAATATAAATTGAAAGAATCCACAGATTGACTCCTGAAAGAGATCCCAAAAAGAAAACTCCTAGGAATATTGTTGCTAAATTCCAGAGCTCCCAGGTCAAGGAGAAAATACTACAAGCAGCTAGAAAGAAACAATTTGAGTGTTGTGGAAAACCAATCAGGATAACACAGGATCTAGCAGCTTCCACATTAAGGGACCGAAGGGCTTGGAATACAATATTCAGGAGGTCAATGGAGCTAGCATTAAAACCAAGAATCACCTACCCAGCAAAACTGAATATCATGCTCCAAGGCAAAATATGGACTTTCAATAAAATAGAGGACTTTCAAGCTTTCTCAGTGAAAAGACCAGAGCTGAATAGAAAATCTGACTTTCAAACACAAGAATCAAGAGAAGCATGAAAAGGTAAACAAGAAAGAGAAATCATAAAGGACTTACTAAAGTTGAACTGTTTTGTTTACATTCCTACACAGAAAGATGATGTGTGTGATTCACAAGACCTCAGTATCATAGTAGCTGAAGGGAATATGCATATATATGCATATATATATATATATAGACAGAGGGCACAGAGTGAGTTGAATATGAAGGATTGATATCTAAAAAAATAAAATAAAATTAAGGGATAAGAGAGGAGTATATTGAGAGAGGGAGAAAGGGAGAGATAGAATGGGGTAAATTGTCTCGCATAAAAGTGGCAAGAAAAGGCAGTTCTGTGGGAAGGGAAGAGGGGGCAGGTGAGGAGGAATGAGTGGGTCTTGCTCTCATCGGATCTGACGGGACTGGGGAGTGCCATACACACTCAATTGGGTGTCTTGCCCCACAGGAAAGAAGGAGGAAGAAGATAAAAGTGGGGTGGGGGACGATAGAAGGGAGGGCAGACAGGGGGAGGAGGTAATCAAAAACAAACACTTTCGAAAAGGGACAGGGTCAAGAGAGAAAATTCAATGGAGGGGGATAGGTTGGGAAGGAGCAAAACATAGTTAATCTTTCACAACATGAGCATTGTGGAGGGGTTTTACATGGTGATGCGCATGTGGCCTATGTTGAATTGCTTGCCTTTGGGGGGGTGGGGGGGAGGAGAAGAGGGGAGAGAATTTGGAGCTCAGGGTTTTAAAAACAGACATTCAAAAACAAAAAAAAAAAAGTTTTTGCATGCAACTAGGAAATAAGATACACAGGCAAGGGGGCATAGAAATTATCTTACCCTACAAGAGAAGAAGGGAAAGGGGGATGGGAGGGGAGTGGGGTGACAGACGGGAGGACTAACTGGGGAACGGGGCAACCAGAATATATGCCATCTTGGAGTTGGCGGGAGGGTAGAAATGGGGAGAAAATCTGTAATTCAAACTCTTGTGAAAATCAATGCTGAAAACCAAATATATTAAATAAATAAATAAATGGAAAACCCCCCAAAAAAAAAACAAACCACAAAGTCACCAATGATCACTTAGTTGGAAAATCCAATGGCTTTTTTTCTGTCCTCAACCTTCTTGACCTCTCTCGAGCCTGTGACATTGTTAGTCACTCTCTTCTCCTTGATATTCTTCTCTCTAGGTTTTCAGGGCGCCGCTCTCTCTTGTCACTTCCTATTTGTCTGACTAATTCTCCTCAGTGCCTCTGATAGATCATCCAGGTCACACCCTCTAACCAGAGTCTACAAGTCTGTCCTGGGTCTCTTCTTCTTTTATACTATATCCATTGGTGACCTCATCAACTCTCAAGGATTTAATTATCATCTCTATGTCGATCATCTACCTAACTGGTTCCAATCTTTCTGATGACCTCCAGCCTCAGACTTCCAACTGCCTTTCAGTTATCTCAAACTCAACATGTCTAAAAAGTGAACTCATTATCTTTCCCTGTAGAACCTTCCCCTCCTTTACTACCCTATTACTGTCAAGGGCAACACTATCTTCCCAGCCCCCCACGGTCATATGATAGGTATCAACTTTGACTCCTTACTATCTGTCATTTCTCTATATAAAATCTATTGTCAAGGCCTGTCAATTTTAGCTTTGCAATACCTCTGGAATATACTCCCTTGTCTCTTCTAGATGCTGCCACCAACCACCCTGGTACAAGGCCTCAATATTTCACTCTTGGACTACTTCAAAAGACCGCTGGTGGGTTTACCAGCCTCAAGTCTTGCCTCACTCCAATTCGTCCTCCATCCAGCCACAAAGTTACTTTCCTAAAGCATAGGTCCAATCACATAACTTTCATACTCAATAAACTCCAGTGGCTCCCTATCATCTCCAGTATCAAGTATAAAATCCTCTATGTGGCATTCAAAACCATTCACAACCCAGCCCCCCAACCCCTTCCAGTCTTCTTATATTTTCCTCCTTGGCCACATACTTTTTGATCCAGTGACACTGGCCTCTTGGATAGTTCCATGAACAGGACCCTCCAACCCTCATCTCCAGGCATTTCCCTGTATCTGGGCTTTCCCTCTTTATCGCCACATACTGGCTTCCTTCAAGTCGATCAATTAATTAATAAACATTTATCAAGTGCCTACTATTTGCCAGGCACTATGCTAAGTGCTGGGTAACAAAAAGAGGCAAAAGATGGTTCCTGCCCTCAACGAGTTCACAATATATTGGGGAGACAACATACAAATACACACAAAGCTATAAACCAGAAAAAAGGAAATAATTAACAGAGAGAAGGCACTTTATTTAAGAAGAGTTGAGAAAGGTTTCCAGTCAAAGATGGAATTTTGATACAGCTAGTAATTCAAGTCTTCCTGATTCCAACCAAGTCTAGCAGTCTATGCATTGCACCACCTACCTGACTACACTGAATTGTCTTTCAAAATGGCCAAGAAGCATAAGTAAGATGGTTGGAGCATGTAAGATGATTAAGGAACGATGGCCAAAGAATGCTCACAGTAATAGTAAAGCAGTCCAGGTATGGTGATACGGGGTTTGGGGGTTCTTTCCTCTTACCTTTGCTACACATACACCTGGCTATTAGGGGAAGCTACCAGAAGCACCTGTAGTGTGTTTGTGTTATCTGGCTGTACATAGAGGTCCTCATATGGTGTCCCAGAGACCAAACACAACACATGATACAAAATAAATATGATCAAAATTTTGTAAAATTTTCTGAAACTTCATGCTGAGCTTCTGTTTCTTCAAAAAAAAATGTTAACTGGAAATGAAAGAAGACCCCAAAACTCAAATATTCTATATTATAATACGCTAGGAGGTCTAGGGGATAGAACACTACACCTGGAAACAAAAGACGTGTATTCAAATGTAGCTGAGTGGTTCTGGGTAAGTCACATAACTGCTGTCTGCTTCAGTTTGCTCATGTGTAAAATGAGGGTAAAAATAGCATTTACCCCCCAGGGTTGGTGTGAGGGTAAAATGAGATAACTTTAAAAATCTTAAAGGATTATATAAGTGCTAGCTATTCTTTTCCTAACTGAGTTGATAGAAAGTTATTTTCTTCTTGAAAACTGATGAGAAAGATTAGCTGAAAAACTGAACTTTGTGTGTGTGTGTGTGTGTGTGTGTGTGTGTGTGTGTGTGTATTACATGCAAAAAGCAAAATATTACTTAAGTGTAAATATTGGCCACCTGTGTACCAACATGAGATTTTTCAAAATTCAAATAATAAAATACCATCATCTTAAGTGTTTGGTGTTATTTCCTTTTCTAGATGGTAATATCAAATTGTATTTTAATTTTGAACCATTATAGATCTCAATCCACTTTCATTAATATAGGTTGAAGAAACATAAGTATACATCCTGATTACAAGGCTCTTCAATACTAAAATATTAATATGAAGTATGCTTGCAAATAAGCTGGGGCCAATTTGCATCTGCTTCTCACATATTTATTAATATCTTGTGATCCAATGCTTTCATTCTATTAATTCTCATCTCACTGGGTTAAAAGCCACATAATCACATTGAAAACACTTCTTTCCAACGAATTTTTATGGAAACACAACAAAAAAAAATTGAAACAAGATAAAATACCACGCAGAAAATCTCTTTTTAGCCACATGCCAATGCTTGTTTTCTATAGCTATTTCAGTCAATCTAGAAGTTTCTTCTTTAGTTCTCAATTAGGTATTGTCCACAGTAACTATGCATGTTGGTGAAAAGCATAGTCATGTTTGAATGAAATTAACATATTGAAGTTAACTGACTTTTAATAAAATTTTTCTATCCAGAAATAATGCTTACCTGTCTGAACATCGATAACCATTTGATGTCCACCTCTCATTCCTGGTCTGCTATCTTCTCCGTCACCTAGGATGATAAATGTAACGAACAATGTGAAAATCCTTTCACTCGATTTTAAAAAAACAAAAGGATTCTTTTTATAGGTAGGTGCAAACAACGCATTATAGAAATTTGCCCACATTGTTTGCTTAGAAACACTCCAAACAGGAGCAGTGAACAAAAAAATCAGATTCACTGTCCAGCCCACCTATTTTCAAGACATTATTGTCACTAAAAGCCATTTTCTATTTAAGATCCACTCTATGATATTTCAGATACATTCTCCAAAACTTGGGTTAAATTCTCCAGTCCAAATAAATGGAAAAAATACGACAACATGATTATAATTATCTCTCATTATCATTATGAACCGTCTGCAATGGGGCTTTATGGATTTTTTTTAGGGGAATATGGGAAAATGAGCAGGTTTTAAACTTTTCAGAACACAGTACAGAAACTACTAGAACCGAGATGTTATAAGGTAAGTGCTTTAAATCTTTAAATCAACAATATCTTAATTTGGTGGCAAAAAATTTCATTGTTCATTTCACTCCACCACCAATTTAAGAACTCAGCTTGATTTGATTAGTCTTCAAAAGAAGTCATAAAACAACTGCCTCATTAGGGTGTGAAGACAGCCTTGGGGTCTCAAAGCCTAAGCTAACAGAAAGGACACTTTGGCAGGTCCTACACAAAGCTAAGATAAATAGATTCAATGACTGAATGTGTGTTTATTACAGGTAATTTTTTTCTTCAGCCTCTAGAACTTAGGAAAACATTCTACTAAATCATGGAGGAATTGTAATCTGGGCTAAGCAATGATGTCATAAATTCATGACATAATTAATTATCTGAATAGTAAGATGTAAAATGATGATAAATTTTGTTTCACTGTGATTTTTATGCTGACCACTAAGCTTGCTGGGAAGATTCAAACGTATTCAATGAAATATTTCCCCCTAAGAATATCACTGAGTAGGTGAAGGAAGAGGAACATAACTGGAAAAGAATGTGATGTGAAAACAAAAGGCAACCCATTGACGGAGAATAGCTGAATAAATTGTGATTCATGAATATAACAGAATGTTACTAGACTATAAGAAACAATTAAAAAAGAAAAAAACAATAGAGAATTCAGAGAAACATGGGAAACTTTAAATGAACTGATATAGAGTACAATAAGTAGAATTAGGAAAACAATATCAAGGAAAAGAAAAAAAAAAAGGAACACCATAATTATATTGACCGAGCTTGGCCCCAGAAAAAGAGGTGAAAAAATAAACACATGACTTGCTGGATATCGGAGGAAGAAACGATACATTCAAAAATAAAGGTGATATAAAAAAGATTTATCAATAAATATATAATGAACAAGAAAGAGAATAATAAAAACAAGATGAAACATTTTAACAGGACAAAAATTACTACTCACTGCATGTATTTTTGCTCTAACCTCATTAAATGCAATCTTATACATGAAGGCATAACATCTACTTCAATGAGTCAAAGACTAGTGTCTAATGTAGTCTTTGACTAAGAAGCCAGAAGATTAGGGTTCTATTTTCAGCACATACAAAAATCTAAATATATTATTTGACATGTTAAGAGTTCCCAGTTTCAGCTTTTGAGTGATGATATTTATTTCTCATCTATGTCACAGGAGGTAGCTGGCAGAAGGATAACCTGTCAGTTTATAATTCATAAGAAACAAGATAGGTGATTGAAAAAAGTCAGAGAAAACTTCTATTCAAGGCTGATCATCCACAAGAACTTCTCTTCTCTTCCTCTTTTCTACTGACCAGTTTTTGAGGATCCTTCAACTCACTATACTAAAAAAAGCCAGGGAAAGATAATGAAGGTAAAGCTTCAACTGATTAGTTTTTCTAACTTTGGTACAGAATTGGCATAGAGGTGAATAGAAAAAAACAGCTTGATGAACTGGTTTTGTTTGTACAGTCTATGAATTTTATTTGTCCATGCTACTCCTATAGTCTAGTGGTCTATAGGAAGCTTTTGTTTGTAACATGGGCTAAAATGAGTATATACACTGGTGTGACAATACAACAAAAAAGACTTTAAACAAATCATTTACTAGCATAAAAAAACACAATATACTTGGCTAAGCACAAGGCAGAAGAAGGCTAGTGGCTTTTTTGTCCTACCTAGTTAAAAACTATTTATGTTCAAGGGTTTCTTAGTGTAGCGAAAAGGCAGAGAAAGTTGCATTTTAAAAAAGCATTTAAATTCTGAAATGTCTGACTCACCTTTGGTGCTTTTGGGGATGATCTGACTCCACCGTGGCTTATATTCCTGTTGGCTGATATACTGATTGAACAAACCATCTGCAAATGTAAAAAAAAAATTCCTCTTAACTTGCTTATATTTTTGTGTTATTGTTGCTGATAAGATAGGATTTTGTAAGCCTATATTGAGCAAAATTGCTATTCAAGATTTTCTACCCAGGAATACATAATATAAAACATATAACATGTCAGTCAATTTAGTGGCATATTTTCACAAAATATGTCTCATTTCATTTTCCATGCCTTCCCAAATAAAATGGCACTACATTAGTTGCCATAATCATTCAAAAACTTTGCTTGAGTGACAGCTCATATCAAATTTGGTATGCATCTCATTACTATGGCACCTGTTAGTTACAAATATGTTGCCACATTTAAATTAGGAGGAAAAGGACAAGTATGATCAAACAGCAAAATGGTCTAACATAGCCATTCTGAAAGGAGAGACAGATACAAATGAGGGTTTGGGTGGGAAAAAAAACAGTATTATGCCTAGAGCTGCAAAACAGAAAAAGGAAAAAAAAATTAGAAAACAATTACGGGTAATGCAAATAAATACTCTCTATACTGCAAGAGATACCTGGATTAAGTCTTAATATGATTTTCACTCCTAATATAAATATAATCCATGGGGATGTGGAGGGCACACAATAATTACTGGAAAAACCTGATTGAGATATTTCATCAGCAACTTCTCAGATCGCTTGCTCATTTCTAATATATTTTTTCCTAATCAAGATACAGATTATATCCAAACAGAAGTATTGTCACCTGTTAACCCCCCACCCTGCCCCAGCAAAAGTAAGGGATACTTCAAACAGAAGGTCACACAGAGGTCACTGGATTAGAACTAGAAAGGTACTGAGAGATCCTTTAGTCTATACCCAACAAAAAGGAGGCCCAGGGAGGTTACAGATCTTTGATCAAACTTGCAGACATAATAAATAACAGAACCAGAATTTGAACCCAGGCTTTCTGACTCTCAAACCAACAGTTAAGACTTCTAGCTGTTTTTTGTAATGTCATTTATTACTTATGCGGCCTTCTGTAAGTTACTTCTCCGTCCTGGTTCATAATTTCCTCAACTGTAAAATGAGGTTCACTGGACGAGATGAACACTAATGACTTCTGGCTTTGAATCCTGTGGAATCCAGAATTCTATATATAATACTCTAAGATAAGACCAATCAATAAATACAACATTTTAAAATCTTTAATGTTTGACCAATGTAGAGTCAAGGGACAAAAAGAGGGCAAAATACAGACAAGTACCATACAGCATAGAATCCAAGTTCAAAGTAACTTTAAGAGATCATCTAGTACACAGGTTCTTAAGTTTTTTTGTGTGTCATAATCCCTTTGGCAGTGTGGTGAAACATTAGATCCCTTCACAGAACATTATTTTCAAACCCATGAAATAAAATACAAAAGATTAGCAAGGAAATAAATTCTAGTGAGATATGGTAATATCAAAATATTAAAAATATAAATTCAGCCTCCCCAAGTTACAAACCCCTATCTAATCCAATCCCTGTTAACAACTGGAGAAATAAAGGTGAAGAACATATAGAAGAGAAGGCAGGCAGAGGAGGAGCAAATTACAATGGGAACAGAGAGGGAAAAAAGAGACATTTATTCAAAGATACAATTTATACAAGAATAACTAGGTGCCAGACTTCTGGGTCACAAGAATAAAAAGATGGTAGACTAAACATTTTCTTTAATTTCCACAACCTCTCAAACTTCTCCAAAACAGAAACTGTGCACCAAAGATTAAGCAACTTCAGCTATTTCCATGGTTTAGGACATCCAGAATCCACAAGAAGATTACAAGAAAAAACCCAGGAACTAAAGCTCACTGACCCTGAGCTCACTCAACATCCCTTCCCAATCATCCATACTACTCACAAGGCTGCACTAGCAGACCCAAGAACACAACACAGGTTTACATCAAATCCTATTTCTACACCACAGTGCTCCTCACCCTCCTTCTAGTACCATGGAGATCCTAGATTCAGGATCCTAGATTTAGGTTGTGGAAGTCTGCTCTGGCTTCAACAGCCAGATTGTCCACAGCCATGTGGACGCAAAAGCCTGCCATGGGCTGCAACCCAGATGCACTAGTGCTGCAAAGCAATGAACTTCAGATGCCAGAGAAAAATAGGCTCTGAACTAGTGGTGCCAGGCCAGAGAAATGAGGGAGTGGGACAGGCCACCAGAATAGGATAGTGTACATGTGGGAGCTGTACAGCACTCCACCAAGCCAGAGGGAAAGAGCATAAAACCCAGTTAGGGTCATTTATGGCTACCTAAAAATTATATCCAAACACAAGTATTGCCACTTGTGACAAAAACAGTACAGGATACTCCTGACAGAAGACCACATATAAGTCACTGGATTAGAGCTGGAAAGGCAGTCAGAGATCCTTTAGTCCATTCCCTTATTCAATGGGGGCAATATTTTTGGGACAGAGACATAGGCTCTGTACTGTGAACTGCCCAGTGTGGGAGGATGCTGACGTTACAACCAGACAGGAGGAAGTCAGGAAGTAAGTGATAAGGAAAACAAGTGGAAAAAAGATTTTAAGTACCAAAGATTTCACAGAAGAAGAAATTTCAAAGACCTTGAACTTAAATAGAAACATCAACAGGAAAAAGAATAACAACAGAAGAAAATATGACCTCAGATCTAGTAAATGAGTTCAGGCATCTATGAATAAATACCGTAAGGTAAAGGCAAATAATTACACAGTTGATGGGATGGAGGACCCTGTAGAATTTGAGAACATGCAACCCTAACACACTGTTCCCGAGAGGTTTAAAAAAGAAAAGAGAGTTATGAGAGCAGAATGTATGCCTTGCACAATAAAAATAAAAAGCAGAATAGAAAAACTTGAACCTGCAATGGCAAAGCTCACTGGAGAAACAAAAGACAGAACAACAGATTGGGAATTCAAATACACAGAAAGGAAGGACAATCTAGAAGGGGAAAAGCAAAAAACACTAACATTAATAAAAATATGGTCACTACGCAAGCAAAACACGCTGATCTTGAAAATACAATGTGTAGAGACAACCTAGAAATCATAGGTCTCCCAGGAGAAAACTACAGGACAAAAAAATCTTAACACTATAATGAAACAAAAAAAGAAAAGAACTGTCCAGAATTTCTGAACATAGGAGATGAAATTCCAATTGAAAGAATTCACAGATCATTTTTAGAAAAAAAAAAAAAGAGAGAGAAAAACCCCAATGCTGTAAAGTTCAAGTGGTTAAGTTTAACAATTCAATTCAGAAACCAGTTCTGCTAGTCATCAGGAGAAAGACCTTCAAGTACAAAGGAAATGACATTCGAATAATGCAAGACTATTCCACTAGAAAAAGGAGGGGGAATGGAATAATGTGTCCTAAAGGGTACTGGAACTAAGGATACAGCCCAAATCTGAACTTACCTACAGTAGACAAAAGATAGACACTGAATAACAAAGAAGAGCTTGAAACATTCTTAGAAAGAAAATCAGAAATGAAAAGATGAGTTGCTTCCCAAATACCCCAAACAACAAATGCAGGAGGAGTGAATAGATCACTAAGAGAGTTCTTCAATGTAAGGGGGGCAGGGGAAGAGATGTGAAGGTGGAAAATTAGTAGAAGTAACAGTGAAGAAGTAGAAAAGGGGCATTATGGACAGAACCTAGTAACACCCTGCCTACCAAAGAATGCTCCTTTTGTGGGACTACAATAAAACATGGGAGGGTGCATGAAAGGCAGGGAGAGAACAGTAGATAGAGAAGGGTGAGAAGTTCACAACCAAATCAAGATCTAGCATTGAGGCGAAGGTGACCTCTGTGGTCTGAGAAAGAGAAGCACCTGAAGTGGGTGAGTAGGGGAGAAAGACTGAAGTGAAGGGGTGAGGGGGGAAGAGTACTCACTTTGGAGGTGGGAAGAGGTTTCAGAACCGAATACTCTTATGGGTGACGGGAGATGAAGACCTTACACAGCATGAAGTCTGGGAGATTTAGTGCTTGAAAAGTCTACTTGTCCTGGGAGAGAAGGGGGAAGTTGGAACCTCTGTGGGCAACTGTCACCTGGAGAAGTGCCAAAAGGAGAGCACGGACACAGGGAGCTTCTCAGGCAAATGCAGGAAAAAAAGGAAACAGGAGAAGGTATACATCAGTGATAAGGGGGAAGAGCCCTAATATGGGGAAGTATCTTCTCTAAAACCTACAATAATTGGCATTGTTCTGAGAGTGAAGTACAACAGGGATACAACAGAAGAAGGAAATTCAGAGGATAAGCCCTACAAAACAGTAGCAGAATGCCTGCAATAGATACCTTGGAAGCTTTGATTGTATGAAGAAAAGAGGAAAAATGGTCATGAATCACAGAATGAGGGTCTACAGCAAACAGAAAGAGAAAATAAATAATGAAAAGTATGAGAAATTCTTAGTGGAAAGGGGCACAAAAAAATTTAAATTTAAAAACTAATGAAAAGAATTAGCAAGGGGGGCGGACCCAAGATGGCAGCTGGAAAATAGGGACTAGCGTGAGCTCCCCACCAAGTCCCTCCAAAAACCTATTAAAAAAATGGCTCTGAACCAATTCTAGAACGGCAGAATCCACAAAACAGCAGAGGGAAACAGGGCTCCAGCCCAGGACAGCCTGGATGGTATCTGGGTGAGGTCTATCCCACAGGGAGCTGGAAGCTGGGAGCTGGGAGTGGAGCAGAGCCCAGTATGAGCATCGCGGACCAACCAGACCAGGAGCCAGGCTGAATGTGCCCTACCACCCTGAATCAGTGAGCTGCGGCAGTTACCAGACTTCTCAACCCACAAACACCAAAGACAGCAGAGAAGGTTAGTGGGAAAAGCTGCAGCAGTAGAAAGAGTACGCGGTTGGGCCACTGCCCTGGGGCAGTGGAGGTGGGGCAGCTACAGTTGCTGCTGCTTCTGGCCCCAGGCCCACCTGGTGGGAGGAATTAAATGGCGGATCAGAATAGGAGTGCACAGCCTGCTGAAGATCTAAGCCCAGTTCGGGTTGGGGGTTCTTGGGGAAGGAGGAGTGCTGGTGTGGCAGAGCTGGCACATCCCCCCCAAACGTGGAACATAGAACTCTTCAGTCTACAAGCAGTCATACCCTGCTGAAAAACTCAAGGGTCAAGTAAGTTGGCTGGGAACATGGCCAGGCAGCGAAAACACTCTCAGATTCAGTCTCAGACTTTGGATTCTTTCTTTGGAGACAAAGAAGACCAAAATATACAGCCTAAAGAAGTCAACAAAGTCATAGAGCCTACAACAAAAGCCTCCAAGAAAAACATGAACTGGTCCCAGGCCATGGAAGAGCTCAAAAAGGATTTGGAAAAGCAAGTTAGAGAAGTAGAGGAAAAATTGGGAAGAGAAATGAGAAGGATGCGAGAAAACCATGAAAAACAAGTCAATGATTTACTAAGAGAGACCCAAAAAAATAATGAAAAATACACTGAAGAAAACAACACCTTAAAAAATAGACTAACTCAAATGGCAAAAGAGCTCCAAAAGGCCAATGAGGAGAAGAATGCCTTGAAAGGCAGAATTAGACAAATGGAAAAGGAGGTCCAACGGAACACTGAAGAAAATACTACCTTAAAAATTAGGGAATATGCATATATATGTTTATGTATATATATGTATAAGTGAATGTGTATGTATGTATATATGTATGTGTGTGTATATACATACATACATATATATACACATATATACATACATATATATATACACATATATACATATATATATATATATATATATACACACAGAGAGAGAGAGAGAGAGAGAGAGAGAGAGAGAGAGAGAGAGAGAGGGCACAGGGTGAGGTGAAGATGAAGGGAAGATATCTAAAAGAAATAAAATCAAATTAAGTGATGAGAGAGGAATATATTGAGAGAGGGAGATAGGGAGAGATAGAATGGGGTAAATTATCTTGCATAAAAGTGGCAAGAGGAAGCAGTTCTGTGGGAAGGTAAGAGAAGTCAGATGAGGGGGAATGAGTGAATCTTGCTCTCATCAGATTTGGCCTAAGAAGGGAATACCATACACAGTCAATTGGGTATGTTATCCCACAGGAAAGAAGAGGGAAGAAGATTAAAAAAGGGGGGGTGGGGGGAATGATGGAGGGAAGGGCAGATGGGGGTGAAGCTAATCAAAAACAAACACGAAAGGGGACAGGGTCAAGGGAGAAAATTCAATAAAGCAGGATGGGTTGGTAAGGAACAAAATATAGTTAGTCTTTCACAACATGAGTATTGTGGAAGGGTTATACATAATGATACACATGTGGCCTATGTTGAATTGCTTGACTTCTTACGGAGGGTGGGAGGGAAGGGAAGAGAGGAAAGAATTTGGAACTCAAAGTTTTAAAAACAGATGTTCAAAAACAAACAAAAAAAAGTTAAAAAAAAAAAAGAAAAGAAAAGAATTAGCAAGCAGGGGAAGAGGAAATGGAAGCAGTGTCAGATTTTATATTCTTGGGCTCAAAGATCACTGTGGATGGCGACTGCAGCTGTGAAATTAAGACAATTGCTCCTCGGAAGGAAAGTGTAGCCAGAATGGCCTTTGTTTTCTTTGAATGACTCAGTTTACCTCATTGAGCTTCCCTGGACGCTGGGGCTTGCTCTTCCGGGGCAGGAGGCCCGGGGAGCATGTCGGGAAGCAGACAACTTCCTGTGTGATGAGTCATGGGGCTGGCTGAGGGGAGGTGTTAATGTCTATGCTAGGGGGAGGGGCCAACTCAGGAACCAATCGGCCCTGGTCATTTGGGCGGAGCTTGATGATGTCAAAAACCCTATAAGAGGGGAGAGGACAGCTTGAAGATTTCTCTCTTCCTTTTCCGGTTGGAGCCAGCGACAGTTACAACGACAGTTACAGAGGCAGTTACGACAGTTACGTCAGTTACAGCCACAGCGACAGACACAGCTGAAGCAGGAGCTGCCAGTAGCAGAGCTAACCTACGGGAGAAAGCTGAACAAAGACTTCAGGCCATTACAGCGACAGTTACAGCGACAGTTGGAGCCAGAGGCAGTTACAGAGGCAGTTACGACAGTTACGTCAGTTTCAGCCACAGACACAGCTGAGGCAGGAGCTGCCAGTAGCAGAGCTGATCTACGGGAGGAAGCTGAACAAAGACTTCAGGCCAGTGGGTAATCTTATTACCATCGAGGGGGAAGCATGATTTTGCTTTACGCAATCATGCTTCTCTGTAGCCTCCTGGTTACTCTTGCAAGGCGTACTTATTGGGCCTGGAAGATTATGATCAACATATCAAAATGGGGTTGCTGGTTCATGGGTTGGTTACTGTGGAGCCTAAATAAATGTTTTGATTCTTCTGCCTTCTACTTTGAGAGTTTCTTATATCCGGCGATTCCGAACCTTTCAGACATGTTTATGATCCTCTTTGAGATTATAAACTCGGCCCTCCTGATACATTTGGCGTCACGAACAGGATCGCTAGGTATAAGATCTCTATTTAGAAGCAGAACAATTTCAGAGGAAGAGATGAATATCCCCGGATGGGAGGATCCATTTTATTCCTCCCTAGCAAAAGAATTGGCTAAAAAAGCTGGACCCTGTGAAAACTGGGAACCAAGGCTACGGAGAGGAGATCCTAGGGATTTGGAAAAGTGTTTACGAGAAGTTGGGATTCAGTCAGGGGCATCACTATCTAGGCAAAGCTGGATAGTGTTATCAGCCTACCGGTTAGTATACGAAAGATTGAGATTAAGTGAAAGACATGGGGGCACTCCTACCCCACAGGAAGAAGGGGAATCTCAGATAGCAGAAGACCAAACTGACTCAAATGAGAACTTTTCTATTAATGTGGCTAAGAGCAACAGGAGACCAAAAAAGCCCAGAGTGCATTTCAACCCAGCCCAGAAAGAGCCTGACTGCCTGCTTCGTCCTAGCCATGGTGGCAGAGGAAGTGAGTGGGGAGAGAATGAGACAATGTTAGGGGCTGAGGCACAAAACACTACTGGGGTTCAGGATGTGCCTCACACAGAGAATAGGAGATGGTTAAATGATCAGACAAGGGCTCGACCCATACAAAGGAGGAAGACAGAAACCCGAGGTGAAGATTCAGTTACAAGGGAAATTCAGGAAGATTTCTCACCGCAAGAGGTCACAGATATTTTGAGTAGATTCAGCCAAAGAATAGGAGAACCATTGATATCTTGGATGGTAAGACTCAGTGATCAAGGGGCCGGTGGAATATCAGTAGATGGGACAGACTGCATGAGATTCATAGGTATCAGCCATGATCCTCTAGTTCAACAAGCTTTTAGGGAACATCATCAGCAAGGAGATGGTGATAGCAGGACTACTCTGTTGGCATTAGCCGCTGTGGGATGCAATAAGAGATATGCTACTGATTCTATGTGGCCCACTGAGCACAGACCCTGGTATTCACTTAGAGACTGTATCATGAGACTAAAGGAGGAGGTAATGAAGACTGCCATTATGACAGGAACTGCAGACAAATATTACAATGATTCAATGGAACTGCCTCATAGGAATTTAATAATTAGGACAGCTCCCCCTGCTTATAAACAACTAATTTTGAATTTATTACTTGGAGAAGTAGGGAGCCGTCTTACAACAGTGATAAATAAGATTTTACAGTTATATGACTTAGGTGACTGGGGAAGGGATAGATCTCCTCGAGAGAGAAGAGTGAATAACCAGCAAACTTGGCGCCAAAGGAGAGTAACAAGGAAAGAAATGTTTACTGCTTTATTGAGAGCAGGGGTAGGTTTTGAAATGATAGATGGAATTCCAACCAATGAATTATACAGAATGTATAGAGGACTTGATAACATGAGAAATAGGGAAATAAGAACTGCTCCTGCAAGCCCACAAGCCACTCAGACTGAAGGTGACCTTGTGTGATTAACGGATGAAAACTTGTACATTTGGGGAAAGGCTGGGAGGACAATCTTAGTCTCTATCTAGGGTGGGATCCTCTTGGCTTCCTCATTATGTTCCTTTTGAAAAGAAACATTTCCCACCTGAGTTTGGCTTTGATGTTGGATCTTTGCATAACTGAAATCTCAACCAAACTTGAGATGATTTTATTTGAAGAATTATAGTCCATACTTGTCTATTCTTTCTGTCCTTTGTTTTGGCTAACCTTGTTGCTAGTTTTGTTTCCTTCAGGCTTAAGCACCCTGCACTTTCCGGTGACTGCCTAAGCATGTAGCATTCTTGGAATTCCTGCCAGCTTGTTAAAGAAATGACTTCTGGAATGGGACTTTTTGGGGGCAGGGCCATCTCTACATCCAATTTCAGCATGAAGAAGCTATGGAAAATGAGACCTTCACCCCTCACCCCAAGATTTTGAGCCCCAAATCGTTCAAGGGGGGTGGAAATGATGATAGTGTTTTGTTTACTTATTTTGTGTTATCCTTGCTGTGTTGTTTTATTGTTATGATATTATTGATCCTATGTAATGGATACAAGGATTTAGGGGTGGATATTTGAATTATTAATAATTATTTTGGGGATGATTGATTGAAGAGATTATTTTGCTGGGATCTAGGGGTAGATCGCATTTGAATCGTTAACCAATGTTTGGGAATGTCACCGAATGATATGTTTTGCTTTATAATGAATGATATGTTTTAGTTTCCTTTGTAATTGGATCACAATGTATGTTCTAGGATACATGGCTGATTAGATTATGTATCCTATAACAAGGGGTGGAGTGTAGCCAGAATGGCCTTTGTTTTCTTTGAATGACTCAGTTTACCTCATTGAGCTTCCCTGGACGCTGGGGCTTGCTCTTCCGGGGCAGGAGGCCCGGGGAGCATGTCGGGAAGCAGACAACTTCCTGTGTGATGAGTCATGGGGCTGGCTGAGGGGAGGTGTTAATGTCTATGCTAGGGGGAGGGGCCAACTCAGGAACCAATCGGCCCTGGTCATTTGGGCGGAGCTTGATGATGTCAAAAACCCTATAAGAGGGGAGAGGACAGCTTGAAGATTTCTCTCTTCCTTTTCCGGTTGGAGCCAGCGACAGTTACAACGACAGTTACAGAGGCAGTTACGACAGTTACGTCAGTTACAGCCACAGCGACAGACACAGCTGAAGCAGGAGCTGCCAGTAGCAGAGCTAACCTACGGGAGAAAGCTGAACAAAGACTTCAGGCCATTACAGCGACAGTTACAGCGACAGTTGGAGCCAGAGGCAGTTACAGAGGCAGTTACGACAGTTACGTCAGTTTCAGCCACAGACACAGCTGAGGCAGGAGCTGCCAGTAGCAGAGCTGATCTACGGGAGGAAGCTGAACAAAGACTTCAGGCCAGTGGGTAATCTTATTACCATCGAGGGGGAAGCATGATTTTGCTTTACGCAATCATGCTTCTCTGTAGCCTCCTGGTTACTCTTGCAAGGCGTACTTATTGGGCCTGGAAGATTATGATCAACATATCAAAATGGGGTTGCTGGTTCATGGGTTGGTTACTGTTGAGCCTAAATAAATGTTTTGATTCTTCTGCCTTCTACTTTGAGAGTTTCTTATATCCGGCGATTCCGAACCTTTCAGACATGTTTATGATCCTCTTTGAGATTATAAACTCGGCCCTCCTGATACAGAAAGCTATGGCAAATTCAGACAGCACATCAAAAAGCATCTGAGACATCACCTAGTCAACAAAGGTCCATATAGTCAAACTATGGTTTTTCCAGTAGCGATGTATGGCTGCAAGATTAGGAAAGCTGAGCACTGCAGAATCGACACTTTCAAGATGTGGTGCTGGAGAAGACTTTTGAAGTCCCTTAGAGAGATTAAATCACTCAATACTTAAAGAAATTAATTCAGATTATTCACTGGAGGGTCAAATATTGAAGTTGAAGCTTAAATACGTTGGCCACATAAGAAGAAGATGAAACTCACTGGAAAAGACCTTGATGTTGGGAAAAACTGACGGCAAAAGGAGAAAGGGACAGGTAAGGATGAGATAGAGAATGTCATGGAAAAAAAGAACATGAATATAGACAGAATTTGAGAGATAGTGGAGAGAAGGGCCTGGTGTGCTACAGTCCAAGGGTCCATGGGTCATGAAGAATCAGATATGACTGAAGGACTGAACAACAACAATAAAAAGGACTAGTTGAAGGGGAGGAAAAGAAAGGGGAATCTACTTGACTGAGAAGAAAAAAGAGGGAGAAGAAATATATGACCAGACAAAAGCAGGACTAATAAACAAAATCCCAAAGGAAAAGGGGTAACAAATGAGAAGAAGGGATCAGGGGTAAGGGAAAAAGAACCTGTGAAAACAAGGCCACCTTAAACAAAAAGATTAAAGTAACTGAAGGAATGTAACACTATGTTTACAGCAGAAGAGGAAAATAACTAGCTGCCACCATCTTGAATGAAGTTATTCTTTACCAAAGCCCCAATAAAATTTCCAGGGAAGCCTAGCAGAGTAGGCTTATAGCTATACCAGTGAGTACACACTACCTTGAGGTAAGTGGGGAATGTGGAACTGAACCACAAGTTAAGAAGACCTGGATTCAAATCTCAGACATATCCGGATTGTGTGACCATAGGTAAGTCATTTACTTCACCTCTGTCTCAGTTTCCTTATCTATAAAATGGTACCAATAATAGAACCTACTTCACAAGGTTATGAGGATCCAGTGAGACAACATTTTTGAAGTAATTTGCAAACATTAACGCATTATGCAAATACTTGTAATTGTAGTTGGTGGTGGTGATCTATAATCTATGCCAATCAGCAACAAGATCAAGCCTATGAGTGGCAGCTCCACTTCCAGGCTAAATAAGAAGAGGAGACCCAATTACTGCCCATATCACTTCCGCCCTCTCCCAAAAATTACCTGGAAACCAGGTCAAGAAAAAATAATTATAAAATTGTTGGGTTCCCTGTAAACCACGATCCAAAAAAGGCCTGAACTACATTTCAAGAAATCATAAATGAAAACTGCACAGTTATTAGAAATGGAAAACAAGGTGAAAACAGAAAAAATTCACTAGTAACCTCCCAGAAGAAACCTCAAAGAAAATATTCCTGAAATGTCATTGCGAAAATCAGAACTTCTATGTCAAAGAAAAACTACTGCAAGTACCCAGAAAGAAGCAGTTCAAGTTCTAAAGGACCACAGTCTGATTCACACAAAATCTGGAAGCTTCTACCATAAATGAGAGGTCTTGGAATACAATATGTGTCAAGGCAAAAGAAAGAAGCTTCCAACCAAGAATAATATACATTATATACCTGGCCTGGAATCTGAAAGACCTGAGTTCAAACCGGGCCTCAGGCACTTTAATAGATGTATGACTGTTGGAAAGTTACTTAACCTTTTTTGCCTCCATTTCTTCATCTGTAAAAGGACCTGGAGAGGGAAATCACAAACCACTCCAGTGTCTTTGCCAAGAAAACCCCAAACAGGGTCATGAAGAGTCAGACATGACTGAAACAACTGAATAACAATTACTGTGCAAAGATCAGCACAGGTCCATGGGAAAGAAAATGGCTCTGTAATGGAATAGAAGACTGCAAGTATCTCTGATAAAATGACTATAGCTGAGCTGGAACTTCAAAATACAAACACAAGAGTGCAGAGAAAGCTAGAAAGGTAACTTTATTTGAGCAACTAAAAGGAGTTATATGATGATGCAGTGTTAACAGGGGAAGGAGAAAAAAGTTTCTTTTTGAAATCTTAATGTTGTCAAAGAGTATGGAGAAAGTTCAATAAGAAAAACTGAGATCCTTATAGGCGCATTATTTCTATTCTATGATTTGAAGAAGGGAAAGAAAAAGGAGGGGAAAAGGAAGAATACACTAGTGTATAAAGGAGGAATAAGGAGATGGAAATTGCCATTTCTAGTAACAGAGGTTCATGAGAAAAGAATGAGCGGGATAGTGAGGACCTCTCATGAAATTTAAATCTCAACCTTTCTGTAGACTGAATGGGATCAGCATGGCTCAGGGTTTCTGACTGACAGCTAGGCCTAAGTCTCAAGTTACTAAGAAATCATCTGATTTATAGGAATCTGGAACTTAAGAGCAACCGGACCCACTTCCTCCCCACTACCACCTCAGCATAAGCCTCGCCAAATAAGGATAAAGATGTTTTTATGAGCTTGCATTGGCTAAACTAGCACTTCCTTGTTCCTGGGTTAGATTTCTCACAAGATTGTGAGCCTCAACTTCACCAATGAGGGTGAAGGTCAGTGGTGGCAGGAGGATATAATGTGCTAAGGTATATAATCATGCTTTACTTCCTGTACTGAGCCTCTCCTACTAGCTTGCTTCTGGTGGTGATGACATCCTTTCTCTCGAGATTGTAATAAAGAAGCTTTCAGTTTCTACTTTGAGAGACCTCTGACTCTTTTAATTAATTGGTGGCGGGTGGTCTCACTCCAGACAAAAATATGCAAACATGGACTAAGGGGTGAGGGGAGCAGGCATTATGTGCATTTTCTCTTATCTGAAAGGGACAAAAGAGAGTTGAAAACATGCAAGGTCTGGTATAGAACTACATCAAACTTAAGAGGGACACAAGTAGGGGACAGGTTTAGAGTCTTGTTAAGAGAAAAGATAAAACCAGGAAGGGAATAGTTGCAAGCAAAACAAGCTTTCTGATCCTGAAGGGGGACTTAAAAGGGGAAAAAAAAGAAAAGAACTAAATTTCTAAGGGGGTGCCTAAAGTCACCTCATAGAAAACTTTTTATGGCTGAGAAGATAATATATAGATGTAATAGAATATTATTATATTGTAAGAAATGGGAATAGATAATATCAGAAAATCCTAATTTGCATTAAATGATACAGAATTAAATTAGTAGAACCAGAAGAGCAAACTGTACATATAAGGAGAGCAACACTGTAAGAAAAAAAATCTGAAAGACTTAAGAACACTAATCACTGTAATAATCATGCATATTTCCCAAGGATGTATAATGAAGCATGTTATCTACCTACAAACAATAGTAATGTTCGAAACGTATAGCAAGTCACACACATTTGTGGACATGGCCATTGTGAGGATTACTTTGGGTTGAACTTGCTTATTTGCTACAGGCGTTTTTAAACTTATAGTTCTTTTAGTAGGGGTAAAGGTTGGGAGTGTTTGAGGGAAAAAACTTTAACAATACTAGTACTAAAAAAAAAAAAGAGGGCCACTGAAACCAATTTTTTTTTAATTGCAGAAGGGACAGAAGTTCAGAATGAAGTACAGACAAGCAAAATGTAGCTTACCTGATTATCTCTTTTAGGTGGGCCTATTTTTGCTTTTCCTTAGTCTGAGATCATGACTGCTACCCCTGCCTTTTTCATAGGAGATGAAGCATAATAGATTTTGTTCCAGCCCCTTATTTTAACTCTGTGTGTGCCTGTTTCAAATGTGTTTCTTGCAAATAACAAATTGTGGGATTTGCATTTCTAATCTATTCATTCTGCTATCCATCTTCATTTTGTAGGTGAGTTTATCCTATTAACATTCACAGTCAAAACTGTTAACTATTTATTTCCCTCCATCCTTTTGTATATCTTTCACAATTTTTTTCACCTTGGCCTTCTGTGCTTTTGACCACTGCCTCCCTTAATCTATCCTTCCTCTTATCCTCCCTGAACTTTTTCTTAGTCCCTTCTCCCTCTTACTTTTCTCTTGGGTAAGAAAGATTTCTATACCTAAAAAAAGAGAGGGGGATAGAGAGATAGAGAGACCGGGGGGGGGGGGGGGGGGAGGCAATGAGTGTATATATATATGCACACACATTTATTTATCCATTCATTCATTCATTCATTTATATTCTTCCCTCTTTGAACCAGTTCAGATGAGAGTGAGGTCCAAGCAATACCCTCCCTCCCCTCATTTTCCTCCCCATTGTAAAAGTTCTTCTTTCTGTGTCTCTTATATGTGAGAATTCAATTTGATGTGTTATTTTAAAGTTGTTTACAGGGGAATGTTGAGAACTGTATTAGAACACTCCCTTTACTGTACCATCTTGGCTTCTTCTCAAGTGGGATATTTTTGGAATTTATTATTTAATCTTTTTTTTAAGGCAAGCAGTATGAAATGGTCACGGTTTTGTGCAATATCCTCCTTTTGGGGGGTTCTGCTATACATTTGGAAATGCTTTTTTTAGCATTTAAGTTCAAAATTTAAAATAAAATTTTAAAAATACAAAAAGATCTTATGAGCCTATAAGTTTTACAATAATAATTATTTGATCTATCACTGTTGACTTCTCCTCATAATTCTGAATATAACTAGGTTAAATCTTAAAGTTTTGAAGATTTATTTCTAAATAGAATACTGGAAAAAAAACAGAATAGTATACACAGCTTATGAGAGGGGGTGGAGGCCATAGGACTAGCAACCATAATAATAATAATTATAATAATACCTTATAAGTCAAGTCAAAATAGAGTTAAGTCAGATATAAACCTATTGATTAGGGATCCCCAGCCCAACCTGGACATTTTAATCAAAACTATCTTCTTTGCTTGCCTCTTCAACTACACAATACTCCTTTTCCTCTCAAACCTCTCTCAATAAACCCAAAATAACTTTTCATATTCAACATGGAATGAATTCTTAAAATTTCACAACAATTTTCCTAACCTGTCAAGTGGTAACTTCCATTGCCTAAAACCATAAGTTTCTAGTGGTAGGGATCATACTTAATTAGGGAAAGATGGAAACAAACACTAATTAAGCACCTAGTATGTTCCAAGCACTGTGCTAAAAACTTTACACCTTTGCTCCTCACAACAATTCTACGAGGCAAATGCTATTATTTTCTACTCAGTATAGCTGATTGAGGAAGCCAAAGTATATAGAGGTTAAATGACTCGCTCAAAATCATAGACCTAGTAAATGTGTGAAGTCAAATTTGAACTCAAGTCTTCCTGACTTCAGGCCAGGCTTTTATTTAACCTTCTGTGGTACTGAAGCTTCTAGTTGTAAGGGTCATATCGTTTTATCTCTCTGTGGTATTGAATTTCAAAAGTTTTTTTTTTAAGGAATTATGGAAAAAATCTGTAAGAATGATTTGCTGCATTCTCAAAAGTATGCTCAACCTTCTTCAATTCCAAAAGGATTCCCACCTAAATAATATAGAACTGATTAAGTGGGGAAAATTGAAACATTTCTAGAACAGCATGGAAAATAGGATTCTTTACTGACTCCACTACCAGTGTTCACTCTCCTTCTAGAAAGTTTCTAGACAGGATAGTCACAAGGAGGAGTGTACTGTGAGATAAGAATGTATTTTTATCCACTGTATAAATTATTGAGTTCCAGTCCTTCCCCACAGGCATAAATGACTCAGTAAAAGGGGAAAACCAGCAGGTCATTCAATTCTGGATTTTCTAAAGCAACACCAAGCACTTTCCAACTGGCATATTCACTACATACTCCAGAACTGGGAATATTGCCTGATGGAGTGGTTGATCAGCTGATAGTGTTGCTTCCCCTTGACTCTGTATATCCTTCAAATATACATTGTCTAAAACTACAAATATGAATGCCTCACTTCCTGCAATTTTAGATGCACCATAAACCTATAACCAGGAAGACAAGAACAAATGTAAAGTAGAAATGGACAGGCAGGCTCAAGATTTTTGCTATAGTAAAAGGTATGACAAGTACAAGTTCAATTGGATGAGAAGGTATGGATAGTTTGCAATCTTTACCACTGGAGGGAGTACTCACATCAACACAATCAGTGATCCACTGAATTACATGAATACAGAATCCAGGAATTAATCAACTGAAACTAACCAACATTTTCACTCACCTAAAAGTTGAATTACTGGTTTTTATAGTAATGACCCTGAGCTATCAAAATGCTACATGAAGAAAAAAATCAAAGATGAACACAAACTATTATGAATGTCAATTAAATATTAAGTTATAGTCTTAAGTTTTCAGTAATTAGAATTATTTTAAAACTGAATAGGCATATAATTAATATACAGGGCAGCTAGGTGGCGCAGTGGATTGAGCAACAGGCTTAGATTCAGAATGACCCAAATTCAAATCCAGCCTCAGACACCTCCTAATTATGTGACCTCAGGCAAATCACTTAGCCCTATTTGCCTCACCTTTCTCACCTGTAAAATGAGCTGGAGAAGGACATGGCAAACCACTCCAGCATCTTTGTCAAGAAAACTACAAATGAAGTCACAAAGAGGCAGATGTGGCTGAAATGACTGAACAAGAACGTAATACATAGAATAATTCTCCCTATTAACCAGAATATCTAAGTCTTCGACCAAATGGGGCAAGAGAGTCTTTACTGCACCACTAGTGCAGTTTACCATCTGTGCTAAGACAGCTTGACAATTTCAAAAACTGCCCTACTTACTAGAATTGGCAGGTTATAGTCAGAATAACAGTAGAAAGTCAAATATGCCCAAAGGCATTACAGTCAACCTTGCAGGTTTATTTTTTTTCTATGATTTAAAATATAAAACATAGCAAAGCTTAAAACATTAGGCTTTATGATATGAGAAAATTAATAAATCAATTATTTTTGAGCTCTTTGGATGAAATAAGACTGACCCACCCTCTGGGTAACAAAGACTGCCAAGAGCTTAGAACCACAGGCATTGCTCAACGCATAATGTCTTTTAAAAGAAAAAAGTTCTTTTCTCTGGCCACAAGATTGACATTTCCTTTGAGTCATCTTATGTCACCAAGTTTTTTGCATTAAAATAAACTATTTGTAAAACTTCCTCTTCAAATAAAGCATATTCCTAATGCATAATCAAAACTTGACAAGTCATACCATGCAGCATGTATTATTATACTTAGAATTTCTTTATTCTCTTTCTCCTTAAATGAGTTTTGGTGCCTTCTCTAGTTTGAGGAATAATTTTTTTTAACAAGGGAAAGAATAATTTCCAGATATCTGAATGTAGTTCTCATTTTCAAATCCAGATATAACTTTTACTTTAACAACATGGTGGATTTGGAGTCAGGGAAACTGGATTGTAATTTCAGCTCTGCTACCAACTATGAGTATGGCTTTGTGAACAAGTCATTCAATCTCTGGGTCTCAGTTTTCTGTAAAATGAGGGAAATGGACTAAATAACCTCTAAGGCCTCTCTTCTATTTTCTATGATCCCAGGGTTCTATAATGGATTGCATTTAAATATTATCCCTTTTCTACTATCTGTTCAACCTAAGGTGAAATATTATACTAAGGGGCTTAGGGAAATTTTGCTGGATTGAGATATGCAAAAGCTTCCAGATGTTTTATTTGAATATTTGGGCTTTTTATGCTAAAGAATATTGACTGAACCTTCACAATCAGAACGAATGTGAGAGAAATCACAACCTGACCTATGAAGAAAATATAACTTCTCTCTTATAACAGACTATACCTGTCAAGACATGAAAATTCTCCTCCACTATGTCTTTGGTTTCTTTTTTATAATGTTTCTTCTCTGGAACTACTTTGGAGATGCTCCAAATGCCTTATCAGAAACATTTTCATCAACTGGGAGAAATTCCATATTTCACCTCCTCACATATGAACAGGACATAAAAAAGTTTGAGAAGACTGTTCAATCTAACCATGAAAGACCCCTATGCTTTTGGAGAAAACATGGCTCAGTATCTGTAAAGATTTGGGAGAGTTAATAAATTTGGGTTCTAGCTCTGGTGTTAAAAATCACATTAAATCATTTAACTACTTCACAGGGAAAGTAGTATGAGGCTTAGTTAATAACAATGATGTATTTTGTAAATAAAAATACTCTCTAATCTACTTAATACACTGCTGTTGCCTTTTTTGCCAGAAGAACTAGGTTGATCTGACAAGTCTGGATAAATATCAAATGAAAAGGATCAGATATAGGGCAGACTGGATTTTAGTCAGCTTTTTCTAATCAGACAATACTAATTATGGACATTCTTTTCAGACATACTAAAGGGAAACAGTATAGCAAATATTCATTACAAATTTAATAAAAGGCAAATTCTGTGCTTTCTTCCTTCATAAGACGGATTTGCTTCACATGACACAGATTTTATTTTTAAATGGAGGGGGAGGGTAATTTAATATTTTAGATGTAGAACTGAAGAGAGGGGCAGAGCCAACATGGTGTAGAAAAGGCAGGGACTCACTTGAGTTCTCCCAAATTTCCCTCCAAATACCTTTAAAATAATGCCTGAAAACAAATTCTAAAGTGGGCAAAACCCACAAAAGGACAAAGTAAAACAATTCTCCAGCCCAAGACAACGTAGAAGGTCAGCAGGAAAGGTCTGTTTCACCAAGGAAGGTGAGAGTGGACTGCAGTCCAATACAAGCCATGCCCATGAAAAACTGGACCCAGCAAACCAGCAGCAGGTACCAGGGACAGGAGCCTATTGCATTGCCCATCCTTAGATATAGTTTGCAGCCCTTAGATCTAGAGGAGGAGCACTAGCATACCAGAGCTTGTGGCCCCAAGGGAATGGGGACCCTGGTCACAGTTACAGGGTAGAAAAGGGTGCTTATGGCCACTCGCAGACCAGAACACAGGCCCGAAGAACAGTAAACACACCTCTATTTAGATCATACCACCTTGGAAGAAGTGAAAGATTACAAACCCCCAGAACTAGCTTTGGAAAAAAGCAGTACAAAAATACTAAAGCTTGGGAAAGAGTACCTTCCATCTTGGAAGCAGAGCCCCACTTTAGCATAGAGTTAAAAGTCAAGAAATAGGCTGGAAAAATGAGCAAACAGAAAAAAAAGTTCTGACTATGGAAAGTTACTAAGGTGACAAAGAAGATCAAAATATACACTCAGAAGAAGACAACAAAGTCAAAACTACCATATCCAAAACCTGAAGGAAAAATATGAATTGGTCTCAGGCCATGGAAGAGCTAAAAAAGGATTTTAAAAATCAAGTAAGAGAGGTAGAGAAAAAATTGGGAAGACAAATGAGAGTGATGAAAGAAAATCATGAAAAAAGTCAAAAGTTTGGTAAAGGAAGCACAAAAAAAAACACTGAAGAGAATAACACCTTAAAAAACGGAATAGGGCAAATGGTAAAAGAGGTACAAAAATCAAGTGAAGAAAAGAATGCCTTAAAAAGGAGAAGTGGCCAAATGGAAAAAGATGTAGAAAAATTAACCAAAGGGGAGAACTCCTAAAAAGCAGAATTGGCCAAATGGAAAAACAAGGTAGAAAACTTCACTGAAGAAAAGAACTCTTTAAAAAACAGAACTGGTCAAACAGAAAAGGAGGTACAAGAGCATACTCAAATAAATAATTCCTTAAAAATCAGAACTGGGGTAGTGGAAGCTAATGACTTTATGAGACATCAAGAAACAAACAAAATCAAAAGAATATAAAAATGTGAAATCTCACTGGAAAAACAACTGACCTGGAAAAGAGATCCTGGAGAGATAATCTAATAATTATTGAACTACCTGAAAGCCATGGTAAAAAAGAAAAGGAAAAAGAGCCTAGACATCATCTTTCAAGAAATTATCAAGGAAAACTGCCCTGATATTCTAGAGTCAGAGGATAAATGAGAAATTAAAATAAACTATCAATCACCTCTTGAAAGAGATCCCAAAATGAAAACTCACAAAAATATTATAATTGAATTCCAGAGCTCCCAGGTCAAGGTGAAAATGTTACAAGCAGCCAGAAAGAAACAATTCAGATATCAAGGAGCTACAGTCAGAAGAGCACCAGACTTAGCAGTTTCTACCTTAAAGGATCAGAGGGCTTGAAACAGGATATTCCAGAAAGCAAAGGAGCTAGGATTAAAACCAAGAATTACCTACCCAGCAAAACTGAGTATAATCCTTTCAAGGGAAAAAATAAGACACGGCAGTTTTCAGATGAAGGAATTAAAATTATCTCTAGTCATATGAAAAAAAAATGCTCTCAATCACTATTGATTAAAGAAATGCAAATTAAAACAACTCTGAGGTACCACATCACACCTATCAGATTAGCTAACATGACAAAACAGGGAAATGATAAATGTAGGAGATGCAGGAAAATTGGAACACTAATGCATTGTTGGAGTTGTGAACTGATCTAACCATTCCGGAGAGTAATTTAGAACTATACTCAAAAGGCTAAAAAACTGTGCATACCCTTTGACTCAGCAATATAACTTTTAGGTCTGTATCCCAAAGAGATCATAAAAAGGGAAAAGGACCCACACATACAAAAACATTTATAGCAGCTCTTTTAGCGGTGGTCAAGAATTGGAAATTGAGGGGATGATCATTAATTGGGAAATGACTGAACAAGTTGTGGTATATAAATGTAATGAAATACGACTGTTCCATAAGAAATGATAACGAGGCAGACTTCAGAAAAACCTGGAAAGACTTGCAAGTGAAGTGAGCAAAACCAGAAGATCATTGTACACAGTAACAGCCACATTGTGCGATTGTAGGGGGTCCTTGACCAGCAAGGACCCCAATCTCGGGACGCAATGAATGAGACGGGAGTCAAGATGGAAGGAACTCCGATTTATTGGGAGAAATCATCTATTTTTATAGGGTTTGCACCACATGGGCAAAAGCAAGTGGCCAATGGGTGTGAGGATGACAGCATGGGGAGGAACAGAAATGTTGCAGTGGGACAGGATAGCAATGCTGCAGTACGGGTATACACTGTTGCACTTTGTTTCAGTCTGGGTATCGGTATGGGCAAGGGAATGCTTGGGCATGTGGCGAGATGGTATCAGAGCTGTATGAGCTACGTGAGACACGAGGCAGGATGTCCCCGTAAAGTATCAAAGATGTCCCGGTAAGTAAAGTAACAAGGCACTGCGTTAGGCAATGGTTCAAGAGCATTACATGGCCAGCTGGGTCCCTCCTTCTGGGCTCGTGTGTCCCCTGTGGACAGGCTCTGCCTGCATGTGTAAGTAGACTACAGCGGCTTCCCAAGGGCGGAGGCCCTCCCTCCGGGTGCCTGCCGTTCCACTCCTACTAAGCCTGTCTGGTTTACCCAGGAAACAGGCCAAGCGCTAGGGTCCCAACAGCCCCGGGGTCGGCACCAACCCCTTACATGCGATGACTGACTTTGACAGACTTAGCTCTTCTCAGCAATGCAAGGATCCAGACAATTCCAAAAGACTCATGATGGAAAATACTATACATATCTAGAGAAAGAACTATGGAATCTGAATGCAGATTGAAGCACACTATTTCCTCTTTTTTTGTTTCTTCTTTCTTGTGGTTTTTCCCTTTGGTTCTAATTCTTCTTTACAACAAGACTACTGTGGAAATGTTCAATATGATTGTACATGTATAGTCTATATCAGATTGCATGCTGTCTTGGGGAGGGGGCAGGGGAGGAAGAAAATTTAGAACTCAAAAACCTTATAGAAATCAATGCTAAAAACTAAAAATAAATTAAGATATACATATTTTCCAAAACAGACATTCAATGCAATAGAAGACTTTCAAGCATTCCTGGTGAAAAGACCAGAGCTGAACAGAAATTGTGACTTTCAAATACAAAACTCAAAAAAGAAAACATAAAAAGGTAAATAGGAAAGAGAAATCATAAAGGTTTTAATAATAAACTGTTTACATTCCTACATGGGAAGATGATACTTGTAGCTCCTAAAAAACCTTCTCATTTCTAATTTAGTTAGAAGGAGTATACATAGACAGAGGGCACAAGCGTGAGTTAAATATGATGGGATAATTATCTAAAAACATAAAATTAAGGGGTAATAAAGAGGAATACAATGGGAGAAGGGGAAAGGGAGGGGTAGGATAGGATAAATTATCTCACGTAAAAGAGGTGTGAAAGAACTTTTACAGTGGAGGGAAAGCATGTAAACCTTACTCTCATCAGAAATGGCTCAAAGAAGAAATAACATACATACTCAGTTGAGTATAGAAATTTATCTTACCCTCCAGGAAAGTAGGAGAGGAAGGGGATAAAAGAAGAGGAGGGAGTGACAAAAGGGAGGACAGATTGGGGTGGGTAAGAGACAGAAGCAAAATACTTTTGAGGAGGTACAGAGTGAAAGGAGACAGTAGGATAAACAGGAGAAAAATAGGATGTAGGGAAATACACAGCACTCAGAACTGAAAAAAATTTTACAGCAAATTTCTCTGATAAAGACCTCCTTTCTCAAATATATAGAGAATGGAAGTCAAATTTATAAAAACAAAAGCCATTTCTAAATTGATAAATGATCAAAGGATATGAACAGGCAGTTTTCAGGCAAAGGAATCAATGCTTTAGTCATATGGAAAAAAGCTCTAGAACACTACTGAGTAAAGAAATGTAAATTAAAAAGAAAATGACAGATGTTGGAGGGGATGCTGGGAAACTAAGACGCTAATGCACTCTTGATAGAGTGGTATACTGATTAAACCATTCTGTAGAGCAATTTAGAAGTATGACCAAGAGGCTATAAAACCATGCATAATCCTTTGACCCAGCAATACTACTATTAGGTCTGTATCCCAAAGAGATAAAGTAAACAAAAGTAAACAAAAAAGGAAAAGGGTTTATGTGTACAAAAATATTTACAGCACCTCTTTTAATGGTGGCAAAGAATTGGAAGTTGAGGGGATGTCCATCAAATGGGAAATGGCTGAACTGGCAGTGGTATATGATTTAAATGGAATAGTGTTGTGCCATAAGGAATGATGAGCAGGATGCTCTCAGAAAAACCGGGAAAGACTGACATGAACTGATACAAAGTGAAACAAGCAGAACCAGGAGGATAATGTACAGAGTGACAGTAACATGATCAATTATGAATGAACTTAGCTATTCTCAGCAATACAATGACCCAAGACAATTCCAAAGGACTGATGATGAAAAATGCTATCCACCTCTAGAGACAGAACTGACAGAGTCTAAATGCTGAATGAAGTATACTTTTTTTTTACTTTCCTGGGTTTTTGTTTCTCTGTATTTTCTTTCACAACATGACTAATGTTGAAATGCTATTCATGACTGCAAATGTATAATCTATATCAAATCGCTTGTCTTCTCAGTGATGTGGGTAGGGGAGGGAGGAAGGAAAGGAGAGAATTTGGAACTCAAAAATTTTTTAAAAGAATGTTTAAAATTGTTTTTACATGTAAATCGGGAGGAAAATAAGCTATTAAATCATTAGAGATTTTTAAAAAATACATAGACCTGAAATAGCACATGTTTAAGTTGTGCTGTACAGTCAATCAAACAAAAAAAAATGACATAAAATGTAAAGAGAAAAAATTCGCATTTTGGGTCCATTAATCTTATTGTATTGTGAAAGCATCCCCATATGCCTTTCCAAATCCCAATTATCCCACCCCCTCAAAAAAAGAAAAAAAAAACATCTGGAACCCCGGAACAATTTTACTAAAATTGGTAAAGGTCTTTTTGCATCCCTTGAACCTCTGTATACTTTTGCTTTAATTTACCTGTATTCTGATAGAACTAAAGTAATCACAAGAGTTGGGAAAGGGGAACTTGGCTGCCAAAGACTATTTAAAATAACAGAAAGTCAAAATTAAGTTTAGAGAGAATATTTCCACACATACACCCTACAACTATCAGAAAGACACAATACATCCAAGTGTTTCAACATCTCCTTATACATTCAGTGAGCTTAGTCCAGTACCTCCACAAAGTTAGAGCCTAATCTAACTCAATATCATCTCCTTCAGTGTTCACCAAAGCCAAAGGAAAGATAGTAGATAGAAGAGCTCAAAGGTCATATGAGCAAGATCAAATAAAAGGCTTTAAAAAGAAAAGTATATCCCTGATATATTCTTATTGTTTTTCTATCCTTTAAAATAAAAATGAAGTAATAAAAATGAAATTTAGATAGCCTATTTGTCAATAGTAACATGAATGAGAACAGCCTTTACGAATTAAATCATAACTTCCTTGCCTACCAAACATTTATCAATTACTAAAAGTAACAAAACTAGGCTGGTCTCCTTTAATTCCTAAGAGATGAAAATGGCAAAACAATAAAGAAAAATATGGGAGATGATAAGAAACAGCTCAAACAAACTACAAAATGGTTAACCTACTCATAGTCTACAGTTTACAAAAAGTGCACCATGACCTCCGATGTTTTCTTGTGTCTTCACATGCAGGGATTTAACCATTTGTCCTACTGTGCCGAATTTATGACAACTGATTTCCTACATCTATATTGTACAAAATCAGAAGCCTATAATTATTCTCTATGATGATGTTTGGTCTGTGAGCTCAGAATGGTTTTTACACTTTTAAATAAAGTTTTATTATTTTTAAAATGACAAAAAACCATTCTGAGCTTGCTGGCATACAAAAGCAGCAAGCTGGAATTTGCCCACCCTTGCTTTGAGCAATAGACAATACATACTATACTTTTCAGGAAGAAAAAATGTCAATGAAAACGTGAAGACAGCAATAGAGACAAAAATGACTAAAATACTTTTATTTGAATTTAAAGAAATGCCATACTGCTCACTATATGGAAACAATTTTTTGTGTCATTACTTTTCAGTATATACCTACATAAAATTTTTTTCCTTTCAGAGAGCTTCTTTTACAGATATAGCTTATATTTGGACCAACACAGTAAATAAGAATTAGGTAACCAAATGCTACTTTTTTTAAATTCATAATTCATGAATCTGCTCAATATTTTAATAACTGTGTTGTCGTTCAGTCACATCCGACTCTGTGACCCCATGGACCACACAGTTCACAGGATTTTCTTGGCAAAGATACCTGAGCGGCTTGCCATTTTCTTCTACAGAGGATTGAGGCAAACAGGTTAAGTGACTTGGCCACAATCACACAGCTAGTAAGTTGTCTTGAGTCCACATCTCAACTCAGGTCTTACTGACTCCAGGCCCAGCATTCTCTCTACTAAGCAACCTAGCTGCTTTTTGTTAACTATAGATCAATATAATTGGTTTGTGATCATATCTATTATATTTTATGCATATAAAAACACTGCTCCTAAAAGGTGTTCACAGGATTTATAAAACTATCCAAGAAGTCCACGGCACACAAAAAAAGATTAAGAATCTCTTCCTGCTCCAAAACAATAATGTGCTGGTCATCAAAAATTTTTCCTACTGGCTAATAGTACCAAGAAAGAATGAAGAATCAACACCATAGTATGACAACAAATGTGAAATGTGCCCCATAAAAGCACATATACCTTCACACAATTAGCCTGGAATGTCCTCTCATAAGCCTTCTCTAACTCATCTGCTGGGAAACACTGTTCACTATTTTAACAAAATGCTCAAAGATAGCACACAAGTCTTCACATGATAGCTTCCTCAATATTTATTGCCTTTATCTTTTGGGCTTTCCTCTATGGGTCTATTTTGATAATTATGTGAGAAATATTTTGAAGCTCCGCAATCTACAATAAAAAAGCCTGTGCTAATAACCTTTCTTCCCTGCTGATGCTCCAATAAAGAACTGGGGCCTAATTCACGCTCTGACACTAAGCTGAATGGTGACCTTCTGGCTCTAAAATTCTAAATTTTAAGTGCTCGAAATACTATAACTTTAAAGAGTTAGAAAACTCTAAGGTTAAACATTAACATTTTTTTTTAAAAAGGCTTTTCAGTGGAAGAAAAATACCATTATCATGAGCAGCACAACTACAGTCAGCATCACTGTTGTTTGCATCAAGATTTATCATAAGGTATAAGCTCAAATTTCCTTGGATGACTTTCTAAGAGACCTCAGCCACATAAATCATACTCTCCCAATGAATTTTTCTACACTGCAGAAAGAATCATCATTAATTATGCTCAATTAACATTTATTACAACTAGCATATGAATCTTGGGTCAAATTTATAATAGAGTAAAACTCTAATAGGTTGTATGCAGATGTTTTAATGAATGAGGCCCCTTGTATAATCAGCAGATACAGCATTCATTTAAACCATTTAAAAGAACTAAGAACACAAGCAGACTACTGCACTTAAGGCAAGCTACTAGAAGCAGCAGAACACTGGACAGCCCCACACTGCCAGTGACCACCTCACTGAATCCTATTTTCCTCCTCTGTCCTAACATCGCATCACAACTCGCTGGGCCTCCCTCACAAGGGCATGCTCTAGCAATAGTCTACATTCACTGGGTGTTTGAAAGTTTACAAATGAAATGAACCACATCAAAGTGCATTATAAAGTGTAAAATGCTACACAGAGCTAAGGGACTATTATTTGATCTCCAACTTCCATCTATGAGAACGCAGCAGCATTTGATAAATGTTTGCTGAATGAAAGGAAAAATTGGTCTCATTTATAATATGGATTCCTGAAAAGCACTGCAAGTCAACACACTGACTGAAGTAAAGTACAGCTATACATGTTAAAAGTATGAGAAAGTCCCACAGAAGGAAATGAAAGTAAAGGAAAATACAAATGTGTAGTCTGTCAGTGCGTTTCAAACTGAGACTTAAAAGAATTCAGAGATTTAAACTCAGCTCCCTTCCTGTGTGTGTGTGTGTGTGTGTGTGTGTGTGTGTGTGTGTGTGTGTGTATTCTCTTCTCTGATATGTAAAAATAGCCCTGTCTGATGTTTTAGGATGATTTTTCTGTTCTGGAGGTAACATTCCAATCTCTACCTGGTCAGTTTTGTCCTTTGAAGACTACCGGGCATTGCTTTTCCCTAGCAATACTGTATAAGAAGTAGCAACTACTACTTCAGGAATACTCAGCAATCTAATGGAATGTAGGTTCATAGACTACTCCCAGGATACCAAGAATCCTGTTTGGAAAAAAAAGGTGCAATGCAAATCTACATTCTTTTAAAATGGACTATACTTCCAGAAGCACTGGAACAATATCTTAAATAGCAGTTATTTGTTTTCCTCGCTACAAAAAAATTTGAAATTGGAAATGCTTTCTGTAATTAAGTCTTTCCCATTTAGCAGACTTGGCCTTTCCGTACTCTGGCACTATGTTTTAAATAAGAACAAAAACCAAAAGGACTGCTATTTACTTCCTTATTTGTCCAACAACATCATCAATGAAGAAAGCAGAAATGTGGACAAAATTGGAAGGAATGTCTGTTAACTAGACATTTCTGCAGAGCCAGATGAGGAGAACCCAAAGCAATATAAAATATGCCTTGAATATATCTCACAAAAATAGTTGCTCCCAATTTCCCTCAAGATTATTCCTCTTCAAGAACAAGAAGAACAAGTTTACTGCAGGAACTCTGGACTGGAATGATCAGTTTTTAGTGGTTTCCTGACTCTTCATCACCAGATTATATAAACCATGCCTCCTGATCAGCTTGCACTATATGAAAGACATAAATGAATGTATTTAAATTGAAAAATTGATTTTAAAAAGTGCAATTGTCAATAGTAACTATGTTTAGCTTAGTGATTAGGTACAAACACTACCAATTATGGATTTCCTCCTTTTCTCATAACAACCTAAAAATAAATGACCTCAAATAATAGTTTTTAAAAGACAGGAACCAAATCTAAATAATAGCTTTGTAACTATGCTAGTGCTGAGTAGTAGATTATACATAGTAGGTGTTTAACAAATGATTAAGTGAAAAAGGAAAAATATTAAATCCCTATATATCTCTACTTAAAGGCATGGTAGATACTCTTTTCTTATCATGCTTTGATATCTTAGTGATTTTTACAATGGAATGTTCCCACTTTTACTCCAAATTTTACTTTACCTCTAATGTTTTTTTTTTCAGAGCTGAAAGCTGTTCTTTTGGAATTAAGTAAAATTTAAAATATATCCAAATGCAGTCAGTTTATTGTATTTGGTTATATAGCATTTGCCTGGTGTTTTACATGGGTGAGTGCTTAATAATATATGGTGATAACGACTCTGTCTTGAACATTTTAGTAAGGAAACTGAAGGTCCAGCAGCCCCAGGTCATTTCAACTCAAAGGATTGTTAACTACCAGGCTAAATAAATTTTCCTTAATTTGCTCTTCTGTAAAATGATGGTATTAATATTCTGTCTTATCTGTGAAGAGTCAATGTTTGATAAATGTGTGTATTTAAATACACACAAGACAATACAACTGTCTGCTGCGTGCTTCATATCTTTTAGCACTGCCTTAGGCACTAGAGTGGGATAAGAACAGTTCACATTTTACATGAGACTTTAAAGTGAATTTTTAACATATGCCTGTTTCTTCATCTGGAGATTAAGTTTGTACATTACTTCCATTTAGAGATGAAGAAACAGAAACAGGAGGTTAAAAATATTGCCCAGAATCACACAGCAATGACAAAACAAGGGCCTGAATCGAGATCTTCTGACTACAAGATCAGTACTTTATCTACTACATCACTGTATGGTTTGGTGATAACGTAACAAGACTGTTTTCAAATAAATATACAAGAACTTATACAGTCTTTTCAAAGTAATAATCTTGGCAATATATTTATTATAATCATACTAATATTTCTGTTGACATACTAAAAACATTTTACTTTAGAATTTTCAAAATCACCTTGTAACTACACACAAAAAAATCATAATTACTTCATTAAACAAACCATCACTAATGATAAAGGGTTTTTTTTTAAAAACCAAAAATACAGTTTATCAGGGCTTTTTTTGGTGCCATGGACATTTATTTGGTAGTCTGGTGATGCTTATGAACCCCTTCATAAAATGTTTTTAAATTATTGAAGGAAATGCTAAATTTCAACTGGATGTTAGTAAAAATAAAGATGCTGAGGGCAGCATTGTTGAAATTAATGTGTATCCTCCCAACATGTCTATCCCAGTTCTTACTGAGTACAATAGTCATTGGAATGTGTAAAATATAGTATGTTTGAACCTTAGAGTAAGACTTTCTGTCCTCAAAAAGGTTACTACTTTAGTGAGAGGATAAGATGTAAAGATCTAAGCATCATATTGTCAACATAAACAGAAGAATTAATTTTACACACCACACAGCAAAGTTCCCTTTCCCAAAAGCAAATCTAAACTTATATTCTAAAATATCTTACCATTTACAGCTTTTTCAATCAACTCTTCACAAGCATCAAAATCACCCTTCAACACTAGTTTGTCATGCAGATCAGTTAACATGGGATGTTCCAGTGCAATCTTGGTTTTTTTCTGTAGTGATTCAAAAGCTTCAGTGTAGTTGTGTTGACGGAAGTGTTTTAGACAAAGGCGAATGGCTTCCTGTTCACGGTACTACTAGAACACAAGAGAAATTAAAAGGAGGAGAGATTTGCTTTGTTGCAACTGGTAATGATGCAAAATACCAATTTAAAAGCCAAGAAATCTATTACTAACAGGAGCAAAGTACTAATTTTCCCCCATTTTCCTAAAATATAAACATCTTCTTTCTATATAAATGCCAAAAGCCATTAACTTTTTTGTCCAAGCACATAACAATCATCATGAAAAGGGGAAGTAATAAAAAAGTAATGTAAGTAATCATTTCTGTAACTATTTGAAATTATTTGTACAAGTATGCCAGTCAACATTTATAAAACTGCACACTTTGGAAGAAAAAAATGGGTCCTTTTCACGAAAAGAAAATAATTCTAAGGATTACATAAAAATAAGTATAAACATGGGACATTTAGGAACTAACCTCATTATACTTTGAAAGTGAAATAGGTCTTGATGCTTAATGTGCTTTGCTGCTAAAGAAATGTTACATAATAGCTGTCACATTTCAGTATAACAATGGTTATTAGCAGACATTTACATACTCCCACCTCCACATATATACAATACTAGACTGCAAACCAGATAACATAAATATCAACCATGAGACCTATTCAGTTCTCTGTCCCCACAGAAGGATAGTATAATAAAACTTCAATTTACCGGACATGCTCCACTACTCAACAAAAGATATCAAATAACTGATTTTTCCAGCCCAAATTCCCTTTAGAGTATACTATTACAAAGAAGAGGATGCCAAAGCCAGAAATACAATTCCTATACTTTCTAAAGCTACCATACCATAAAATGAGATACAATAAGATTTAGTCATAAGAATGGTGACATTAAAAACATCACAAGAGTCTTTGAAGGAGAAACTTTCAATTGCCATCCTATATTTAGTGAGGCAAGAATATCACTTAAACTTTTAAAAAAGATTTGTCCAACAAGGATCAAAACAGAACAAAGCAAATAGGTCACAAGACTCTGCCATTAACCCTTTTCTTTCTATACTTTCACCATTCTCTCTCTCATCTATTCCTATGACTTCAACTATGATGTCTATGAAAATCTAATTAACTTTTTACAAAACATTTTAAAAGTGTTTATTTAAGACACTGCCCTGCCCTCATAGAGAGTGCAGTCTAGTAGGGAAATAAGATATATACAGACCCAAATTCATCAGAGAGGCACAAAATCACAACCTATGAAGTCCAGGGAAGGACATTATTGAAAAAATGAATTCTGTAGCACTAAGCATTCCTTTTAGTCCAATTCTCAAAGTCATAGATTGCTCCTGGAAAGACCACAGCTTTGACTATACAGACTTTTGTTGACAAGGTGATCTCTGGTTTTTTTTTTTAGTATGCTGTACAGATTTGCCACAACTTTCCTTCCAAGGAGCATGCATCTTTTAAACTTCATGTCTGCAGTCACCATCTAGAATGAATGATCTTTGAGCCAAAGGATATAAAATCTAACAGTGCTTCCATTTCTTCTCTCTCTATTTGCCAGAAGGGGACGAGTTGCCAAGATTTTAGTTTTATTGATATTAAGCTTCAAGCCAGCTTTTACACTCTCCTTTTTCACCCACATCAAGAGGCTTAATTCCTCTTCATTTTCTGTCATCAGAGTGGTATCCTTTGCATATCTGAGATTGTTGGTATTTCGCCCCACAACCTCAATTCTGGCTTTCAATTCATCCAGACATATGATGCACTCTACGTGTAAGTTAAATAAATAAGGTGACAATACGCAGCCTTGTTTTACTCCTTTTCCAAACTTAAACTAATCACTTGTTCCATGTGTTCAGTTCTAAATGGTGTTTCCTGTCCCACATACAAGCTCCTCAGGAGACAAGTAAGATGATTGGGTACTCTCATCTCTTTGAAGACTTGCCACATTTTGTTGTGGTCCACAGCCAAAGACTTTAGTGCAGTCAATGAAGCAGAGGTAGATGCTTTTCAGGAACTCTCTCATTTTTCCATAATCCAGTGAATGTTGACAATTTGGTCTCTAGTTCCTCTGCCTCTTTGAAAACTAGCCTGCTCTTCTGGTAATTCTCAGTTCACATAATGCTGAGGCCTAGTTTGTAGAATCTTAAGTATAACTTTGCCAGAGTGTCAAATGAGTGCAACTGTTTGGTAATTTGAACATTCTTTGGCATTGACCTTCCTTAGGACTGGGATGTAAACTGATCTTTTCCAATCCAGTGGGTACTGCTGTGTTTTCCAGATTTGCTGGCATATTGAGTGTACCACTCTAACAGTATCTCTTTTAGGATTTTATAGCTCAGCTGTAATTCCATCACCTTCATCAGCCTTATTGTCAACAATGGTCATACCAAAACCCACTTGACTTCACTCTCCAGGATGTCTGGCTCTAGATTAATAACCACACCATCATGGCTATCTATTTCTTGAATAGTTCTTTTGTACATTCTTGCCACCTCTTCTTAATCTCTTCTATTTGCTAAGTCCCTACCATTTTTGTCTTTTATCATGCCAATTTTTGCATGAAACTTTCCCTTGATACCTCTAATTTTCCCTTGTCTTTCCCATTCTGTTAGTTTCTTCCATTTCTTTGCATTGCTCATTTTAGAAAACCTTATCTCTCCTTGCTATTCTCTAAAATTCTGCATTCAGTTGGGTATATTTTTGCCTTTTCATCTCCTTTTTTCTTCAGCTACTTGTAAAGCCTCATCAGACAGCCATTTTGCTTTCTTGCCCTTCTTTTTGGGATGTTTTTGCTGCTGCCCTCTATATAGTACTGTGAACTTTTGTCCATAATTCTTCAGGCGTTCTATCTACCAGATCTAATCCCTTAAATCTATTCATCACCTTCACTTCATATTCATAAGGGATGTTTATTTAAGTCATATCTATATGGTCTGATGGTTTTCCCTACTTTCTTCAATTTGTCTGAATTTTGCAATAAGAAGCTCATGTTCTGAGCCACAGTGAGCTCTGAGTCTTATTTAAACTGACTGTACAGAGATTTTCTACCTCTGGTTTCAAAGTATATTATCAATCTGATTTCTATTTTGACCATCTATCTGGTGATGTCCACATGTAGAGCTGCCTTTTGAGCTGCTGAAAAAGAGTGTTTGCTATGACCAATGAGTTATCTTGACAAAACTCCAAGGCCAAACTTGCCTGTTATTCCAATTATCTTTTGATGTCCTATTTTAGCATTCCAATCCCCTATGATGAATGTGACATCTTTTTTTGGTGTTATTTCTAGAAGATGTTGTAGGTCTTCATAAAACTGATCACCTTTAGCCTTTCTGACATCAGTGGCTGGAGCACAGACTTGTATTACTGTTATGCTGAACAGTTTGCCTTGGACTCAAACAGATAACACTTTGTCATTTTTGAGATTGTACCCCAGCTACTCCATTTCTTTTACGGGATTCTTGCCCACAGTGATCACCTGAAGTGAATTCATCCATTCCTGTCCACATAAGTTCATTGACACCAAAGATGTTGATGTTTAATTTTAATCTTTCCATCTCCCATATTACTTCGATTCATAGATGTTACATTATACTTATGCAATATTGATCTTTATGGCATCAGCTTTTCCTTTTATCATCAGACACATCTGCTGCTGAGCTATCTTTTGGCTTGGGTCAACTGCTTCATTAGTACTGGAACTACTTGCACTTGTTCTCCAATCTCTCCCAGTAGCTTATTGGACATCTTCTGATATGAGGAGCTCATCTTCCAAAGTCATCTCTTCTATCATTTTAGTACTATCCATGAGGTTTTCTTGACAAAGATTACGGAGTGGTTTGCCATTTCCTTCTCCAGTGCATCACCTTTTGTCAGAATTTTCCACTATGGCCTCTCTTGGGTAACCTGGCATGGCACAGCTCGTAGTTTCACATCTAGCTGTGCAAGCCTCTCCATCACAATAAGGCAGTGATCTGGGGATTTGGGAGTGTGGAACTTAAGTTCTAGACACAGTAATATGAATAATACTTGGGAAGAAATAGTTTCTGAGAAGAGGATGGTCATATACGTATTACATATATGACTGAGAATATTGGTTTGACCAAAGTATGAAGGATGGGCAGAGAAAACGAAGTGGTTCAGTAAAAAGTCTAGATTAGTTGTCTCCAAAGTGGGGATTTGGCCTGACCTCAAAGGGTATGTGATTAACCAACTAGAAGCAGTAGCTAGTTATAGGGCTTGTTTCCAACATAAACAATCTATGATTACTCTCCAACATTTCCCTCTTCTACCTACTCAGGGAGTACTGCCTTACTGCATGAGCTCTCAACCTCCCTCTTTCTCAGCTTGTTGGGCTCCATGAGATACTTACAACCACTGCTACCCAAGCACCCACAGCAAGATCTGTGCAGATGCTACTGGGAAAATTAGAACCCAATCCCACTATGTCCAGTCCCTATTCTGAGGTTCTGCCCTTCAGACAGTGACAAGTGACTACAAAGTGACCTTATTCAGTTTCATTCTAGATGGAGAAGAATTGCAAAGAAAGAACAGAAACAGATGGCTTATGATCTATCAGTATATTTCATCTTTCTACCCCTCCAGACCCACCCACTTCCACATTTCCTTATTACTCTCAAAAATACTTCCTATCCTTCCAATTAACCAACTAGGTTCACATTCTCAGTGTCCTCTTCCACTCTTTACTGTTCCCATATAGTCAATCAGCTCCCAAATCCTATAATTTTTGATCCCATATTTCTTGTATCCTTCCCTCTCTCTCTATCGACACAGCCACCACTGTTGTTCAGGTTACCTAAATTACTGCAATAACCTACTAATTGGTCTCCCCATTTCAAATCTCTTCCCTCTCTAATCTGCCCTCCATGTAGCTTCCAAAGTAACTCTATGTCATGCCCCTACTCAAACTCCAGGGGCACCCTATTGACTCCAGGATCAAATAATAGTTCATCTACATCATATCATTTAATTTTAATTTGTATATAAATTTAATAAAGTAAATAAATCAGTACACCAGTACATGCATATACTTTATACATGGATAATGCAGATGGATTCTTTAAAATGTTTTATGGATGGGAGTTTGAGCTAGGCCAATAGTTCCCATACTTTTGGTCTTGAGACCCCTTTGCACTCTTAAACATTACTGAGGACTGCAAAGAATTTTTGTTTATGTGGGTTATATCTATCAATACTTACCATATTAGAAAAGTAAATTAAAAAAAGTTTAAAATATTTGTTAATTCATTAAAAATGAAAATAATTCTATTACATGCTAACATAAATAACATTTTTTTTAAAATACTGGATTTTCATATCTGCTTCTGCTTTTAGTCTGCTGTGATAAGTTATTTTGGTTGAAGTTATAGGGAGAAAATCTGGCCTCATACAGATACATAGTTGTAAAAGGGGAGAGTATTTTAATATGAAAATGAGTATTTGTACTATTATTAATCTTAGTATTTATTGTGAAAATAATTTTGACCTCATGGACCCCCAAAAGTAACCCAGGAACCTCTAGTGGTCCTCAGACCATGCTTTGAGAACTGTTTGTTTAGGCAATGACAAAAAGGTTTGCAGAGGAAGGGGCTGAGAGTGGGAATAGAAATAAGCTGCAATGCAGGGATATAAAGATAAAAATAAGAAACAATTAGTTTACACTCTATACTGGATACAAGTATACAAAAGTGAACATAAATTATCTCCTGTGGTCTAAAAGAGGAAAATCATGCTAAAGCATAGCAAAAAACCAAATAAAAATGAAAGGCTATCATATGTTAGAGAGTATGGTAGATTCAAGTAAAGTCAACCACACAAGTATTTACTGAATACCTACTCTAGAGTTGGCACTAAGCTAAGGAATACAGGACACACACACAAAAATATACCCTCAAGAAACTTATAGCCTAATGGAGGAGACAAGACCTATGAAAACAGAGAACAATACATGACAAGTATATTATTCAGTTGTTTTCAGTTGTGTCCAACTCTTTATGACCCCATTTGGAGTTTTCTTGGCAGAGATATTAGTTAAATTTGCCATTTCCTTCTTCAGCTCATCCTACAGATGAAGAATCTGAGAAAAACAGGGTTAAGTGACTTGTCCAAGGTCACAATTAGTAAGTGTCTGAGGCCAAATCTGAACTCAGGTCTTCCTAAATCTAGGTCCAAAGCTCTATCCACAGTGCCATCTAGCTGCCTAATAAGCATATTAGTCAAGTCCTAAACTGATCAAGTGTCAAAATGTATAGTGACAAAAAAATGAATTGTTTTAAGAGACAACAAAAAAATTCCACAGGTAAAAGCATATAGGGAAAAATGCTATGCTTCCCTACCCCCTATAAGTAATATTTTTCAACCTTGGAATTATACATCTGCTTTGCCTTTTCAGGCACTCTTATGAATATGCCACAAGGAAAACAAGTATGTTAGTGACTGGCTCAAGGCTACAAAGCAAGTTAGGGGCAAATTTACAATTAGAATATACTACCAATGAATTCCCTTTCCAGTTAACTAAAGTCATACTTCTAGTGACCATTATACGAAGTACCGTGGAGTACCTGAATAGAGAAGATAATTGCTGTTCTTTATAATAATTATTCTTTATTTTGTTATACTGTTATGTAACTTGTTATTTGTTATACTGTTCTTTATTTTCAAAGAGGACCAATGGTCTCATGGGGTGATATCTTAACTCATATGTGAACTGGATGTAAGTGAGGCAGAGTTGTAGAAAGTCATCAGTCTCACTTCCTTCCACAGTCACTGAGGTCCAGTGGCAAGACAAAGGTCAGGATGAGCTGCAGTGGCCCAGGATGCAGAAGATGACCTCAGCATCTTCAATGTCTGATCAATTGCTAAGCACTCCACAGTGTCTACTTCAGCTGTCTTCATAGCCACTGTAACAAATAGTTCTTCTCTGACCATTCCACTGAGGGAATCAATCTTCACGTGCTTGAGGTAGACATCTCAGTAACTCACTAACAAGTTTGAGGCCCATCTGAGATGGTTTACCAAGGTGTGACAGGTGCACATACTACGGTTCTTGGAGCCACAGGCAAAGTTGAGTGCCAGGTGGTCATCAAAAGTGGATTAGCAACCCTGAAAAGGACTCAGCAAGCCCTTACACTAGAGATATTAGTCCTCCTTGAACCTCTAATTCTTAAATTCTTGTTACCCTGGACAAAAGTGATATACAGGACAACTACACACTTCACTGAAAAAGATGTATTTCTGTCATCACATAGACCTAAGCACAGATCATTGCCTTTACTGAGTAAACAGAAGGTTGTAAGGGCAGCAAGGTCTATCAAGAATATAAAACAATATACATATCCTGACTTCCCTAGGACCGATCAAATATTACTGGATTGGCAAACAAACCATGTAGGGAGGTCTAAGTGCAGAAGGAAACAGGAAATCAAATCTCAAGAAATTTTCTTGAATATTGATCTTAATGTAACAATGTAACTAAGGGCAAATCTGTTGATATTTTTTTGGGGGGAGGCCATTTCTATTCTATTGGAGTACTGAACAGCAGCCACTGAAAAAGACCAGACAAAAAGGCTTTAAGAAAACCTAGTACATATGAAAATTTTATTCTTAAGTAAAAAAAATTATTTATTATTTGTATTTTTAAAAGAGTAACTTTACAAAAAACGCATAACTAGATAGCACAGTAAATAGAGCACTAGGCTTGGAGTCAAGAAGTCTTGAGTTCCAATCCAATGGCAGATACTTACTAGATTTGTGACTCTAGGCAAGTCATTTAACTTCTTTAAGCCTCATTTGTAAAAGGGTATAATAATAGTGCCTACTTCCCAGGAACTTTTAAAAGATAAAAATGAGATAATATCGAGAAAGTGCTAATAATAACAAAAATATTTAAATACACATATATATTTATATAAGCCTTATATAAACAGTAATGTACACACATTACTGTTTATATAAGGCATATATATATATAATTTATATAAACATTAAAGCATTATATAAATATTATTACTATTATCCTGTACTATATCTGAGTGTTTATATATCATTTGCCATGGTAGGGAGAGGAGAGTGAAGAGCAGGGAAGTTAAAGTGTTAAAAGCAGTGTCAAAATGAGGTCCAATAAGAAATGAAAATAAAGTATTTCCAAATTATAAGATATGATATATGACACATGATATATGATAATCATTCTATTTAATAAAATAGAAGCCTAACCTTTCAGGGTCAGTTCAGTACTATGGAAAACAACCCTTCCCCCCCACCCCACCCATTGAGCTATACACAAGTGTTGTTCATTTTATCTATCCCTGCAGCCTCCTCACCCCAAAATGCTACAACATCCTCCTCCTCCCATTGGTGAATTCCTCTGGGGGCCTTCATTTTGGGAAGGGGCCAAGGCCATCCAAACTTCATTCCCTAATCCGCTTGGCTTCAGACTTTCCAGACATCAATACTATCCCTGTCCCATACCCAGTTCCTACTTTTTAATCCCCTTTTATAAATTGTATTCCCACATTAGAATGCAAGCTCTTTGAGGGCAGGGGCTATCTTCTTCTTATTTGTATTCCCAACATTTAGTACAGTACCTGGTACATAGTAGGAGCTTAAGAAACGTTTACTGACTAGTGATTCTACTCTGTACCATACTGTTCCTCAAGAACAACAAGCTTATACACTTTATGTTAAATATATTCTTTTAGAATCAATATATAGTTTATCTCCTGTTAGACCTAAATGGTTTGGCAATGAGAATAGCAGTTCTCTGGGTGAAGCTACAGGGTCAAATGTATATAATTCTCAGGATATTAACAGAATTCTCAATAAATATTTCTTTATGGACCAGTAACTTCCAGGGCTTTGGAAATGCAATAAAAGGGTTTTAAATTAAGTCCTACCTTGCTATACCAGTTGAGACAGGGTTGCACAACATCAGGATCATCAATGCCATTAAGTTCAACATACCAGATGCTGAAGTTAAAGCTAGGTCCCCAGGACAATAGTGGAACTTAAGAGGAAAGAAAAGAGAAGGAAACATTTTAAAATGCATACATTCCAAATAGAATACTATCAAATAACAAAAAAGCCTAATGATATAGGATGCAGGAGTAACCTAAGATCCAGAGAGTTGTCTATGTGAACATCCCCTAATTACATAGAACAGAGGGTAGGTCACATCCAACCTATGACTTAGTAGATCAATGCTAGGGAGCTGCCTAGGACATAGAGAGGTGCAGTGCCTTGTCTGGCTGACAAGGCTGACAGAGCTAGTGAGTGTGAGTGAGAATCTGAATCCAGATCTCCTAGAATCAACGAATCCAGAACACACTTCACTCTACTATATAGGCCTTACACTAAGGAACTGTTAAGTTCAAGGGAGGATACATTTAACCAGGTGTTTTAGTAGTGTTCTGCATTTGAATTATAAAGTGAACAATGTAGAAAAGCCTAAGTAAAATGGTCACACCAATACCAACACGACAAGCAAAGGAGCCTTAAAATAAACATAACTAGTCTTAATAAATGACAAATACACGTGCCTAGAATGATTTTTTCAATACCACAAGGGGCTGAATTTCACTAAACATCAATTAAAGTTACAAGGATAAATACATATTAACTTCAAATATTTATCCTATTTCATCATTTCTGCTTATAGACTTAGGAATAGGTTGTGTAAAAAACACACTGTAAGTCACCTGTCTGGATATTAGACCACATCTTCCCTCAAAATGTTAAAGATGGTGGTACGACTTTTTAAGTCGGCTGCACAAAAATCTACTCAACCTAGAATGCACCTCAAGTATGGAAATGGAGGGGAGAACATCATCAGAAAGAGAGCCTTGACCTTCAAGTCAGGAAATAGGGGTTCTTTCTTATATCAGTGCCTTCCTCTCTCATTGCGAGTTAATGTGAAGATAGTAGAGGCCTTCATTAATATCCACTTGAACTAGTAAAATATCCTTCAGGTCCATTTTCCCACAGCTCTATCTTCCTGATCTAATCCAAACCTCACAGTGCTGCCAAATTAATCTTGCTTACAAGTATGTCTTGTCATATTATCTCTCTGCTCAAGGACCTTCCTTGGCATCCTAACACCCACCAAACTCCCTTCCTAACATCAAATCAACAAATCATTTGGCCCTTCAATCAAATCAACAAACCAATAAGCTTTATTAAATAGCTACTATGGTGCTGGGCACTGAGGATACCAAGATGAAAATAAAACAGTTCCTGACCTCAAGGAGTTTTTCTTACATTAGATCAGAAAAGACAACATGTATGTACGGAATATATACAAAATAAGCACAGCAAATTGGGAGGAATGACATCAGCAGTGAGGGGGTGGGTGGAATCGAGAAATGTTTCAGGGTGAGGATGGCATTTCAGTTGAGTTTTGAAGCAAACAATGTTTGAAGAGGCATAAGTGAAAAGGGAATGAAGTCTAGACACAAGGGACAGTCAGTGCAAAAAATTCAGAGATGAGAAATAGTGAAAGCAGGAAGGACAGGTTAGCTGGATCGTAGAGTACATAAAGAGGTACGTACAATAAATAATGCTGAAAAAGTGGGTTGGAATCAGGTTGTGAAGAGATTTAAATGACAAGGAGAAGAGTTTCTATTTGATACTATTTGCAATAAGGAAAAACTGGAATCAATGGGGAAATACGATCCTGAGATATGTACTTTAGGAAAATCACATTTGCATTTATGTAGAGAAGGAACTGGAGAGTGAAAGATACTTGAGGCAAGAAGTCCAGTTAGGTAAATACAACAGTTCAGGCATGACGTGATAAAGTCTGAACCAGGGTAGTAACCACATAAGTGGAGGAAAGGGATGAAAGACACTGTGGTGGTAAAACAGGTATGATACAGCAACTGGTTGAATATACTGCATTAGGGAGGGACAACTCAAGGATACCTTAATATGCTTAAATGAATTTGAGTCTAGAATCACACATTCATTGGGGTCTAAGCTTCCACATCTGTAAAATGGTAATAAACAGTAAGGCATACTCAAAAGAGTAAAAAAAACTGGGTTTGAATCCTTACATTTTCTACTTACTACCAGATGACAGCAGGTAAATTACATAACCTCTCTTGATGTCAGTGTCTTTATTCTTAAAATAAAGAAGTTGAGCTGCTGGATCTTTAAGATTCTATTCTTAACCCCAAATCCTATGGACCTTGGGATACTTAAGATAGTTCTGAGTCCTCTTCTCAGGCAGCTCCTGCAGGTTTACTTATCATTACTATGCAATAATTGCCAGAAAAATACAGCAAGCTCTAATCTCTCCTTAGTCCCAACTCCTTCCATCACCAACTGCCTACTGGACATTTTGAACTGAATGTCTCATTTGTTTTCAGTCCTTTCAGTCATGTCCAAGTCCTCCTAATCCCCTTTGGGGTTTTCTTGGCAAAGGTACTGAAGGGGTTTGCCATTTCCTTCTCCAGCTCATTCTACAGATGAGGAAATTGAGGGCAACGTGGTTGAGTGACTTGCCCAGGGTCACACAGCTAGTATCTGAGACCACATTTGAATTCAGGTCTTCCTGGCTCCAGGTGCTCAATCCACTGCATCACTCAGCTGCCCCAAAAAGTCCCATAGACATTTCAAATTTACCACATCCAGAACAGAACTCTTTATCTTTCCCTAATGTCCCCTAATTTCCGTACTTCTGTACTAATTTCTGTAATTTCATTATCCTTCCAAGGTTCACAACCTGGGAGTTAGCCTTCATTCTTCATTCTCACATTGCTCCTCCGTAGTCAATCAATTGCTAAGATCTGTCCATTCTACTTCTATGGTATCTCTTAAGCCCCTTCTCACACCACAACCACTCTGATTCAGGCCTTCATTCTCTTTCACCTGAACTATTGCAAAAGCCTCTTAACTGGCCTCCTTGTTTCCAGCCTCTTCTTTCATCAATTCATTATCCAAACAGTTATCAAAATTTATATTCCTAAAGCAATGGTCTGACCATGTCAAAGCATTCTTTCTATTCAAATAGCAGTAGTGGTTTTCTACTGCCTATAGCATAAAATACAAACTTCCCTGTTTAGCACCTTTTTTAAACCTACCTTCTGCTCCCCTCTACCCACTCTATGTTCCAGGTACTTAATATTCCATTTCCCATCTCTGCATCTTTATGGCAGTGGTGCCCAACAAGGCCTATTCTGATCTATCCAATTGCTAGTGTCTTCTCTCCTGCCACCTAACAAAAATTATTTTGTATTACACCCTTTAAATATCTCTGCCCTCAAAGAACTTATGTTTGGCTGGGGGCAAGGTAGGAAGAGATACATACATGAGTAAATAAGCTTAAAATATCCTAAAAACTGGGTATCTGAGGGCAAAGACCAATTTATTTGTGTCCTTCTGTCTCCAGTGTCAGGCACATAAATGAAGGTTGTGGAATGAATAAACTGATAGCACAGAGTTGGTGGTAACAAACTACAGAAAATCAAGTTGTCTTACCATTGTCAATAACTAATAACTATAACTGTTGATTTCAACTACGCTTAAACATCATTTATACTTTTTTTTTAAAAAGCATCCTGAGTTCTAAAAGGGGTTATAGGCATATAAGGGTATGGCATGAATATGATCCCTCTGATAGGAAAGAATAAGGCAATGGTAGGAAAAAATGGATCAGTTCTCTGAAGTTCACTGCTGCCTCAAGCAGGAAGCATGGAGGATGGAAAAGGTAGAAAGTGGAAGAAGTACGTAACCAATCAGGCATCTACATGTACAGCACTTTTATAAATCCATTGTTTATTATTTGGAACCTGCCTGTGAGATCATGTATTTGTTCTCATTTCATAAACACAAGGTAAAACAAATGAAAAACCCAGAGACAGTGTTTCTGGGTAATAATCAATTTATTAATTAGGCTAGCCAGCAATCAATAAATTGATGGTCACTGGTTTCTCTTGGTAACCAAAGACACCCAATGGAGACCCTGAAAGGCTTAAATAAGCCTTCTGAAAAGGAATTCCCTTGACAAGTGAAAATCAGCCCTACTAATGGACATTTAATAAGGAGGTAGGCTAAAAGTTTTCAGCCCCTCCCACTAAGAATGTGGCTTAATCATGAGACTCAGCAGCCTCCAGCAATCCATCTCCAGTCTGGTTGGTTTTCTCCTTCATGAGCTGGGTAACCTTAAATTCTAATGGAGGGGTACAAGGACAGGGGCTCCTTTCCCCAGGGAAAGGACTCACCCAGACTGGATTCTATTTATACTCTAAATAGAAGTAAGGTCTCCTAGCAGCATGGGTTTCACCCAAGATTGAGTAGCATGTTCCTTGAGGGCTAGGAGTAATCTCAACAATCAGTCATGTCCTTCAGGGACAGACTTTAACAAGAGGTGGGCCTTAGTGAGGAAAGAGGAGAAAAGCCTGGATTACAGATTAATAACTGGCTATTAATAATAGTATAACGATAATTTCTCTCACAGAGTTTTATATCATTGAACAAAAACCTAAATTATCACTGATTTTCTATTTTTTTTAAATAAGACTTTTAATAGCAATTATAGCTAAGCAAGAAGCAAAACAGCCAGAATAATATAGATTCCACAAATCTGAAGCACAATGATCATAATTCTGTAGAACTTGCATGAATGGAACAAAAAATTAATAAGGTGTTTGAAATTTAACAACACAGGTAGAAGACAATGGGAAGTGCCTAGGTATTAGAGTCAGGATATCAGGGTTGGAACTGCAGGTCAGTAGCTTAGAGTTGTGAGACCCTAAGGCTAAAACCTCTCTCAATCTCAGTTTCCTCATCATAAAATGGGGACATCACTTGTACTCACCAACTTATACAACTGTTGTGAGGAAAACTGTTTAAAAATTGCAGAGTACACTCTTGGTGTATGAAGACTCCAATGTTCTAAGGTTCGTGACACCATAATTTTGTTCATCTTACTTAAGTGTACTCTTGGAAAAATTGCTTATTAAAAATAAGTTAGAGCCTTTCTCGCTTCCCGGCCATCTTGGCGGCAGGTCTCTGGCTGAGGGTCCTCCTGCACCACAGGCAGGAAGATGGTGGCCGCAAAGAAGATGAAAAAGTCACTGGAGTCCATCAACTCGAGGCTCTAGCTGGTCATGAAATGCGGCAAATATGTGCTAGGCTACAAATAGACCCTGAAAATGATCCGACAAGGCAAAGACAAATTGGTCATCTTAGCCAACAACTGCCCGGCCTTGAGGATATCAGAGACTGAATATTACACTATGTTGGCCAAAACTGGCATACATCAGTACAGTGGCAATAACACTGAATTGGGTACAGCATGTGGGAAATACTACAGAGTATGTACCCCAGCTATCACTGATCCAGGTGATTCTGATGTCATTAGAAGCATGCCAGAACACACCAGTGAGAAGTAAACTGTACAAAAGTACACTTTAATAAACGGGCCAAAACGTGTTTAAAAAAAATAAGTTAGCAAATGTAGCCCTAGGAAAGAGGTGAAAAGATATAATTCATTTCCTTCTTTGCAGACTTTTTCAGGGATGTGTAATATTATATGTAGTCAGTATAGCTGATGAGCTGGTTGGATTTTCTTGAACTCCTTTCTTATCCCTCTTTCTTTTAAAATCTTTGTTACAATGGATAGTTCACTGTGCATGACTATTAGGGAAGGACATATTTAGAAATGAATATGATATAAAAACAAGAGAGTTCAATAAAAATAACATTAGAAAAGTTATTCTATCATCTAGAATTATTTCATGAGGCAAAATGAAACTCACTGCATTAGAAACAAAAACTTAGTCATTACTTTCTAAATATTCATATTCAACTGAGTACATATGTAGGTACTTATTTACCTTCCTTGGAAAAGTAACCCAGGTTGTATGAATTCAAGTTTTTCACTGAACATTCTGCCTTGTTTTTCCTACACCGAATACTCCAAAGAATATGCTTTCTTTCCCCTACTTGCCATCTAACTTTAAATTAAGCAATTCTAAAAGCCAAAAGTTTCTATGAGAAGTAAATTATAAAATTAATTTCCTCTACCTAGTTTCAAGACGATTTAAGGAGTTTAAAAAAAAAAAAAGGATGTCCAGGTATAGCCTAATCCCTAGATAAAATGCTATATCAACAAAATCAAAGAGAAACCAAAACCTCAGTGCCCCAGATGACAGCATCCTCCAAGGAAGACTCTTAGTAGCTGGTCAACAGTCCAAATAAACTGCACTGAGACAGATTCCATCTTTGACACCAGCATGGTGATGTTATTTTAATCTGACATGCAAGACTTTTACTTTACCCTTAAAACAATTTGAACTGACAAAATAAGGCAATAAAGAGAAAAAAAAATACAAAAGAGAAGAAAAGGAGTTGATCTATTTTTCCAGTTTACCTGACAGAGTACAAACTTACCTTCTGTTTCTCAGAGGGAAATCCATCTCTAGTCTACATGACTTGGCTACTGGCCACCCTCTCTGAGATACACTGCCTTCTCATCTCTGCCTTGCAGAATCTCTCACTTGAAGCCACAGTTCAATTATCTCCTTCTATTCAAAGTCTTTCCTGACTCCCAACTTCTCCTTCCCTACTTTGTATTTCCTTTTTTTTTGCATTTCTTATGTATATAACTATAAATGTACACATTGTATCTGCCAGCAGAATGTATCCTCCTTGAGAGTAAGGGTTGTTATACTTTTTTGTATTCTTATCTTCAGCATGCAGCATACTACCTGGCCTACTACAAACAGTTTTAACTCAAGCGGAAAATGAGGAGAGGGAGGGTATTGCTTGAACCTCACTCTCATCTGAACTGGTTCAAGGAGGGAAGAATATAAATGAATGAATGAATGAATGAATGAATGAGTGTGTGTGTGTGTGTGTGTGTGTATGATAAATAACAGGCATTTATATTTTATCCTTGAAACAACAGGGAACCACTGGAGTTTACTGGGTACCATGGTCAGATCTGGACTTTTTGAAAGCTATGTGAAGAATAGAGAACAGGGAACCCAACAGGTGACTATGATAATCATCCAGATGAGCATTCAAGTTGTTCTGTTGTGACTGCACAGAATGGGACAAATCTGAGAGTTGTTATATGGCAACAGAATTAATAAGATTTAGCAAAGATATGAGAAGCAAGATAACAGTGAAAAATCAAGGATGGTTCTTAAGTCATGACCTTGGACTCCTGGAAGAATGGTGGTGCCATGTAATGAAATGGAAAAGTCAGGAGTAGAATGGTTTTGAGAAGATGCTGTGTTCTAGAACAGATAAAGGCATTATTCAACAAATGCAGATCAATACATCGACTATCTCCAATTTAATTACCAGTGACCATACTGTGCTCCTCAATTTTTTCCAAGTTTATCTTCTGTATACATCTTACTGAGAGAATTTTGATGAGTTCACTGCATGTACTTATTTCTGACTTTACTGATACATTTTCTTTTAAGTATTTCTTTAGCAACTACTATGCCCACCACCTAGCTAGATGCTTTGGATGTTTATGACACAATTGATGTGCTCACGATTATCACAACAATCCAGCGGGGACAGCCTATGTTTCTACAGTGTTTTAAGATTTACAAAGTACTTTCCATAAAACAGGGAAGTAGGGAAGGAGGAGTGCAAGATTATCACCCGCATTTATACACATGCCAACAGAAGCCTACAGAGGCTCAGCAATCTGTCCATGACCACGATACCAAGAAGAGGAAGGAGGGTAATAAGAAGTGGGAAATGAGATCAGGTTTCCAGGCCAAAAGGTGGCCAAGCATTCTTTCCCACTCTCATATTGCCTATCTGAAAAAGCAAGAATCACAGACCTGGAATAGTGACAAAGCAATCTGAGGCAAAGTACAATTAAGCATATGCAAATGTGATCTATTCAAAATAAGCGTGATCTATATATTCCAGACATCTCACTAATAATACATCCACCAATAATAATTATAATATTATTAGCTGACATTTGGATAGCTCTAAGGTTTACATAAATTACTTCATTTGATCCTCATAAGTCATAGTAGTAGATCTAACAGATGAGGAAACAGAGGATCAGAGAAATAAAATAAATGCCTAGGGTCATTCAGCTAATAGGTGGCAGAGCCAGAATTTGAATCCAAGTCTTCTGACTAAAAATTCAGTGCTTTTGCCACAACATAAGAGCCATTAAAGTCTGCCAAACTATCCTCAATTTTTGATGAGTAAAATAAAAACTACTCACAAAGCAGATGACTTAAAACTAACATTTGCTAGACCTCTTTTATATAAAGCCCCAGTCAAATCGTCATAGATTTTATCACCTGTGCCAATAATATTACCTACAGGAAGATGACAAAGAACGGTTCAAGGAAAATTTGTCCTGTTCCTCTTATATTGATCCATTCAAGGGATACAAAGGGGCTATTAGAGGCCATCAATTTTCCATAAAATACATTTATAGAAACCTATATATAGACATTCCCTTCATCTTCTCAGAAAAGAATTTCTTATATAATCTAAAAAGATATCTCTTCCTATTAAGATAGGGAACAAAAGGCTGATTTTATCAACATACAAAACCACCACAAATTCATTTCAGTACAAAAAACATAAATGAATCCACTCATTAAACCTAAACTCCAAGATTCTTGCACTACTAATGAAAAGAAATTCTCAATCTAAGAAGTCCCAGTTTCATAATTTTTCGAGTATTAGTGACTTAAGGTTCTCTCTTTGGAACTGATAAATATTTAAAATAAAAAATATAGTGAAGAATAGTTGAGAAAATGTTTTGGGTAGAGCAAAAAGGACCACAAGCCTTGAAGTGTTTTCTATTTATTTCACCTCCATCTTTTCATCATAACTATAAACTCTTCAACATACTTATTTTATACCTCCTATATGAAAGGTCCCCAAACTTTTTTGCAGAGACAGGTTACCATTTAGTTTTTCACAGCCTCAAATTTGCTGATATGGGCACTAAAGGCAGGAGCATCTGCTTACAGCTTTTCTGTCCAAGGTCAACCAGGCCAAACAGGAGTCATAAATTAGGGACTTCTGCCCTAGGGCACTGAGCATCACTGATAAAATGGTAAGGAATTATTAAATTCTTGGTGAAATGAAATGAAAGACTGAGATGGGATGCAAGGTTGGTGATTTATATGGTACACCCACGTAAGTAGAAACTTGACAAATAAATCTGCAATTGCCAAAAGACATTTAAAATGCAACAAGCCAATATTAACAAATGCAATCTAAGCAAAACCAGAAGATGGCTTAGTTTAGCACAGATTCAGATCTTAGAACTAGAAGGAACTTCAAGAGATCCTCTGCAACTATTCCTAGCCACTTAATATATTTTTCTCTGCTTTATAGAGAAATTAACAAAACTGCTGCTCCTCATTATAACAGGTTTCCCCACACTGACAGCTTTGTATGATTCTGCTGAGCATATTGACTATGGAACTTGTGGTCATAAAAAATGGATCCAAGTCCAAGAGCTACCTAAGACAATTGATTTAACTTCTGTTCATCTCAATTTCCTCAGCTGTAAAATGGGAATAATAATTTTTATAATGACTAAAGGGCTACATACGGGTGAGGTCATATCATAACAATCATCCTCAATACGTTTTTAGTGACCTAGAAGCTTTTCCCCAACTCTCAGAAAACGTGAGGTCCCTTCTCCCACTGTGCATTAAGTTGGTATATAGTTATTTTAAAATGGAAAGCATTAGTATAATAATAACACCTACATAAGAATAAATCTACTACCAAAAAAAAGACCACATTCCAAAGACAAATGTGAATGATTTATCTCCTCCAGAAGAACTGGTCATATTTAGAAACTATTTCTTGGGACAGGCTTGTTTTAATCTGGACTAGAACATTCAAAAAACAGCACAGTAGTTTGAGAAAGAAAAGCATTCCAGCAATTCTCTTTTGTTCTCAGAAACATTTTAACTATTCATCCCAAAAATGTAATTACTGAATTGCCACTTTGCTGCAACAGTGAGCTGATAGTCCTTAAAAAGTGAAGGATGCAAAATATCTAATGAAAATGATTAAAGAAACTGAAGATAGAATATTCAGCAAAAGTATTACCTTAAAAACAAAAAGTCATTTGTTCCTTACATGCTTTCAGTTTTAGATCATTAGAGGGTTAAGAAAAAAAAAGTTAAAAAATAACATTACCACCTCCTCCTCACATTATGAAGTGATTATTATACAAAGGAAGGAAAGGAAAATGGACCAATATAGAATTCACCTAGAAAATTGGGGTCATAACATTCATATGCATCAAGAGGATCATCTTGTAGTCATTCTGGTTGTCTTATTGGTTCCTGGTGACTTACTATTCTTTTAAGCACTGTATTAACATTTAAACTTAAGACTAGAAATATAATCCAGAAGCTGAGCAAACTTAGCTGTTCAAAAGCAGTTGCTTCCTTACTAAATTGGGATAACTACCTTATTAATAAGTGGGAATTGGGATATAGGGTCAGGAAAAACTCAAGTAGAAAAGAAATTATAATGAAAAGACATCAGTACAAGTACTGTTACTATATCAATACTGCTCATGCATTATGATCCTCTAGAAGAATTATTACTTTTCCTGCTTTAGGTCCTTGAAGCTGTTATTCTTAGTCAACAGGTTTATCAACAAAATGCAAGAAAACCAGAGTATCCTATGACATGGAAAAAATTCTTGTCTATATTAAGGAACTACATCTGGGGGAAAACAAGAAGGCATTGTAAATATTCCATAACTTGTTGTCAAATATATCTTAGTAACAAACAGCATAGGTTTAGTTTCCCAGACTCATTGAACCTCTGAGCAAGACAGGGCCTCAGAAGCCATACAGTCCAACTCTCACCTGACACACAAAGTCTCTCAAACAATTCTGTTAAATACTGTCCAGCTTCTGACTTCAGTGAAAGGGAGGTCACTGTCTACTTAGGAAATTCATCCCATTTTCTAACATCAACAATTGTTAAGAAGACCTTCCTACTATAGAGCTAAAATACGGCTCTTGGCAACTACTACTACTTATTATAACATCAAATTATTTTAATAATACAATGAATAAATTGCAAAATATATTAAAAATTATGACTACTTAGTCTAACAAAGTAGCATAAGTAGCTATATGTAGTAGCTTCCATAAGTAGCAATGATTCACAAAGCATCTTTCTCATCCCAATCCTGTGAGGTCAGTGGTTCAATTACAGCTCACATATTACAGGTCAGAGTGGTTAAATGACTTGCCCACAGTCATACAATCAGTAAGCAGCTGACCCAGGACTTGAACTGAGATTTTCTGACTCTTGAGTCTATTGCTTCTTTCACTACACCACACTGCCTCTCCATTAGAATAATGGGTAGGGTTGCAAATGAAAAATACTGCCCCAAAAGAAAGTTTTTTTTCTAATTAATATATGGGTCTGAGTTAATCACAGAAGAAAAATTAAAACAAATGAGGGGTTGCTCTGAGTACTGCTCTCCCTCATATATATGGTCTTGAGAAATCTCTCATATATTCCTTTTTTAAAAAATGTCTTTCTTTTCACTCACTGAAAAAGTAAAATTCTTTAGTAGGAAAGAACAGCAACTATATAAACAATCCCTGACAGAGATAAATTATTATCCCCTGCACAAAATCACTTTATTTTTATTTGGGGGGAATCTAATTAAGCAACACCTCATTTTAACAACAAAATCTTTCAGAGAATTATAACAATGATAGTCAACTCTCCTGCGAATCTCAAATTAGTGGAAAATATTCTAAAAATGGATCTAATTTTAAGGCAGCAAGTGCCAATATTTCCACACCAAAAAGAGTTGGCCAAACAATTATATGGGCCTTCAGGCAGTCACTGGCATTTGATGTCCAGATATATCATATTTTTGCTAGAATTCAATTTTACAGCCTAAGATCAACACCATTGAATCACTACAGCTCAAGTGATCTTATAAGAAACTTTCAAATAAGAAAGCTATGCGAAGAAATGTTTACTTGAATAAAACAAGATTTGTCAGTTTCAATATGGGAAATAGTATAGATTTATTTTTATCCCAGAATGCTTAAAAAAAAAATTACCTATTTTAATGAATCGACATGGGAACATCTGTTCATCAATTTTATGCTTCAAGGTGAATGTTTCTTTGTTATAGTCATTCTTTAAGCCACTGTGAGAGAAAATAAATAAGGTTACCAAATCTGACTTCATTGTTCAACACTACTAAACACAATCAAGGAAAAAGTATTATGATGCTAGATTTACTTTATCAATTTTTAATAAGTGCTAGAGGCAGTGTGGAACTAGTCCTTAAAGCATGAGACTAGAACTAAGATTCCTAATTCTATACCCAGCTTTGTTACTGACCCAGTATGACAATGGGCAAATTAGTTAACATCTCTATGCCTCCTTTTCTCCCATTTATAATATAGGTGAAATCTATGTGAACCCACTCAGCCAAGTGTATGATGAGTTTTAATAATATTTTTGAAATTCTCAGATTTCTATGATACATTATCATAATTTCTAACTGGTCTGCGACTATGCCAAAATTCACTTTAGTATCATATGAAACAAAGCAACTACTGCTGACAAAGGGATAAATTACATAAAAGCTTAAAATGCCATCAGTTTATTATGAGCTTAAGTATGCAAATTTAACATTCAAATATATGTACCTTAGATCCAACTGCCTTTATGTATGCAGTCTAATCTCTTGAAAATCATATTTCATAAGCTTAAAAAATATGACACAGAAAAATACTAAGGATAGTAAGAAAAGGTGGGGAAATGTATCCCATTTACCTACCTGATAAAAATCTATTCTATAACAGAGCCTAATATTAGGTATTTCACCAAAAAAAAAAATGATTCAAGACTAATTATTAATTCACCACTTTCCTAGTTTGACTCATTTTCAAAGAAGATCTATGACCCCTTGGTTGTAGTCATTCCAATAATACCCATTCCTTCTCCCTAGGTCCAAATAATTACTCATACAATTGAAATTAAAATAGTTAATTGAGACATGTCACAAATTTCTACTTACATCAGAACAGAATATTTTACTTACATTAAATATAAGATTAGCGTCAGGGCTCAAGGGTGGCCTTCACTTTCCACGATCATTTATGTAAATTCAAAAATTTTTTTTTATTAATTGTGACTAATTCACTGGGGTCTTTGAAGAGAATGAGGAAAAAAAAGAAATCTAAATTCATCTACCTTAATTCTTGTTCCTTTCTGTTAGCCCAAACTCATATGGCATTACTAACATTGGATTAAAAAAAGTAACTCTTACTTTAACTTTCAAGTCTGGGACACTGCTCAATGTATCATATTATTACTATGATAAAATCTGCTTTATTTAGTAATGACTACTTGAAATTAATAGAGAACTACTAAAATTATTAACTTTTTCCTTTTATAATAGAAAAGGGAAAGAGCAAAAGTAGGAAAAAAAAAGAAATAATTATTTGGTTATGGTAAATATATCATCTAAAATTATTAAAAGAAGATTAATTTTAAGCTACTAAGTAACAGTCTATATCAGTTTGAAGGGAAAAAAAAACAAGTTCAACCATGAGCAATTGTGACTATTACAAACAAAAAAAAAAAAGTGGTAGGTCAACTGCATTGTTTATAAGTCAGCTGTTTACATTCCCAAATTACAACTTACCTGGATAACAGCTCTGTCATGTTTTCTTCATTCATTCCACCAAAGACTTTAAACTTCTTTAAATTACAGACATGAGTTTTCTCATATTTTCCAAATGTGATACTCTGGACTATAGCAGGCCTTTCAAGCTTGAGAATCAGGTACTAAATATAAGAAAAAACAAGGTTAAATTTAAAGATTCATTATCAGTTCTTTTAACAAAAAGAAGCATATCTGTATATCCTGAAGTTGTATAGTATGCCAAAAATATTAAAAGAAGCTTTCAGAATCCCACTTATCTTCAAGATCAGAGAGGGATTTTAAAAAGGACAAATGGGGGGGGAGGGCAGAAGGAGGAGAGAGAGAGCCAAGATGACAAAGTAAAGGCAGGGACTCATCTAAGCTCTCCCCCAAACCCCTCCAAATACCTTTAAATAATGACTCCAAACAAATTATAGAGCAGCAGAACCCACAAAAAGACTGAAACAATCTTCCAGCCCAACACAACTTAGAACGTCGGCAGAAAAAGTCTGTTGCACCAGGATGAGAGAGGCTCACGGTCCAGCTCTAACCATACCAGCACAGACCGGGGCCCAGCAAATCAAAAGCAGGCCTTGGGGCAACAGAATCAGTGGCAGCAGCGACAGTTTCCAGACCTCTCAATCCAGAGATGGAAAGGTGATCAGAAAAATGGGTCAAAAGATTTACAGGAGTCCCAGGGGAAAAATTAGTAAGAGAAATGAGAGTGATGGAAGAAAATCATGAAAAAATTCAATGGCTTGGTAAAGGAGGCACCAAAAAATATTGTAGAAAATAAAATCTTAAAAAACACAATAGGCAAAATGGTAAAAGGGGTACAAAAATCCAATGAAGAGAAGAATGCCTTGAAAAGAAGAATTGGTCAAATGGAAAAAGATATACAAAAATTCACTAAAGAGAAGAGCCCCTTAAAAAGAATTGGCCAAATGGAGAAGGAGGTACAAAAGCTTACTGAAGAAAATAATTCCTTAAAAGTTAGAATTGGGCAAGTGGAAGCTAATGATTTTATGAGACATCAAGAAACAATCAAACAAAATAAAAAGAATGGGAAAAAAAAAGAAAAAAATGTGAAATATCTCACTGGAAAAACTGACCTAGAAAAGAGATCCAGGAGACATAACTTGAGAATTATTAGACTATCTGAAAGTCATGATTTTAAAAAATGCTGAGACATCATCATTCAAGAAATTATCAAGAAAAACTGCCCTGATATTCTAGACTAGAGGGTAAAATAGAAATTGAAAGAATGCAACTATGACCCCCTGAAAGAGATCTCAAAATGAAAACTCCCAGGAATATCATAGCCAAATTCCAGACTTCCCAGATCAAGAAGAAAATACTGCAAGCAGCCAAAAAAGAAACAATTCAAATATTGTGGCGCCAGAGTCAGGATAATACAAGATTTAACAGTTTCTACATTAAAGGAGGATCAAAGGCCTTGAAATATGATATTCTAGAAGGCAAAAGAGCTAGGATTACAACCAAGAATTACCTACCCAGCAAAAGTGAGCATAATTCTTCAAAGGAAAAAAATGGAAATTCAATTAAATAGAGGACTTTGAAGCATTCCTGATGAAAAGACCACAGCTGAATAGAAAATTTGACTTTCAAATACAGGATACAAAAGAAGCATAAAAAGGTAATCAGGAAAGGATTTGATAAGGTTAAACTGCTTATATTCCTATATGGGAAAATGATATTTATAACTCCTAACAACTTTCTCATTATTAGGGCAGTTAGAATGAGTATACATAAAAGGTAGAGGTGTGAGTTGAATGTCATAATAGGATTATCTAAAAATATAAAATTAAGCGATGAGAAAGAAGAATGCACTGGGAGAAGGGGAAACAGAGAGGTAGAATGGGATAAATTACCCAACATAAAAGAGGCCTGAAAGAGATTTGACAGTGGAGGGGGAATTGGGGGAAGCAGTGAGGGGAGCACATGAACCTTACTCTCACTGGAATTCACTCAAAGAGGGAATAACACACACACTCGGTTGGATGCAGAAATCTATCTTACCACACAGGAAAGTAGGAAGGAAAGGGGATAAGAGAAGGAGGGAGAGGGGTAGCTGATAGAAGGGAGGGCAGTTTGAAAGAGGTAAAAGAAGCAAAACACTTTAGAGAATGGACAGGGTAAAAGGAGAGAGAGAATAGGATAAACAGGGAAAATAGGATGGAGGGAAATACACAGTTGGTAATCATTACTATTGAAAAAAAGTTTTTACAGTGAGTTTCTCTGATAAAGACTTCATTTCTCAAACATCTAGAAAACTGAGTCAGATTTATAGAAATAAGAATCTTTCCTCAATTGATAAATTGTTTAAAAGTATATGAACAGGCAATTTTCAAACAAAGGAACCAAAGCTATCTATAGTCATAAGAAAAAAATGCTCTAACTCACTATTGATAAAAGAAATGCAAATTAAAACAACTCTGAGCTACTACTTCTCACCTGTCAGATTGGTTAATATTACAGAAAAGGAAAATGACAAACGTCAGAGGGGATGTGAGAAAATTAAAACACTAATGTACTATTGGTGAAGTTGTATACTGATTCAGCCATTCTGGAGAGCAATTTGGAACTATGCCAAAAGGGCTATAAAACCATGCATAGCCTTTGGCCAAGCAATACCATTGCTAGGTCTGGATTCCAAAGAGATAAAAAACAAAAAGGAAAAGGACCTATGTGTACAAAAATATTTATAGAAGCTCTTTTAGTGGAGGCAAAGATTTAGAAATTGAAGGGATGTCCATCAATTGGGGAATGACTGAACGAGCTGTTGTATATGATTGTGATGGAATACTATTGTGCTTTAAGAAACAATGAGCAGGATGCTCTCAGGAAAACATGGAAAGACTTACATGAACTGATGCAAATTGCGATGAGCCAAACCAGAAGAGAACTGTACACAGTAAGAGCAATACTGTATGATTATCTACTATGAATAATTTAGCTAATTCTCAGCAAAGCAATGATTTAAGACAATTCTGTAGGTCTAATGATGAAAAGTGCTGTCCATCTCCAGGGAAAAAACCAGTAAAGCCTGAATGCAGATTAAAGACACTTTTTCTTTAGTTTTCTTGGGTTTTTGTTTTGTCTCTTTTCTTTCACAGAAGACTTACGTGGGAAATGTGTTTTGCATGACTACACATGTATTTCCTATGTCAAATTGCCTGCCTTTTCAATGACAGGGAGAGGGAGGAAGAAAAGTTCGAACTCAAAATTTGAGGTGGAAAAAAGAATGTTAAAATTGTTTTTACATGTAATTGGGAAAAACATTAAGTAAGATTTTTAACCAGACAAATGAAAGACTATACTACAGTTTTGTTCTATTTTGTTGTTTTAAGATGGGAAAGAAAACATAGGAAAAAGGAATACGTAAGAGAAAAAAAATTTTAAAAACCAGGAATAACATACTATTTTCAATAGTTGGAATGGAAAAAAAAAGAATATATAAACATATAGGGAGAAAGGGAGCAAGAGGTCTCATGAATCTCATTCTAATGCCAGCAGGGCCAAAAGAATATTGAACACATATACACATGTCCATGAAGCCTGTGTACTTGTGAATGAACTCACACATAATACACAATTTGTGGTAGAAATCCATTAGAGTCATAAGACTATCCACGAGTTTTTATTATGCACCTATGTGCAAGATACTGTGCTAGGTACTAGAAATACAAGTACAAAGATGAAAATCTCTACTCACAAGAAGTCTACATTCTAATTGGAGAGAAACTGTTGCTACTGCTACTAACAATAGCTAGCATTTATGTGGTGCTTTAAGGTTTGCAAAGTGCTTTACAATATTATTTCATTTAATTTTCACAACAATCCTGTAAGATATGTGCTTTTATTATCCTCATTTCACCTATAAGGAAACTGACACTGGGAAGTTAATAGACTTGCCCAGGATCACACAGCTATTGTGTCTGAGAAAGTGCTTAACCTCAGGTCCTACCAACACCAAGTCCAGCACTCTTTCCAGTATGCTATCCAGTTACTATAAATATTTTGCATATGAGCGTGTCTACATATGTATGTGCAGACTAGTCAAATAAAAATAAAACAAATTTAAGATAGTTAAATACAAGGCACTTAGGGGAGGGCAAGAGTAGTTGAGGAGAATCAGCAAAAGCTTCCTGTAGAAGGAGATGCTTACTCTGTATCGTGAAGGAAGTCAGGGCTTCTATGAGGCAGAAATGAAGAGGAAGCGTAGTATGGACATGGGGGACAGCTGGTTTAAAGGCAGAGATAGAGAACACAGAGTGTTTTGTGTAAGAAACAGGGAGAAGGTCAATTTGAGTGGACTACAGATTTGGAAAAGGGGAATTATTTGTAAGATTGAAATAATTGATTAATGCAGGTTTTGAACTTTAAAGGCCAAAGAGAGGTGTTTATATGAATTCTCAAAGCAATAAAAAGTGACTGGAGTTTGGGTAAGAGAGTGGCACAGTGAAAATCATGTTTAATAACTTAATGAGTACAAAGAATGAAACAATCCCTACATCAACACACTCACCTTAACAGCTGGGTGGAGAATGGATTACACTTAGAGTAGATTTGAGGCAGGTGAAAGCTGATAAGGGCCTAAGATGGTGGCTATGTGACTATAAGGAAGGGAATGGATACAAGGCATACTGTAAATGTGGAAAAAGCAAAATTTAGAAGCTGACTGGCTATTTGGGATAAATGACAGTGAGGAGTCAAGCATAATCCCAAGCTTATAACTTAAGAGACTGGATAAATAATAGTGACTTCAGTAGAAATACGGAAATCTGGAATAGAGGGGGGCCTGCGATGAGAAAGCAAATAAATTGTTTTAGATATGGTAAGTTTGAGAAAGGGAGCTGGTGATGTAGGATTACAGGACTGAAATTCATCAGAGACGCTAAGGATGGTTATGTAGACGTGTGAATCATATGCAATGAGATGATTATTAAGCCCATGAGAACTGGTGAGGTCACAAAGAAGAGTCAGTAATGTTATAATACTTATTTTGAATATGTGAATCTGTTCCATTGCGAATGATATATTAGCAACAATTTGAGCATAATATGCACAGAAGACTTCATCCCCAAGAGACAAGAGGACAGTGAGCCACACCCACTTATCTCTGGTATCATAACTGTCCACTTCACAATAATTCATAAGCTAAAACTATTCAGAGGCCCGTTCCCACAAACTAACTTCCGGTCTCTTTCAAGGTAAAGTGCCACCTTTACTGTCTTATCTTCTGCTGCACTGTGAGCTGTAGGCTGGTCCACACCAGGGTACTCCACCCCACCACATACACACCTTCAGCCACAGCCTCCACTAGCCCACAACAACAGAACTGGGTGTAGGCCCAGCAACCACAGGAGGCCACAGAAGCAGTTACTATTTATTATAATATTTGTGTATTTCGTAACCATAAAAACATGCATATAATTATGCTACCATGTTTATTAGGTTCCTATCTTCTTTTTATATGTCACTGACAGAGTTTTTGAATGTTATTCACCTACCCCATTTTCCCCACAAACCCCTATGGTTTTTATTGTGCTATTTTGTAGAGTGATGATTTCAAGGAACACATATGTCAAGTTACAACAGAACTGACTGTACAATGAGAGAGGAGGGCTCAAAAAAGGTGGCTTAGGGAATACTCAGACAAGGTAGCAATAGGAATGATCATCAAGCTACAAATAATGACAAAGACCAAACACACACACAGCAGGAGAATCATGGAGGAAAATAAAGAAATAACATAAAGATGAACAGGGTATTCAACAGCATCAAACGCAGCAGAAAGGTTAAAAATGATGATGACTACAATAGGGGGGCGGGGCCAAGATGGCAGCTGGAAAGCAGCGACTTGCATGAGCTCCCTCCCAGTTCTTTCCAAACACCTATAAAAAATGGCTCTGAAAAAATTCTAGAACTGCAGAACCCACTAAATAGCAGAGGGAAGCAGGGCTCCAGCCCAGGACAGCCTGGATGGTTGCTGGGTAAGGTGTATCACACGGAAATGGGACCTGAGCAGAGCACAGCCCAGCATGAGCCATGCCCAGACCAACCAGACAAGGAGCCAGGCGGAACAGGCCCTAGAGCCCTGAATCAGTGAGCTGTGGCAGTTACCAGACTTCTCAACCCACAAATGCCAAAGACAACAGAGAAGGTTAGTGGGAAAAGCTGCTGTGACAGAGTGAAAAGAGTTCAAATTTCGGCCACAGGGCGGGGGGGGGGGGGGGGGGGGGGGCAGGGCAGGGCAGCAGAGGTGATGCAGCTCTGAGGCTGCTTATAGAGCTACAGCTACAGTTGCTTCTAGCCCCAGACCCACCTGGTGGGAGGAGTGCTGAGCCAGCTTAGATCTGAGTCTGGTCCCAGTTGGACAGTTCTTGGGGGAAGAGGAGGAGCGCTGGTGTGGCAGAGCTTGCTGTGTAGAAACAGCTCTGAAAACAACAGCGCAGACCCTCAAGCTTGGGACAAAGTACTCTCTACTCTACAAGCAGTGATATCCCAATGAAAAACTCAAAGGTCAAGTAAGTGGGCTGGGAACACGGCCAGGCAGCGAAAACACTCTCAGATTCAGACTCAGACTTTGGAATTTTTCTTTGGTGACAAGGAAGACCAAAACATACGGCCAGAAGAAGTCAACAAAGTCAAAGACCCTACATCAAAAGCCTCCAAGAAAAACATGAACTGGTCTCAGGCCATGGAAGAGCTCAAAAAGGATTTGGAAAAGCAAGTTAGAGAAGTAGACGAAAAATTGGGAAGAGAAATGAGAGTGATATGAGAAAACCACGAAAAACAAGTAAATGACTTGCTAAAGGAGACCCAAAAAAATACTAAAAAATACACTGAAGAAAACACCTTAAAAAATAGACTAAGTCAAATGGCAAAAGAGCTCCAAAAAGCCAATGAGGAGAAGAATGCCTTGAAAGGCAGAATTAGACTAATGGAAAAGGAGGTCCAAAAGACCACTGAAGAAAATACTACTTTAAAAATTAGATTGCAGCAAGTGGAAGCTAGTGACTTGATGAGAAATCAAGATATTATAAAACAGAACCAAAGGAATGAAAAAATGGAAGACAATGTCAAATATCTCATTGGAAAAACCACTGACCTGGAAAATAGATCCAGGAGAGATAATTTAAAAATTACTGGACTACCTGAAAGTCATGATCAAAAAAAGAGCCTAGATATCACCTTTCAAGAAATTCTCAAGGAAAACTGCCCTAACATTCTAGAGCCAGAGAGTAAAATAGAAATTGAAAGTATCCACTGATCACCTCCTGTAAAAGATCGAAAAAAGAGAACTCCTAGGAACACTGTTGCCAAATTCCAGAGCTCCCAGATCAAGGAGAAAATATTGCAAGCAACCAGAAAGAAACAATTTGAGTATTGTGGAAACACAATCAGAATAACACAAGATTTAGCAGCTTCTACATTAAAGGATCGAAGGGGTTGGAATATGATATTCCAGAGGTCAATGGAGCTAGCATTAAAACCAAGAATCACCTACCCAGCAAAAATGAGTATCACGCACCAAGGCAAAATATAGATTTTTTTTTGACTTTTAAACAGAAATGCTTTTACTTATACAAAGCCTAAAATGAGATGCCCAGGTGATAGGAGCAAGGGAAAAGGAGTTCAAAGAAAACGATGCTTTGGGTTCCAGCATTGGAGATGATACAGTCATGTCTCAATGCCTTGGAGATAATAGAATTACCTCTTCTCCTAGTTACAAATATGGCATCTACATCCTTTATCTTCTATTCTCCAGGACATTTTGATGAGACAAAGACTTTAACTTTTATTGAGGAGGGATTTCCAGATGGATTGCTTTTCTGTTCTCTGGTGTCATAGACAATGGATGACGTGACAGGGATCATCATCATCTGCTGCTATCCATTTTTTTAAATTTAAATTCATTTATTTAACATATTTGGTTTGCAGCATTGATTTTCACAACAGTTTGAATTACAAATTTTCTCCCCATTTCTACCCTCCCCCCACTCCAAGATGGCATATATTCTGGTTGCCCTGTTCCCCAGTCAGCCCTCCCCTCTATCACCCCCCTCCCCTCTCATCCCCTTTTCCCTTCCTTTCTTGTAGGGCAAGATAAATTTCTACGCCCCATTGCCTGTGTATCTTATTTTTTAGTTGCATGCAAAAACTTTTTTTTTTGTTTTTCAACATCTGTTTTTAAAACTTTGAGTTCCAAATTCTCTCCCCTCTTCCCTTCCCATCCACCCTCCGTAAGAAGTCGAGCAATTCAACCTAGGCCACATGTGTATCATTATGTATAACCCTTCCACAATACTCATGTTGTGAAAGGCTAACTACATTTTGCTCCTTCTCAACCCATCCCGCTTTATTGAATTTTCTCCCTTGACCCTGTCCCCTTTCCAAAGTGTTTGTTTTGATTACCTCCACCCCCATCTGCCCTCCCCTCCATCATCCCCCCCCTTTTATTTTTATCTTCCTCCCTCTTCTTTCCTGTGGGGTAAGATACCCAACTGAGTATGTATGGTATTCCCTCCTCAGGCCAAATCTGATGAGAGCAAGGTTCACTCGTTCCCCCCTCACCTGCACTCTCCCCTCCTCCCACAGAACTGCTTCCTCTTGCCACCTTTATGCAAGATAATCCACCCCATTCTATCTCTCCCTATCTCCCTCTCTCAGTATGTTGCTCTCTCATCCCTTAATTTCATTTTATTTCTTTTAGATATCTTCCCTTCATCTTCAACTCACCCTGTGTCTGCTCTCTCTCTTTTACATATATATATATATATATAAACACACACACATATATATACACATATATATATGCACATACATACACATACACACATATACACATAGATATATACATACATACACATTCACTTAGATATATACATAAACATATATATGCATATTACCTTCAACTACCCTAATACAGAGGTCTCATGAATCATACACATCATCTTTCCATGTAGGAATGTAAACAAAACAGTTCAACTTTAGTAAGTCCCTTGCAATTTCCGTTTCTTGATTACCTTTTCATGCTTCTCTTGATTCTTGTGTTTGAAAGTCAAATTTTCTATTCAGTTCTGGTCTTTTCACTGAGAAAGCTTGAAAGTCCTCTATTTTATTGAAAATCCATATTTTGCCTTGGAACATGATACTCAGTTTTGCTGAGTAGGTGATTCTAGGTTTTAATCCTAGCTCCACTGACCTCCTGAGTATCGCATTCCAAGCCCTTCGATCTCTTAATGTAGAAGCTGCCAGATCTTGGGTTATTCTGATTGGGTTTCCACAATACTCAAATTGTTTCTTTCTGGCTGCTTGCAGTATTTTCTCCTTGATCTGGGAGCTCTGGAATTTGGCGACAATATTCCTAGGAGATTTCTTTTTGGGATCTATTTGAGGAGGCAATTGATGGATTCTTTCAATTTCTATTTTGCCCTGTGGCTCTAGAATATCAGGGCAGTTCTCCTTGATAATTTCTTGAAAGATGATATCTAGGCTCTTTTTTTTGATCATGGCTTTCAGATAGTCCAATAATTTTTAAATTATCTCTCCTGGATCTCAGTATTAGGGTAGCTGAAGGGAATATACATACATACATACATACATACATACACACACACACACACACACACACACACACACATATATAGACATAGGGCACAGGGTGAGTTGAATGTGAAGGGATGGTATCTAAAAAAATCAAATTAGGGGATGAGAGAGGGCGAAAGAATGGGGTAAATTGTCTCACATAAAAGTGACAAGAAAAAGCAGTTCTGTAGGAAGGGAAGAGGGGGCAGGTGAGGGGGAATGAGTGAATCTTGCTCTCATCGGAATTGATCTGAGGAAGGAATAACATATATACTCATTTGGGTATCTTACCCCACAGAAAAGAAGGAGGAAGGAGGTAAAAAAAGGGAGTGCGGGGATAGAAGGGAGGGTAGATGGGGGAGGAGGTCATCAAAAGCAAACAATTTTGAAAAGGCACAGGGTCAAGAGAGAAAATTGGATAAAGGGGGATAGGATAGGAAGGAACAAAATATAGTTAGTCTTTCACAACATGAGTATTGTGGAAGGGTTTTACATAATGATATGCATGTGGCCTATGTTGAATTGTTTACCTTCTTAGGGAGGATGGGTGGGGAGGGAAGAGGGGAGAGAATTTGGAACTCAAAGTTTTAAAAACAGATGTTCAAAAAAAAAAAAGTTTTTGCATGCAACTAGTAAATAAGATATACAGGCAATGGGGCATAGAAATCTATCTTGCCCTACAAGAAAGGGAAAAAGGTGATGGGGGGGAGTGCAGTGACAGAAGGGACGGCTGACTGGGGAACCGGGAACCAGAATGTATGCCATCTTGGAGTGGGAGGCAGGGTAGAAATGGGGAAAAAATTTGTAATTCAAACTCTTGTGAAAATCAATGCTGAAAAATAAAAATATTAAATAAATTTTAAAAAAAGAGCACCCCTAATGTGATCTTTAAAAGGAAAAGCAATCTACTTTAAAAATTTTATATTAAAAATAGGATCAAATTTGTATTAATAGCATACTCCTCTGAAAACAGAAAACATTTACTGAAATAGAAAGCAAGTCTTACAGTCATTTGTACTTCATAAAATGAGATTTCCTGTAATCTTATATACTTAAGGCAGAGTAAGCTACAGGGCAGAAAAAAAATCTCCATAGTCCTGAGGACAGAGAGCTCTGAAGTAGTTTAGCTATGTAGTGTACAGATATATAGATATATGTACCATGTACATAAATTCTCTAATTTCTCACCATTATACTTTAAAATAAGTACAACTATATAAACAGCTCCATATAACTCAGTATTTTGAGATACAAAACTTATAGGGGTTTATTTGCCTCTTAGAGTTGAAGTGGGTATTATTTTATAACTTCTTAGAGGTATGCTTCACACCATTAAAATAACAGGACATCAAGCTTAATGACCACGGAACCTAAAAACCAGGCCAAGAAATGCCAAGTCTTTGGGTGACCTCAATTGTGCAGTGAAAACCACAAAACGAACCACAGTTAGAGCAGTCCTGGGCACATAGTTAAGTACTCAAAAACATGTTTTTAAAAGTTATCTTACATTTTCTAAAATTATATGAATAAAACAATTCAGGTGGGAAGACCAAATTAGAATAAGGAAACCTGAGCATCAAATTCTGGCTTTTTCATTTATTAGCTAATGAAAGTATATGGGGAGTTAGAAGACGGGCAGAGAAGAAAAATAGTTTTATTGTAATATTGTATGCAATAAGTGCCTAATAAAGTAAAGTAGTGAAAGTGTACTCATGCTATGGATAAAAAAAAAATTATGTAACTTATCTCCCTATCAAATGATTTATGTGAAAAGGTTCTCCACAATTATTAAATTCAAACTACAGATATGCAGGTAACAGACAAATATGGTACCACAACTCCTATGGTCTTAGTTGTTAACCCACAGGATTAAAAAAAAATCATATATTTAAAAGTATTTTCTGCTCTAAATCACTATTGATTAGGGAAATGCAAATCAAAACAACTCTTAGGTACCACATATCTCATTGTCAGATTGGCTAACATGACAAAACAGGAAAATGATAAATGCTGGAGAGGATGTGGGAAAATTGGAACATTCCTATCCTGTTGCTGGAGTTGTGAACAGATCCAGCCATTTTGGAGAGCAATTTGGAACTATGCCCAAAGGGCTATAAAAATGTGCATACCCCAAATCTGTCCTCAGACACTTGACACACTTACTAGCTGTGTGACCTTGGGCAAGTCACTTAACTCCAATTGCCCGGCCTTCCCCCCTGCAATAAAAAAAAAAAAAATGTGCATACCCTTTGACCCAGCAATACCACTCCTAAGGCTATATCCCAAAGAGATCACACAAGTGGGAAAGGGAACTGTATGTACAAAAATATTTATGGCTGCTCTTTTTGTGGTGGCAAAAAACTGAAAGTCAAGGGGCTGCCCATCAATAGGGGAATAGCTGAGCAAGTAGAGCAATTTGTAATGGAATACTATTGTGCTAGAAGAAATGGGGAAGATACAGACTTCATAATAACCTGGAAAGACCTACATGAACTAATGCTGAGTGAGAGAAGCGCAACCAGAAGAACACTGTACACAACCACAGACATATTGATTCTGTCATGACTAACTCTTAAAGACTTGGCTCTCCTCACCAATACAAGGCTCAAAGACAGCTCCAAAGGACTCATGATGGAAAAAGCTAGCTAAATTCAGAGAAAGAACTGTTGAATCTGAATGCAAATTGAGGCAAACTATTTGCTCTCTTTTTTTTCCTCTTTTTTTGGGCTTTGTTTCTTCTCTCTCATGATTCATTCCATTGGACACAATTCTTCTTTCCAACTTGACTACTGTGTAAATAAATTTAATGCAAAGGTCCATGTTGAATCTATATTGGACTGCATGCCGCCTTGTGGGGAAGGGGGGAGGGAAGAAAATTTGAAACTCGAGAACATGTAAAACTAAGTGTTGTAAACTAAAAAATAAAAAAAAAAATCTAATTTAAAAAAATGACTCTGAACAAATTCTAGAGCTGCACAACCAATGAAACAGCAGAGGGAATGTTTCAACGATCCAGCTAGAAGCTGTTGTGGGGGTGAAAAACCAACACAAGTCCAACAACAAGAACACTGCCAGCACACTACAAAAGCCCAGGTTCTTTTGATCTGCTTTACTAAGGAAAGCAACGTTAAGGGGTTGACAAGTTTACTCTAATCCAGCATACAAATACCATTCACTTAGTTCAGGGGAAAAGGCCAGCACCCTAAACTTCAGAGCAAAATACAAACAAATCACAAACACTGACAGACAGACCTTGTCGGATTCAAATCCCAATACATAGTTACCAGAGTCTAACAAAGTCCCAACATCTGGGTTACGAGCTGGAGGGCTCTTAGCTACAGCAGCCCCGAGTCTTCGCATCAGCACGCCACCAAGAGTGAGAGCCCTCTGAGCAAAATAGCTCTGTCTTCTCTCCTTATACCGTTTCAGACATCATCAAACGTCATCTGAATGACCAGAACTTAGGCTCCTATGATTGGCTCTTGAGTTAGCAACTCCCCTCAGTACCCTGGGAGTTTCACACCCACATAGGCTTAGCACCTAATAGGGGTTTGGGCCTGTGGCTCAGCACCTAGTAAGACTCAATGGAATACACTGAATTAATCAAAGGAAACAAAAGCTGAACTCTTCAAGGGCACTTGGTTGAACTGAGTGCTAAGAGCCCATTTTGCTTACCAACACAGGGAAACAGGTCTCCAGCCCAGGAGAGCCTGGATGGTCGCCCGTGAAGGGTCTATCACATGGTGCTGGGAGCAGAGCGCAGCTCAGAGTGGGCCACGCCAGGACAGACCAGACCCGGACTCACCCAGCCAGAACAGGCCTTAGGGCCATGCATCATTGAGCTGTGGTAGTTACCAGACTTCTCAACCCACAAATGGGAAACTGAAGGATTGAGTTCAGAGTGGTCAGTCCACCAGTCCTAAGGGTGGTGGAGGTGGTGCAGTGGTGGCGGTGGCAGCAGCAGGAAGCTCCTGAGGCTGCCTCCAGAGCTCTAGCCTCAGCTGCTTCTCAAGTCCCTGGCTCACATGGTGGAATCTGGTAGAGGATCAGAGCTGGAGTTCAAGGAATGCTCTGCAGGCACAGAGGCAGGTTCTCTTGCTGTGCCTGCTTAGATCTGGATTGTGGTCCTGGCTGGCGGTTCTTGGGGCAGGAGGAGAGCTGCTGTGACAGAGCCTGTGGTGACGGTGGAGTAGAAGTAGCTCTGAAAACAGCAGTGCTTGGAACAAAGGTTGGGACAAAGTACTCTCTACTCTACAAGCAGTCATAACCTAACAAAAAGCTCAAGGATCAAGTAGTTGGCTGGGAACATGAATAGGCAGCAAAAATGAACTCAGACTCAAACTCAAACTCTAGATTCCTTTTTTGGTGACGAAGAAGAGCAAAACATACAGCCAGAAGACGTCAACAAAGTCAAAGAGCCTATATCAAAAGCCTCCAAGAAAAATACGAATTGGTCTCAGGCCAGGGAAGATCTCAAAAAGGATTTGGAAAAGCAAGTAAGAGAAGTAGAGGAAAAACTGGGAAGAGAAATGAGAGTGAAAAGTCAATGACTTGCTAAAAGAGATTCCAAAAAAATTCTGAAGAAAATAACACCTTAAAGAATATACTAAACCAAATGTCAAAAGAGCTCCAAAAAGCCAATGAGGAGAAGAATGCCTTGAAAGGCAGAATTAGCCAAATGGAAAAGGAGGTCCAAAAGACCACTGAAGAAAATACTACCTTAAAAATTAGACTGCAGCAAGTGGAAGCTAGTGACTTTATGAGAAATCAAGATATTATAAAACAGAACCAAAGTAATGGAAAAATGGAAGACAATGTGAAATATCTCATTGGAAAAACCACTGACCTGGAAAATAGATCCAGGAGGGAATAAGATATACATTCAACTGGGTATCTTACTCCATGGGAAAGTAAGGAGAAGGGGATAAAAAAAAGGGGGGGGGAATGATAGAAGAGAGGGCAGATGGGGGAGGAGGTAATCAAAAGCAACCACTTTTGAAAAAGGACAGGGTCAATGGAAAAAATTGAATAAAGGGGGACAGGATAGGATGGAAGGAAATATAGTTAGCCTTTTACAACATGAGCACTGTGGAAGTGTTTTACATAATGATACACGTGTGATCTGCGTTGAATTGCTTGCCTTCCTAGGGAAGGTGGATGGGAAGGGAAGAGGGGAGAGAATTTGGAACTCAAAGTTTTAAAAGCAGATGTTCAAAAAAAAAGGGGGGTGGGGTTTGCATGCAGTTGGGAAACAAGATATATAAGGAATGGGGCATAGAAATCTATCCTGCCCTACAAGAAAGGGGAAAGGGGATTGGGGGGAGTAGAGTGACAGAAGGGAGGGCTGACCGGGGAACAAGGCAATCAGAATATTTGCCATTGTGGAATGGGGGGAGGGCAGAAATGGGGAGAAAATTTCTAACTCAAAATCTTGTGGAAATCAATGTTGAAAAAAAATATTAAATAAAAATGAAGACTAAAAAAATTATAAAGACTGAGAAAATATGATTAGACTTGGCAATGAAGACATTGGTAATTTTAGAGAAAGCAGTTTCAATTGAATGATGAAGTCAGAAGCCAAATACCAAAGGTTAATTAAGAAATGAGAAGAAAGGATGTAGAGACAAATGTAGACAGCTTTTTCTAAGAGTCTGGCAAGAAGAAAAAAAAATCAATAAAAACTAAGGCTACAAGCAGATAAATGAATAGAAAGGATCTTAACTTACTAAAAGGAAGGATAAATACTAAATCCTCAATGAGATTACAATTCCCTCATAACAAATATTTCATGATAAAGGAAAATGAACAAATGATGAAATCCAGAACCCTGTGTACCCTCAGAACAACATGGAACAAAAAATTTTCACAATGGTTCAAAAAATAAGTGAAAACTATGAAAGAAAACATTAGGAGTTTCAAATGAATGAAATGAAGGTCCAAATGAACTCAATTGAAGTCCAAATTTAGAATTCTTAGTGAATTTTTTTAAATTAGCAAACAAAAAAAATTGAATCCATAGTGGAAAGTTTCTCTAAGCAAAAGAGATTTGTATATTTGAAATACAAAAATACTAAAAAGAAGAAAATCTGGAAGAAAAGGAACAAAGATCAACAACATTAAAAAGAATGCATGTTTAAGATAAAGGCAAACTGAATAAAACTGAATCAAAGAAATATGTGAAAAATGTAAAAAAAAAAATCCACAACAGTTGTCAGATGTCATCAATATATGCCATCAATATATATGTCATCAATATATGTCCAAATATATGGGAGTTTCCCTTAGATGATCTTAAGCAATATATGCCCAACTACCTACATCCTCCCAAAAGTTCATAACAAGGATCCACAAAACGTGCTGGAGACCTTCCTTAATTTTTCCCAGTATGGAGAAGACACTAGTAGTCTCTGGATGTCCATCTGTCCCTGACCCTCACTATGTGACCAAGCCACCTTCTCTATCATACAATTTCTTACTGACATCCTTTATTGTTGTTCCTTTTTGGCGTTCTCTGTTGGTCATATGTTGTAGACTGTTCGCACCTACTCTGCCTCCCTTATACCACCAAAAGGCAAATAGACCTAAGAGTCCAGGGAATGGCAGCACCTTCCAGACCATTGTTTCTGCTTCAGACCAACTACCACAACTATCATAAGAGAGGATGGCTCATGTGGGAAGGGGCCAGCCATTCCCAAGTGACAGCCAAATGCCACCCTCAGAGTAGGCAAGGCAGCCTAGCTGAAGAAGCTAGGAGACAAGAAGCAGCAGGTACCAAGAAAGTCAAACTATGACCACCTCAGATCCTAAGGAAACAGCCCAGGATACTAAACCCAAGAACCTTTAGAATGAAAACGCTACTAGCCTAGAGCCTACAACCATTAGCCTGGGAAGCAACTCCTGGGGAGATGAAGCTTGGCAACTGCTCCTGTAGGTGCCAGAGCCACAGCTACTGAAGACCCAAAAAAAGAAAGTTCTTGTCATCAGAATTCCTGGCACTTTCAAATGGTTCAACATCAGAAACTGATAGGATTCTATTAGTGGAAATGACAGTAAGGAAAAGCTATTACCATCTGCTTTATCACTGTACCCAAAGGATCATGAGATTTTTCCATCTAACTTGAAATTAAACCTCGTGAATGTGTTGTGTCCCCCAGTATGCACTCTTTGGGAGCAAGAATTATCTTACTTGTACATTTATATCCCCAGCACTTAGCATTGTGCTTTGTACATAGTAAGCACTTAATAAATGCTTCATTCATTCATTCACCTTTCCAATGACCTCTAGGTGATTCTTACCTTCAGTTCTTTGGGGCTACTGGTGTTGCAGGTTTCACTTCCAAAGAACACAGGTAAAAAGTTTATATCCAAAGATAGGCCTTTGCTATTTTGGGAAGGTTAGAGTCAATAAAAAGACTGCAATTTGCCCAAAACAAATCCTCCTTTTCAATTCTGGGCAGAGATTAGTGTAGAATTGAAAAGACAAACTAGGGAGAGGCTGGAGTGAGGTCAGAGTAGGGTTAATACCCTGAAAAAGAGCTAAGGGAATACAGGTCTTGCTAAGAGGAAATAACTGGAATAAAACATGGGGAGAAGTAGAATGACAGGAAGTTACCGTAGGATAGAATGTCAGAGAAGTTTCTAAGTAGAGAAGTAGACAAAGTATGTGTGGGTAATAGCAAGATTTAGTGTGTGTGACCATCCCAACATGCAAGTGAAGCAATATATCATAGGAATTAAGTTGAGGAAGTAGAGGTTCAGAAGTTTCAGTTCAGAAGGGAGCAGAGAAGAGAGGAGTATTTTTTTTATCATTTTAAATTTAATATATATTTTCAAAAAAAGTCAAACTATATATAACAGAACTTCAAAGTTTCATAACAGCCCACTTTAGTTATCAATATATCCTTTTAGGAAAAAAGAAAACGGGATGGAGCCAAGATGGTGGAGGAAAGACAGGGACTTGCTTGAGCTCTCCCAAATTCCCTTCCAAACCACTTTAAACAACACCTCAAAACAAATTCTGGAGTGGCAGAACCCACAAAAGGATGAGGTGAAACAATTTTCCAGCCCAAGGCAACTTAGAAGTTCAGCAGAAAAGATCTATTGTGCCAGATGGAGAGTGTAATGTAAGCTGTACCACCACAAGCAGAGCCCCAGCAAACCAGCAGCAGGCCTTGAAATGACAGAATAGACTGTAGCAACAGCTGCTTCTGGAGCTCTCAGCCCACAGATGGTAAGGGGATCAGAAAGAGATTACAGGGGTCCCTTTGCTGGCACTGGGTGTAGGACTCTATTGCAATGCCCATACTTGAATGCAGGTCATAGTTCTGAGTCACAGTCTCAGGGTAAGGAAAAGCACTAGCACACCAGAGCTTGAGGCCTGTGGGGAGTGGGGATCCTGGTAACAGTTCCAGGGCAAAATAGAGTGCTTGTGGTTATTCAAAAACCAGAGCACAGAGCAGGAGAGTAGTAAACACGTCTCTATTTAGATCATACTACCTTGGAAGAACTGAAAGCTTACAGAGCCCCAGAACTAGCTGTACAAAAAATCTGAAGGTTAGAACAGTGCCCCCTCCACTTTGGGAGCAGAGCACAACTTTAATATAAAAATAAAACTCAAAAATTAGTCAGGAAAAATGAGCAAACAATAAAAAAACATCCTGACACAGAAAGTTACTATGAGGACAGGGAAGCTCAAAACAACAACAAAATATAAAATGTTACATCCAAAACCTCAAAGGAAAATGTGAATTGGTCTCAGACCCCAAAAGAATCCCTGGAAGAGCTCAAAAAGGATTTTAAAAATCAAATAAGAGAGCTAGAGAAAAAATTGGAAAAAGAAATGACAGCGATGCAAGAAAACCATGAGAAAAAGAGTCAACAGCTTAGTAAAGGAGGCACAAAAAAAAAAAAGCCTGAAGAAAATAGCACCTTAAAAACCAGAATAGGCCAAATGGTAAAAGAGACACAAAAATCTAATGAACACCTTAAGAAGCAAAATTGATCAAATGGAAATAAGATATACAAGAATTCATTGAAGAAAAAAATGCCTTAAAAAAGAATTGGCCAAATGGAAAAGGAGGTACAAAAGGTCACTGAAGAAAATAATTCCTTAAAAAGTAGAATTGGGCAAGTGGAAGTTAAAGACTCCATGACACATCAAGAAGCAACAAAACACTGCCAGAAGGGCATTATGATGATAAGTAGGGCTTGCTTGTGTATGGATAATACCAGATTGCATTATTCAGTGATCTATTCTGCTTGTACAGCAAGTTCTTCCTATTGTTCTTGATTCAAATAATAGGTCTGTAACTGTGGTATTTCTCTTGTATACTATGTGGAAGTAGGGGGAGAGACAGGTAATGAAGAATCTTAAATGTCAAATAGATTTTGTATTTTATCCTGGAAGCAAAAGATGCCATTAGAGTTTGAGTAGGGGAACAGTGACATGGTCAGACCAGCACTTTAGGCAAATAACTTCAGCAACTGAATAGACAATGAAGTATAGTACAGAGATAGAAGTATTCAAGAGATGTTGTAAAGGTTGTATCAACAGGTCCTTGCAACGGATTGGATGGTGAGAAACAGTGAGGAGTTGAGGATGGCACCTAAGCTGTGAGTCTGAGGCACTGAGAGGGTGTTGGCAACGTGGATAGTAATAGAGAAGAAAGGGGAAGATTTAGGGGAAAAATAAGTTCAGTTTGGGACATGTTAAGTTTAAAATGTCTATTGAATATCTAGCTTAAGATGTCCCAAGGCCAATGAGGATGTGAGAATAGAGGTCAACGAAGAGGGAAGGAATGGATAAGTAGAGCTGAGAATCATCAGCACAGAGATGACAAATTCATGGGAGCCGACAAAATCAGCAAGTGAAGGAATATAAAGAGAGAATAAGATAGGGCCCAGGAAAGTACCTTATGGGACACCATGGTTAGCAAGTAGACCTGGACAAAGATCCAGGGAAGGAGAATGAGAAGGCACAGTCAGAGCAGAGGAGATAAGGAAAAAGTGGTGTCCTAAAAACTGAGGGAAAAGGGAATTAACAAGGAGAGAGGGTAATGAGCGTTGTACTAGTAAATTTCTAGTCACATAAAGACATACTGCAAAAGCTTATGAATATATCAAGAGATTGTGACTTGCTCTCCTACCTCAGGCACAAGATTAGAGCTGACCACTAAAGTAGTTTAGGCCAGTCTGGTGAGGTGTTTGAGCATGTTGGGATGTGTGTATACACATCTACATACACACATAATAAATTTTCCTTACATTATTTAACTGGATACTTAAAAAAAAAAACTGAATGAAGTGACAACAAAAATGATCTCTTAACAATTATGTTTTAAATTCAATATTCACAAATGGTACATAATTAGAAGGATTTGTACCTGGAAATAGATGCAACATCAAAGCAAGGGACTAGAGTTCCTCAAGATATCACCAAAATTACATCTGCTTAACATGAAAGACAACTTGCTTGGCCTTTCCCCAGGATATATTGCTGAGAATCTACTAAAGTTGCCAGCTTCAACTTTAACGACCTAAAGATCAAGCAACCCAGACCATACCTTTAATCATTCGAACATAGGCAAGAATGTTAGGCATTTTTAAAAACATTTTCAGTTTTCAGGCTCCAACAAGTCTCTAAAATGAATTTCTTGAGCTCTTCTTTAAGAGGTTAAAAGGTATAGATTTCATACTCATGAGGTATGAATAACATACTCTTGCTATAAGAATTAAATAGGACAGCTAGATGGTGCAATGGATAGAGTATCTGGGCCCAGAGTCAAAAAGACTCAAAAGACTCAAATCTGGCCTCAGACATTTACTAGCTTTGTGACCTTTGGGGCAAGTCACTTAAACCTATTTCTTTGTCTGTAAAATGAGCAGAAGGAGACTGCAAACCACTCCAGTAACCTTGCCAACAAAATCCCAAAAGGAGGTCACAAAGAGTTAGACACAACTGAAAACAACTGAACATTAACATAAGAATTAAACTAAACCGGGTTTCAGTATTCACAGCATAAATCTTGTTACATAAATAATTGCTGCATTGATAAACAAGGATTACAACAGACAATCAACATCTAAAAGTGGTGAACAGAATTAAAAGAAACATACATTTATCAAAGGCACATGCTACATACCAAACACTGTATTTCTGTTCATATAAAACTAATAGGAAAGCATCAACAAAGTTTAATCAAGGGACAGGAATAGAAATTTTCCTAAAAACAACAAAATGCGCTAAACATATTGGTGTTAATCTGCCAAGATGCAGAAATATAAGCAATATTTACAGAAATAAGAGAAGCCCTAAGTTAAATAAATATTTAACGCTTATGGCTGGCTTATTCCAATATAGTAAAAAAATATGATTCTACCTAAATTATTCTACAAATTTACTGCTACATCGACTTTTTAAAAGATTAACTTCATATAATTAACAAAATTCATATGGAAGAATAACAATTCAAGAAAGCAACTAAGTAGTAGAGTAGCTAAAGCACAAACTTGAAGTCAGAATGACCTGAGTTCAAATTTGGCCTCAGATACCAACTAGCTCTGTGACACTGGGTAAGTCAACCTCTCTGTATCTCAGGGTTTTCATCTGTATAATGGTTCTAATAATAATAGCAGCTATTTCACAGAGGTGTTGTGAGACTGAAATGAGATTTTTTAAAAAGTGAAGTGTGAGAGATTGGTAAAAGTACAACTCCAAAGGACTCACGATGGAGAATGCTATCTACATCCAGAGAAAGAACTACGAAGTATGAATGTAGATTGAGGAACACTTTATGCCCGCCTTTTTCCCCCTTTTTCTCTCTCTTTTGTTTTTGGGGTTTTTTTTGGTTCTGTTTCTTCTTTCACATGATTCACTCCATTGGTCATAATTCTTCTTCACAACTTGACTAGTGTGTAAATAAGTTTAATGCGAAGTTATACGCAGAAGGTATATTGGATTCCATGCCATCTTGAGGAGGGAGGGATGGGAGGTGGGGAAGAAAATCTGGAACTCAAAATTATGTAGAACTTAGTGTTGTAAACTAAAAATTTTTAAAAAAGGAAATTTAAAAAAAAAAGAGAGATTGGTAAAAGTTAGGGAAAGCTGGTTTCCACAGAAGAGTTAATTAAGTTCCACAGAATAATTAATGAAGTGTCAGCTTGAACAAAGAAGGGAGTAAAAATTAACCAGGATGAGGGTCCCCAGCCAATCAGAATAAAGCTCGTGGTTCTGCAGAAACCACAGATTCAGGATGTTAGGAAAACTGGACTAAACCGGCCAGAGAATGGTTAGGGTTGAAGAGAAAACCTGGTCAAATGGCTACCACACATGCTTAATCAGCTAATTGAATATTACCATACACACCCACAGGGAGGAGTTTTCTGCCATTTTTGAACATGGGATGTATGATGACGGGAGGGGGACATGCTTACACATATCAAGGAGAGAACACACAAAGAGGTATATCAGGGAAGAGTGGAGCAGACCAATCCATTCTCTGAAGGGAGGTACTGAGCTGATGGTTCATCAATCTGTGTCAGTCTAACAGAATAAAGCTGGTCTCACTCCCATATTCTCCACTCCCTCTTCCTAAAGAAGAGTGGAGTCAGCTCCTGGCCAGGAATGCTTACCAATTCCTTTGGATTCCTCAATAATAATAAATTGCCCTTGATACCTAAGTTTCAATGTCAAGCATATTTCTAACAAAAGCACTTTGTAAACCCTAACGTGCTATGTAAATGCTACCTATCATTAATATTTGCTAGGCATGAAGTTTTAAAAAGGAGTAAGAAGGGAACCTGGTGCTGAAAATGCCAAGCACCAAAAACCAAAACATGCACACACAATGAAAAAGACTATATTTTAACAGGAAATGACTTGTCATTGATACAGGAGTCATTCCTGAATTTGACCACTTTATTATCTGGAGCTTATTAGAGCAAAGGTTAACATTTATACAAAAATAAAATTAAAATTAAAAAAACACGTAAGAATACCAAGCTGACCTATATAAATTAGTGGTTGATACAGAAAAATGGACAATAGGGAAAGGAATGGATATCAACACTAAGAAGTTACTTCTACTAGATGTAAATTAACTGCTATGACACAACCAAAAGGGCCTTTAAAACACCTTCATCAATAAAGACCTGACTTCCTTATCCAGCAGAGAAATATTATAGAAAAGGATAATACTAGTTCAGAATATAAACTTTTCTATGAAAATCTTACAGAGAAGCATCATATAAGGTTATGAGCAACTGAAGAGGAAATAAAGGAAATTATCAAAAACTATTTTGTTCATTCCCCACTTGATAAATGGTCAGGATATGAAGACAGTTTTCAGACAAAGCTATCTACAGTCCTAGGAAAAAATGCTTTAAATCACTACTGATTAAAGAAATACAAATTAAAACAACTCTGAGGTACCACCTCACAAACCATCAGATTGGCTAATATGATTAAAAAAAAGATGATGTTGGACAGGATGTGGGCAAACTGGGACACTAATGCACTGCTGGTGGAGTTGTGAACTGATCCAACTATTCTGGAGAGCAATATGGAACTATGCCCAAAGGGCTATAAAACTGTGCATACTCTTTGATCAAAAAATACCACTACCAGGTCTATATCCCAAAGACACCCAAAATAAAGGAAAAAGGACCTAATTGTAAATATACACACATACACATACACATACACACACACACACACACACACACACACACACACACATATATCAGCTCTTTTTTTGTGGCTAAGAACTAGAAATCAAAGGGATGTCCATCAATTGAGGAATGGCTAAAAAAGCTGTGGTATATGATTGCAATGGAATATTACTGTGCTATAAGAAATGACAAGCAGGATGATTTCTGAAAAACCTGGAAAGACTTACATGAACTGATGCAAAGTGAAGTGAGTAGAATCAAGGGTAAAGTGTAAACATTAATAGCAATACAGTACAATGATCAGCAGTGAATGACTTAGCTATTCTTAGCAATATAGTGATCCAAGAGAATTTCAAAAAACTTATGATGAAAAATGCTATCCATCTCCAGAGAAAGAACTTATGGAATCTGAATGATTTAGTTTTACTTTTCATCTTTAAAAAAATATTATTTGTTATATGGGATGGCTCTCTGGGAAGGGAAGGAAGGATACTAGCTGTGATGTAAAAAAAAAATACAACTGAAAAGACATTTTAAAAAAATCTTAATTAAAAAAAAAAAAAAGAAACTAATTCTACCAAGCATTCTAAAAACAATTCCAATGTTCTATAAACTGTTTGCAAACATGGGGGAAAAAGGGAAACTCTGCCAAACTTTTTGATACAAATGTGGAGGAGGAAGGGAAAGGAAAAACTTATTAATAAGCATGTATTATGTGCCACACACTGTGCTAAGTGTTTTACAAATATCATCTCATTTGATCCCCCAACAACCTTGGGAGGCAGGTATTATTATAATCCCCATTTTACTGTTGAAGAAACTGAGATAGAGGGTGATTTGCCCAGGGTCACACAACTAGTAAGCTTTTGAGACCAGATATGAACTCAGGTCTTCATGCTTCGGCACCCTATCCACTGTGCCACCTGGTTGCCGTAACAAAAAGAAAAGAAAATTTTTAAAAAGTGCAGGCCAATATCCCTAATGACATAAAAATATTAAATATCAGCAAAGAGGCTACAAAACCATTTACAAGATTCTATACTGTGACCTTGTTGGATTTATACCAGGAATGCAGAATTAATTCCATTCAAGGAAAACTATAAATATAATAGATTATATAAGTAACAATATTAAAACCTATATGATTATATCAAAAGATGCTAAAACATAAAGCTAGAAAGGCTACTATAGAAATAAGACAAGAAAAGAAATCAAAGGAACAAAGGCAAAGGGGGAAAAAAACCATCTTCCTTTTTGTAGATTACAGTCTATTTAGAGAACTCTAAAGAATCGATCAAAAATTAATTGAAACAATAAATTCAGCGAACTTTCAGGTTATAAAAGAAATTCACATAAATCATCAACATTTCTATATATTATATCTACACATCTGAGCACTTAGCATATTGCCTGGCATATCAGTAGGTGCTAAATAAATATCTATTCCCTTCCCTCCCCAACACCAACAAAATTCATAAAGAAGAGACAGAGAAATTCCATTTTTCAAAACAACTACAGGACAAATAAAATACTTGGAAATCTATCTACCAAGACATAGACAAGAACTATATAACTGCCAACTACAAAATACAGAAATAAAGACCAACTCGATAATTTTAAGACTTAATTGCTCATGAATAGGTTGTGTCAATATTTTTTAAAATAACAGTATTTCCTATTTACCATAATAATCAAAGTGAAACTAACATGGTGAATTTATTCTAAATGATAATGAATGGACTCATCAATTATTTGATGTAGAATGTACAAACAAGATCAAATTTGAATCAGTGCTTAGTGAGAATCTCAAAGAATCTACCACCATGATGATCAGTCAGCACAGACTATGATCTTTATCATCTACAAAGCTGCTTGCTGCAACTGATCATGATGTGTGTAAACCAAAAGACAATTTTTGTGTGAAAGGTAAAAGTACCATAATATTTTCCATACTACTCAATACTGTTCATTTTGGTAAGAACAAAATATACTAGTTGTCTCCTGCAAATGCAACTTTAAAAGAACTGAAATAATTTGAGAATTGTTATAATCATTTGAAAATTTCAACAAGTAAATGTAAAACTAAATTTATATTAATTTTCTTAAATTTCAGAAAAGTAAAATCACTCTCTCTGACAGATAACTACATGATTGAAGAGAAAAACCACTGGAGCAGTTCAAACAAGTACAATCACAGACAAGACAGACAGTTTAAGTTGCAGGAGAACACAAAGTAAAAAAGGCCCCAAACCAAAAATAAATTAAAATCTGACATATTTATCACTGTGATTTGTAAGCAGTATTATTTTAAATAAGTTTTCATTGACGGTTTTTGTATTTATATCATCATGGTTTTCTCCAGGATCTTTCCTACTCCCAGAAAGCAATGTTATATAACAGCATTTTTTTCAAGCTTTTTTTTAACATTCAGTTTTTTTATTTGAGTTCCTAATTCTCCCCTTCCCTACCCATTGGGAAGGCAAGCAATATGATTCCTATAATACATATGGAGTCATGAAAAATGTATTTCCATATTAACATCATAACAAAAAAAGAGAAATAAGAAGAAAGTGAAAAAATATACTTCAATCTGTATTCATAGTTTATCAGTTGGAATTCAGACAGTATTTTTTAAGGAAAAACAAAGGAAGGGAAGGAGGGAGGAATCAACACAACCAATCAATACACTGGAAAAAGTCTGAAAACGTGTAATGTGCAACATCTCATATCTCTTTATTCAAGTACTGCTTTATTTTCATAATTTGTTAGATTTATTTTTTACTTTTGTGTGTATATATGTTCTTTCCATTTATGTTGCTATAGTCGTGTAGACTGTTTTCTTGAATCTTTTTTATTTCACTTCGATTTATGTCAATTCATGTAGATCTTTCTAAGCTTCTATGTATTTATCACATTTGTCATTTGTTACAGCATAATATTCCATGACATTCAGGTACCACAATTTGTTTAAGCATTCCCCAATCAATGGGCATCTATTCTTTTCCAATTCTTTGCTACTAACAAAAAAAAAGTGCTGCTCTAAATAGTTAGGTGTACATGTAAGCGCCAATATTTCTCTTTTCAAATAGTTAGGTGTACAAGGAGATTTTGTTCTTATTAATGAATTCCTTGAGGTATAACCCCAGGAATGGAGTGTCTGGGTACAAGGATATGAACATTTTAGTCACTTTATTTGTAAATCCAAATTGGCAAGTAGTATTATTAATGGACAAGGAAGACCACTGCATTTGCTCTGTGGAAATGCTTTCATTTCAGCTGGAAGAAAATCTAATAAAATTATGTTTAGAACTTATCTAAATCTTTAAAATGAAAATTATTTCTGTAGGACAGCCAAGTAATTAAACAAGCAAGTATTTACTTTCTTCTATTTTACTTGTAATGCAGGGTTTTTTTTTTAAATTGGGAAACATATAATTTTATAAGTTTATTACATATATCATTTTCTTCATAAATTTGGACCCTATAACGAGTTATTTAGGGACCAAGTTTAGGGGAAAAAAAAACAAAGACAAATTTCTAGAGAAAATTTCTGCACAAATTCTATTATAAGATGAATTTGCTTCATGCTTGTTATCAACGATAAGAAAAATTGCGATTTCTTCTTTTAGTTCAAATATTCTTAGAAGTATTTTGGCATAAGAAAGCCAGCATATTTTACAATATAGAAATATCTTACTTTCTGCACAATACCATCAGGCAATTTTATAAAGACTTTTCTTTTAAAAAACTTTTTCATAAAATTACTTTTCGAACAACCTGAAAATCTGTTATTCCTCTTTTATATTTCTTGATAAAGTGATTGTCTTTACAAGATACAGTATGTCCAAATTATGAAAGGGGACACATTTTAAACAAGTACTTGTCAACTTCCATTTCATCCTAATATAAAATGGTTTTCAGTGAAGTGTCCAATACAATTATCTCACATTATCTTCATTTAAATGTATCAATAACACGGAAGATTTCTTTTGATATAGTACTGTCATCAATAAGTTTGTAAAGCAGAACATTTTCCCAACATCAGTTTTAATAACATAATATACGTAACCACACGAGCCCTATTAACTACATGTATTGCTTCAGTCACTTGCAATGGAAAAAGGCAAGATTTTCATTTCCCAACTAATTGATTGCTGTATTCAGATATATGGACAATTTTTCTTTTTACCCTGTTATTTGCAAGTGAAACCAGTCAAAACTGCTTTGAATATGACTTACCAACCACCAGTTTTACTATATTGATAGCTTCATATAGCAACAATATTTCTCTTTTCAAATGAGGTTTTTGTAATTAGTAATTCTATGAGCAAGTATCAGTTACAATGTCTTAATTTTAGATTTAAGATTTGTTTCTGTTGCTACGAAAATACTGGCAAATTCTTAATTTTATTTGGATAAAATATGAGCTAGAAAAATGTGGCAATTTTCTTAAAGAGGTAAAACACTGCTACAAATTAGAGAATATCTAAAAATAGTAGAACACCTATAAAATGAAAGCTCCACCTAAAAAGCTATTATCCTAGCATCCAGTAGATACTTGTTAACTATCCTTACAACTAAATTTTACCTATCAAAAACTTACTACATTCGTCACCTATGGGGTTTCCCTAAATTTAATTCTCATCACCAGACCGCTTACCAGTATGTGGGTAATAATTTGATATACTTCTCAAGTCTGATCACGGTTACTCTGTCTCCCTTGATCCTTTTAATGTCTCCCCAAGAGAATACCTAGGGTAAATGTTTATGTACTCTATCCTGTGGTTCAACCCCCAAAGATTTCTCCACAATAGAAATACAGTATATCTTTGCATGTGTCTCCCACATGATGGTTCTTGTCTAAATAGTATTTTCGATTCCATTTCAGTCTGGGCTCTACTAATTCTCTGAAACTTAATTACCAGAGAACTCATTAAGAAGCCAAACCAAAAACTCTCATTAAAAAAAAATCCAAGTCAACAGAAAGTAATAGTTATTAAAGTTGAGGATGGTTTCTCCAGCAGAGGGATTCAATGAACTATAGGCATGCTACAAAATTTTTAGATGAGAACTACTGAAAGATGAATATCTAAGATACTGTTCAGTATCTGAGATAAAATATCAGAAACTAATCCATTAACTTTTTAGGTCCTAATATTAATTAATCAATTAATGTTAATTAATTAACAAAAATCCCTGTGAAAAATCTACAAGGCCTTATGATATAAAATTATCTTTCAGAACTTGCTGGGCAAATCAAAGGTATAGGTATTTCAGTAAGATAAAATTTGAAAGTCTTTCCAGAAAAAAGAAAATGAAGAAGAAGGTTTTGCCTGGCTTGGAAAAGAAAGTTTCCCAAGAAGTCACCAAATGCCACCCACAGAGGCTCAGCGTGAATTAAATAAACGTCTAAATATCATCCATGCTTTTTCCATCCATGAATCTGAAACCTTTAGGGATCACAAATTCTTAAAGTCAGATTTCTCTCTTTCTTTTGCCTAAGCAAATTACTGAATCATTTGGAACACAACCTCTAACTAATACTACACTCCAAAACTTTAAATACTACATTTGTCAGAACCACATTTTTATATCTTAATCAAAACTATAATTTGAGGAAATCATTGAAATAAGCTCTTGATCACCTTGCTTTTTCAGCCTGAAGAATTTTATTCTTAAATTCTCTATTATGAAAATTTTTTCTCATATATTTATACATCAAACAAAAATATATAATACTGCTATGTTCAAGAGACAAGGGGAAGGAGGAGAGGAGTACAAAGCAGCAAAATAATTCTTCCCCTCAGGAATTTTAAAATCTGTTACTTTACCAGAAAATAAAATTTCATAGGATTCAGAGGTGGATTTGGTCCAAACTCTTTACACAACAGATGTGGAAACTAAGGCATAGAGAAGTTATGTAACTTGTCTAGGGTTATATCAGTGTCCAGGGTAAAATATGAACCCAGACCTTCCTGATAACAAGTCTAATTTGGAAGCTAAGTAGCTACTTTGGGAAACTGACTTGAATTTTTACCTAAAATCATAAGAGTTGATAGCTGTGCTCAAAGTGTAAAAGATCATCCATTAGAAGGTTAGATATGGCTGGAGTCAGCAAAATATGACATTTCATGACAACTCTATAGTTTTTTCAGGAACTCATTTCTGAAGACTATCTATTCCTTGAATAATTTCATAATATTAATCAAACTGGTCGATCTAAGCAATGATTTTCAACTATTACCCCTGCACGTGTCTGTGGTCCAAATATCTCTGTTTAAGAAAAAAAAAAAAAAGGCATGCCAGTTTTTTCACGTGTAAATGCTTAAAGTGCCTGTACTCTTTGATAATTAGAAGATTTTGTAATTGTTAGTGCACAGAAAATCAGACGATTTTTCATGAGTAATTTTGTATTATCAGTGAAAGATCATTTCAGAACCTGATACAGAGCAATTATGCTGCTGGACAACTGCAGGGCTCAGCTTTAGGAAGTTGATGCCTCTTAATGGTTTCAGGACTGTTTTGCCTGCCAATTATATCAACTTAATCAGTGAAAGATGATATTCAGAATACAAAGTGTTATTACAAAAGTGATTTCATGAGAAAGTTGATCCATTGTGCAAGCACTCTACAGAACCTCTGATTTCAAAATTTAGATAAAAATTTTAAACTGTTGCAAGAATTTAAAAGTTAAATATTAAGAAAAGTTTAGGAGAAAATTATAGGCTTTTCTCATATCAGCATTAGTGTCACTTTCTTCAACTAATGATTGAAAATTCTAGGCTCTAGAATACCCCAAAACACCTTAGTACAAAATCTTGGAATTTTGAGGATATTTTTCCTTCACATTTCAAGACCAATCTTATGGGAAACAAAACAAAACAAAACAAAAAAAGGCTAGGGAAAGCTGACAAGGAGCTAGCTGTCTCTACTGAATTATGGTACCAATGCAGCTATCAAAAGTAATGTTTTAAAATGCTCCAGAAAAGTCAAATGACACTAACAAAAAGAGTAAAGATGTTGATTTTCTGGGAATAAGAAAACCACTTGGTCTGCCTCAGATACATAATTGCAGCATGAACTTGGGCAAGTCATTTAAACTTTCAGGACTCTACCCAACTATCTAAAACTCTAAATTTCAGAACCAGTGAAGACCTACCTTGGGAGAGGGAGTTTCCTCAAACAGGAGCTCCCTATTTGTACCAATGATATGATGCAATTTGGGGTGCTGGGAACCCTGAATGCAAGTGTACTGGGGGTCTGCCTTGAAAGAATTCAACCACTCAAGTCTTCTTTCAGTCAGAGTAGAGAGGTTTTATTTAACACTGGTTAGCTGGGCAAGATTTCTAGTAAATCTGCAGTACTGTGATGCCAATAGGAAGCAGAGAAATTCCTAGGGAGTCTGAGCAACTTAATAGGAGCAAGATTGGTACTTATATAACAAGAAAAGACAGTGAGGAGATCTGGATGCAATTAAGAAGTGGCAAGTAGCCTGGAGTAGGCCAGGTGCAGACAAGGAAAGGAGTTAAGCATCAGTGAACCACAAAGAAAGGGCAGTTAAAAGGATTTTGAGTATCTAGGTGGATAAGTTCACTTATCTTTGGTAGTGTACTTCCCAGGGATGTACACATTGATGAGGTTGATGCATGATGCACTGCCAGAGCTAGCTCTGTGTTTGGAAGGCTCCAAAAGAAAGTATGGGAGAGAAGAGGTATTAAACTGACTACCAAACTCAAGGTCTACAGAACTGTGGCTCTCACTGTTGTATGACTGTGAAACCTGGACAGTCTATCAGCGCCATCCCAGGAAACTGAAGTGCTTCCATCTGAATTGTCTTAGGAAGATTCTGAAGATCACCTGGCAGGATACTTGAACTAAACTGCCAAGTATTCAAACTCTGCTTCAGAGAGTGCAACTCGGATGGGCTGGCCACGTTCGAATGTAAAACATACACTTGCCTAGAAAGACTATTTTATGGAAAACTCACACAGGGAAGGGCTCACGTGGTGGTCGAAGAAGCGATAAAAGGATACTCTCAAGGTCTCTCTCACGAACTCTGGAATTGATTGTGTGACATGGGAAACATTGGCACAGGATTACTCAGCATGGAGTGCCCACATCAGAGAAGGTGCTGTGCTCCATGAGCAAAACAGAACTGAAACAGCTCAAAGGAAATGCAGGATGTGCAAGTTTGGAGTATCCACTCCAAATGTTCACATGGGACTATTTGTGCCTGACCTGTGGCAGAGCATTCTGAGCTCATATTGGCCTGATCAGCCACAGTAGGAGACACTGAATCTTGACTCAAGCATAATGACTTCATTTTGGTCCTCTTAAAAAACCATGGACAACAACCAACCAACCAACCTGAATCTAGGTAGACTGGGATGGGCCAGATGCCTCAGGTGGAAAACCAGTGACCTTAGCTGCTGAAATGTGTGGGAAAGTTCAGAGGCTGAGATGCTTTCAAAGATATGGTCTTTTCCTTTTTGGGGGTCCAGCACGAATCCCATAACCCCAGCAATATTACAGGTCCTACTCCCTATCCCCTAGAAAACCCAACTGGAAGAACAGCTTTAGATTTACAATTCAATAATTAATTCTGCAGAAATACAGACTTACTATACCAATGAAAAGCTCATGCAGATGTAGACTGTTCATTTGAATTTTTTGAGAAAGAAAAAAAGTAACTCAAAAGCAAGTTGCCATCAGACACTTTTTCAAGAAAAGTTTCCAGGGGCACTGTTTCAGGGTCACTATTCAGTGTTCTATTCCATACCATCTTTATCAGCAAATACAGGTATGCTTAAAGGACATTTACTAATAATTCATGTTTTTATACCACTTTGAAGTTTACAAAAAGAAAAACCCTTACAACAACTCTGTTCAAATACATCTCCCAATATTTAAATGACCATAAGCAATTATTAATTTTCCCCAAGCAATTCACCCCCACCATATTTCTGCCTCTCTCTAAGCACTTAGCGTGGTAAGAAAAGGAAAAGGAAAACTCAGTAGAGAGCAGTAGCCACTCTATCCCAGGGTTTCTGGTAGAGACAAGGAAATAGGAGTGTAGTCTGACATGCATTTGGAGAAAGCAGATTTGAAAGATTTCAGAGTAAAGAGAGGAAGTCTCTAAAGACTAAAATACTACTCTGGGATGGGAAATGCTCAAGAATGATATTCTGAAAACACAAAGGGAAACAACACCAAAGAGTAAGAATAATGAGATTTGTTAGAAAAGACAGATATAGATACACAGGGAACTCTTCAACTTTCTTAAGATTTAAAAAAGAAACAAAAGAGATGGAAACAAAGCTAGATAACAGAAGGCAAAGATAAGAGCACAGCATGGTCCTTTAAAAACAGTCTGAGGAAAACAAAAGAAGATCTTTTTGTTTAATTTTTTAAGTGCTATAGAGTGAAAAAGGCTGAAAAAAGGCCTTTTGTTTGAGGTGGGTGGGACCATGGTAACCAACACAAAAAGAAAGGAAGGCTAGTCAATTCATTTTTTTCCTCTAGAAAAGAAAATGACACACACAGAAAATGAAAGAACAAAAATGACTAAATGGAAGCTGCTAATCAAGTTCAGTAAGAAGAGAGTGTACCTACTTATCCTTGATGAATTAAAGGCACCCAATTATATTACTTTAGGCACCCTGGCACCCAAGATCTACATTCTTGGGTCCTGAAAAACCAGAAGATGTGTGATTAATAAACCAATGATAATAATATTTGAAAGATCATAGAAAATGGAAAATATACCACAAGACTGACAGGCAAATTTGTCCCAATTGTCAAAAAGAGAAAAAGAATAATCTGCAAACCATGATTCAGTGAACTCAACTTTAATTATCTAGAACAGGTAATTTAAAAGATGGTTAAGAAACACCTAGAAGTACTAATTACAATGAACCCATGTGGCAAACCTCATTTCCTTTTTTGACACAACTACTGAACTAGTATATGAAGACAAAGTTGTGAAAATAGTTTGTCTACATTTTAGCAAAGCTTTTCACAAAATAGTCTTGTGGAGAAAATGGAGAGGTACATATTAGATAATAATGCAATCATATGAATACAGAACTAGTTGGCCAGCTGGACTCAATGAAGAGTTATCGTTGGCTCAATATCATTAAGAATATGATAACTCTTCATTGAGTCCAGGCGGCCAATCAATTCAGTATACATATGTTGCATTATTATCAAATAGATGAAGGCATAGAGAGTATGCTAATCCAAATGGCAGATGACAAAAAGGGAGAGATTGCTAACACACTGAATGAAGAGACAGGATCTATAAAAGGATATTGAAAAGCTGAAGTATTGGGCTTAATTTAATAAGATGACATTCAATAGGGAGAGATTTAAAGTCTTGTACTTTGGTATAAAAAAATCAACTTGTAAACTCCCAGGTATACAAGAAAAAGGGTACAGATAGACAGCAGTTCTGAAAAAGATCTGGAGGTTTTGGTGGACTGCAAGTTCAATGAATTATCTATGCAATATAGCAGGCAAAAGAGCTAATGTGATCTTGGATTGCATTAAGAAGGATGGAGCTTCTAGGAACAGGGATAGTACTGTAACTGTTTTCATCAGATGTCATCTGAAGTAATATAATAGGTTCAGATCTGGGCACCAGCGTTTAAAAAGAGACACTGATAAGGTAGAGAGTGCCCAAGGGAGGATAACAAAGATAGCAAAGGGCCATGGATTGGTGTCATATAAAGGAACAGGAGATATTTATTCTATAGGAAAGAAGACGACTCAAGGAAACATGATAGCTCTCTTCAAGTATATGAAGAACTTTCATGTGAAGGAGAGACTAGACTTAATTCCATTTGGCCCCAGAGCCTGGGCAAAACCATGAGGAATGGGAAGAAAGTTTCAGACAGTCAAATTTAGGTTCAAAGTCAAGGAAAAGCTTTCTAACAATTAGAGCTGTCCAAAAGTAGTAAAGTAACCTAAAAAAGGTGATGAGTTCCCCTTCTTGGATATCTTAGAGGCATCTAGCTGGCATAATGGATAAGAGTACTGGACTTGGAGTCATGAAGAACTGAGTTCACATGTGACCTGTGGATACTCACAAGTTACTTGACTTCTGCCTGCCTCAGTTTACTTATTGTAAAATGGGAATAATAATATGACTTACTTCCCAAGGTTGGGAGGATAAAACGAGATATTTGTAAAGTACTTTGCAAACCTTAAAGTGCCATACAAGTTTTAGGTGTTATTATAATTAACTACTATAGCTACCTTCAAGCAGAGGCTGGATAACCACTTATAGTGGGTATTCCTTTCGTATATGAGTTTGACTGGATAGCCACTGAAGTTCCTCACGTTCTTTGATTCTGTAAGAACTGGACCTAAATCAGAGTCAGAAGACTTGATGTTAGGTTCTAACTCTGATATTTACTAGCTGTGGAACCATAACAAGCCCCTTCATCTCTCTAAGTCAGTTTCCTTATTTGTATAATGAAAAATGATGGCTAGAAGAACTTTACAGTCCCCTCTACTCTAAATTCCATGATTCTACAAGTTAGGGTACTAGCCAGGGTCCTTGTAAAGCATCTAAGGAAAATGGAAAAGCAGAGTACAGATTTGTGCCCATGTCCTTGACTTCAGGTCTCCCAATTTCTAATGCAGTCTTTGTTTTTTTTTAAGTAATTTTGTCCTTACATCAGTCATTTAGGTGTAGGGATGGGACATCCCCCCAAAATGAAGAGAAACATACACTCTGACACTCTGGATTGAACACTCCCTTGTAACAATGAAAAATACATACAGCAACCACATCTGCCAATACGTGCAAGTCTTCCCAAGCAGTCCTATGAGGAAGGACATATGTTTCATCATTGGTTATATGAGATAAGAACAGATTTTCTAAATGTACAAAGTTTGCCTTCCTCTAAGTAATATATAATACATATATATATATATATAATATAATAAATAAGTCATCATGTATACTGTGATTGATTATGCTTCTTTCTTTATGCTTCATTGGTTGAAGCAAGTAAGTATTAAGAGATTACTATGTGCCAGGCATTGTGCTAAGTGTTGAGGACAGGACATAAAAAAAGAGTAGGAACACAAAAATAAAAAGTCTCTTGGCCTCCTGGAGCTTACATATTAATGAGGGGACATGTAAATAAGTAGAAACATACAAGATAAAAGTCAAAGGAAGGTAAACCTTAAAGGGGAAGGTTCTAGCAGCCTTCCAGTGGACGTGGGGGTATACATTACAAAAAGTCTCCTGTATAAAGTGGGTTTTAAGCTGAGTCACAGAGAAAGCCAGGAATGTCAAAAGGCAAAGATGAGAAGGGAGGGTACTCCAGGCATGAGTGACAGCCAGTGCCTCAGCATGGACATGGAGTATTATGTGTGAGGAACAGTAAATGCCGGAGCATAGAGTATGTGGAATATGAAGGGTGAGAAGACTGGACAGGCAAAAAGGGACTAGTTTGTGAAAAGCAATAATCCCGGCAAGGTGAGGAAGGCCTAAAACAGGGTGGTAACTAAAAAGGGACTTATATTGGACATATTATGAAGGTAAAAATAAGAAGCCACACAAATAGCCCCATGTTTTTCTGGATCTTCGCAACCACCTTTCCTTACTACACAACAACATTCTATTACATTCATATTTTTGGACTATACCACTGATCCAGGAGTGGGGAACCTGTGGCCTTGAGGCCACATGTGGCCCTCTAGGTTCTCGAGTGCAGCCCTTTGACTGAATCCAAACTTCACAGAATAAATCCCCTTAATAAAAAGATTTATTCTGTAAAACTTGGGACTCAGTCAGAAATGCTGTACCCAAGGACCTAGAAAGCCACATGTGGCTGTGAGGCCGAAGGTTCCCCATCCTTGACATAAAACTGTTATAGAAACTTACAGTGAAAAAACTATCATGATTATATTAATCTGAAATCTGTTTGGGACACTGAGAGTTTAAGTGATCTGCTCAGAGAGAAGAATAACATAGGATCTATGTGTTATAGAAGTGGGACTTGAGCTATTCTTCCTGACTCTGAAGTCAGCTCTCTGAGAGCTGAAGCATGCTGCTTCTTTACAATATGCCAGGTTTTTTAATCATTACCCAACTGGTAAGACTATTGCTTCTTTGTTAACACAAAAAAATGCTGCTAGGAGTATTTTGGTATACATTAGACTTTTGTTTCTGTCTTTGATTTCCTCTGGGTTCAGTAATGAGACTACTCAGATTCATGGATATAAAGAGTTTAATTACTTTCTTGTCCCTAACTGATAAAGGAATTCACAACTCCAACAACAGCTCCTGTCTTCCCACAACCCCACCAATATCAACAGTTTCCATTTCAACTTTGCCAATTTTCCCAGTGTCAGATAAAACCTCAGAGTTGTTTTCATTTGCACTTCTCTTATTATTAGTGATTTGGAATATATTTTCAAACTGTCATTTATAGTCTACAATTCTTTTGAAAACATTTCTGATCTTTTGACCATATATTTATTAGAGAATGGCTCTTGATAGAAATCTGTATCTATTTCCCATCTTTCCTGGATGTCACTCTTTTATCAGTGCTATCTGATTCAAATATGTTTCCCACTTTATGCTAGATCTCTTTTTATTCTGTCTTCACTGACTTCCTCTTCAATTTTGTATAATAGAAATTGTCTTTTTTGGTTTTTATGAACACCTTTTCTTGATTGGCTAAAAATTTTCCCTTTAGTCATAGATATGAAAGGGATCTAATTTGTTCTCTTCAAAAAATTTTATAAGACCTTTTTTTATTTATGTCTTACATCAATTTGAGCTTATTGTGGTATATGGTATAAGATGTTGATATAAACTTAATTTCTGCAAAAGTGCTTTCCAATTCCCCCATTATTTCATCTCAAATCACAAGTCCTTCACCCTAAATAACTTATGTTGTTGGGTTCAATCACTGGGTTCCTTTCAATTACTTCTGCTTCTCTCTTCTACAGACCATTTCAAGGATCTATTTTTCTGTTTTTTGTTGTTTTTTTTAAAATACAAAATATTTTTGATGACTAATGCTTTATAACAATCTGACATCTGGCAATGCAACGCTCCCTTCAGTCATACTTTTCCTCATTAGTTCATTTTTCTCATTAATTCGGTAGACCCTATATTCCTCCAAAGGAGGAACATTGTCTAAATTAAAGTCAAAGGAGAGAATGGATAAGTATAAAACTAGTTTTCTAACAGACTACAAACCACCAAGCTGGGTTTCATTTACTTATACAAAAGATCCAGTAGCTTCTTCACATTCAAACTAAATAATTAGCAAATTAAGTATAAAATAATGTGTAAGAATGTGCAAAATGTTTAAGTCTGAGGAATCCCATAATCTAGAATCCTAGATCAACTGTTAAATTAGAAGAAATTAGCATTTACTGGATACTGTTAAATTAGAAGAAAGTCTAGGGAAAATACAGGTGCATTTGGAAAGGCTTTAGACAGGAGACATAAAAATGATACCCTCTAAGAGTTTCCTCTCAGCTAAAAAAAAAAGTCCACAATTCTCTGAACTATTCTTCCTGACTCTGAAGTCAATAAAGAAACATCCTGCAATGCTCAATTCTAACACTGGGTGGTGCCCCAAGAGCTTTGAGTAGCCCTCTATCCAAAATGGTGTCTATTATCAGTAAGTAGTTTCTTAGATGCCTGTTAATCTACAATAGTTAATATAACAGTAGTCTTCCACTTTCCCTATGGCTCAGGAATCAAGATATCGTTCTAAACATATGGAAAAGTCAGTTAAGAAAGTTAGATTTACACATTATTTCATCTCTAATATGTACCAGGACTTCAGGAAAAAAGACATTTCATCCACTTCCCTCACAAAATCAAATGATACTGAAGTAAATCAAGGTACTCTTGATACACTATAAATGATCATACTCTCACTCTTCACTTTGCTGTGGTATTACACTAATAGATTGGCCACTAACATTTCTTCAGTTTCCATGATGAATATTTTAATGTAATTCTCTCCACAAAACAAACAATACCAACAATCGAAACTCAATTTTACAAACCCTCTTTGAATTTTGGGATATGTCTGAGATAGTAATCATTTCAATGTGTATGTTCCTATGCATGTTATTAAACCATAAACAACTGTGTTAATGGTCATGACTCTTAACCATTAACATAGAAATGTGTTAAACAATATTTTAAAACTCAATGCCTCCCAAGTACAAAGATAGATACCTAAGCATTGACAGTCCATATTCATTTCTCAACTATCTCCCCTGGGTAAGAAATCACACATTTGGCATTCAAATTCAGCAGGAAGATGAAAAATAATCTTTTCATTTGCTTGTTTTTTTAAAGCATCAAAGGTATGCTGCCTCACCACACAAAGAGATGAAAAATTTTAAAACCAAAAGGAATTCAACAAATCCATGCTTAAAAATAACTTTTTCAAATTTAGGTAGAGTTAAGTACTTAGAAAACTAGATAATTTTCAGCTATAATTAACTAGTGGTCTTAATGTTTACACTTAATTCAATATTTCAAGAACACCTGTGATTTTACTAGGGTGTGGAATAACTCATGCAAAGTGCAACCTGTACTTCAGTAGATGGTCTTCATAAGTCACTGTGACCAAAAAACAATTCCCTATGTGGTGGTCAATATTATGGTGGAAAGCCTCTCCAAACTTAGCTCAGTTTTTCATAAACAATAGAAGTGCAGTTGGGCAAAGATTATACTCCACTGTCACAGCCTTTAAGAACTCGGTCACCTTCCCAATAAGGCATCAAAGCACAGCATCAATAGGCCATCCTTCAATAGCATGAGAGCCAGCACAGGGTGATAAAAATAATCACAGTATTATATAACTAAATAATTGATTATATATTGAATAATTCTTACATAATTAAATAACTGAAATTAGACTTGAAAAAGAAAAAAAGGATTATGTGTCCATGCCGTTGGTCAAGAATAAGACAAGAAAACAAGAGAGTGGAGGTGGTGCACAGATGGTCAAAATTAAAAGGGACTGACTCCATTATCCAGTTTCCTGCTCCCTCTTCTCAGCACTGAGGCAAGGCAAAAAACTAAGAAAAAGGAGACTCCATTATAACACCTTGCAAGAAATTCAGGAATGTAGAACAAAAGAACATTTACACACCTGGTATACATGGTTTATTCCAAAGATGCTTCGAAATTTGTAAACAGTAACAGCAAATTAGGTTTGATAATTAAGCCTATACTACACAGTCTTAATGATAAATCCTGAGATCAAAATCTCAGGGTTTGGGTTCCTTAAGGGAACTTCCAAAGAACTTAATTTAATTTTTCATTGTGATTTTGGTATCTGAGGCATTTATTGAACATTAATGACTAGCTGGGCCCAGTACTTCGGTCTAGCAATTTTGGCTTCCTTTTCTAGCACCCAATTAAAATTGTCCACTTAAAACAAGAAAAAAATTCTACTGTGAAGAAGCTAAGTTCATTTATTTGTAGTTTATTTTATTTTTAAACTCTACAATTTGGTATTCAGATGAACATTATCAACTACTCAAAACAAAATGAATTTAAGAACCACTGTTTTCTTAGCACTTCCTTAGGGCACTTAATATATTACTTGATTCAAAAAATCAACTGTCACAGGCTTGCTTTTGAGTAAGTCAAGGAGTATATGAATATTTTATTCTGCATTATGAACCTGTCTAATCATTAAAACATCAAACCACTGTTAAAAACCTGCTATTATTGTTTCTGTTTCACATTATTCTTAAAGCATTACTTACATGTCTAAAATGCTTACCAAATAAAAATGAACTTTCTTCACATATGTACAGAACTCAAAAAGTGACAACTAGCAATTAATCAGTTCCTTTTCACAATCGTTATTTTAAAACTACTAATAATAATATACAAGCATCATACATTCAAGATATTACTTAAAAGGCTTACTATAATTTATTAAACATTCTTAGTATATTATAATTTAGTTACTAGAGGATATTTGAGTCTTCAATCAGAGATATAATTTCCATACCCATCCAATTATTTATTTTGCTTATTTATAACAGTAATTATTTTTGAATTATATAGGAATACAGTCATCTGTGTAAATACCAAGACATCATATTCAATATTCGTAAGGTTAAGAAAACATGCTTTCATGCTATATAAATTTAATTTTTTGAACTACATTTCTCCATAAAAATTTATCTACAAGTCCCATAAAAGGGAATGTTTATCAAATACAATTTTGGTTTTTGTGAACTGATAAATTCTGAACTTGTACTGGAACAATGATACTTATCTGTGCTTACCTAGCACCTCACTTCTTCTGTTGACCCAATCTGCAGATGAGCCATGGCTTTTCATCTTTTTCTGTCCTGCCACCTATCTTTTACTCATTTCATTGTTCATTCATACCTCCACCAGAGAGCAAATAAAGAGAAGAGAAAGAAAATGTGTTTCACTACTTGTTAATAAAGCCTTACAGTGTGAAAAGTTACATGTATGGCACACAAATTAATTAGGTGACAGATCTAACTAAAATCCTCATGGGACTATTTCTTCCATTCAATTTATCCCACTACATACTCAAGAAGAAGTCCAACTTCATTTTTCTATTCATATCCATGAAGCTGAGAAACAAAAACTGATACTTAGTAGACTATATCCCTGGGAAAGTCACTTTACCTGTCATGACTTCCCTATAATAACAAAACAGAAATCATACCTATAAGGGGTTTAGCAGCACCATATAGCACTGTGAGAGAAGAAAGAAGAGGGAGAGGGGGAAGGAAGGAGGAGGAGGAAGAGAAAGAAACAGGGAGACAGAGAAAGAATCCTAAGATCGCCCAAGGATAGCTTTATGAAAATTTTACCATCATTTTACCAACTGACTCAGAACATTTTTCCTAAACATTAAAGTTATTTTTGTTTTGTTTTTTACAATTAGAGGCTAAGTTTCATCTTTATCATTCTAATCCTGTATGCAACTCAGTAAGGTGAGTTGTAAAGAGTACTGGCCATGGAGCTATATGACCTCAGTTTTTTGTCACCTATGTGACATTGGCTAAGTCAGTTAACCTCTCTAAGCCTCAGTTTCCTCATCTGTAAAAATGAAAGGGTAGACCAATAAGATCTTCAAAGACCCTTCAAACTTTAAATCTATGTTCCTACGATCCCCCAAATTTAGTTTTCAGCTCTCTCCAGCTCCCAGATTACACCTGGCCGGCAGGAGAATGAGCAGCGCAATGAATGGCTTCCATTCTGGTGTCCTCGGGCAAGGAAAAACTTTTTTTCTTATTAAAAGGAGAAAAGGATCTATTTTTTGAATTGGAAGGTCCCTAGAGACCACCTCTTCCAACTTCTTCATTTTGTGGATGAAGAAACTGGGTCCAAAAGAAGTTATATGACTTAATTGAGAGGCACCTATTATTTATTAGACTTAATTGGTTAACACAGTTGATAGAGCTCTGGGCCTGGAGTCAGGAAGACCTAAGTTCAAATATGACCTGAGAAACTTACCAGCTGTACAATCCTGGGCCAGTCACTTAACTTCTGTCTACATCAGTTTTTTCAACTGTAAAATGGGGATCATAACAGCAGCTACTTAACAAGACTGTTGTGAGGATCAGATGATATAATATTTGTGAAGTACACAGCACAGGCACATGGTAGGTGCTATATAAAAGCTTATTCCTTTTCCTTTCCTTTACTCAATCAATGTCCCATACGGAATGACAGAGCCAGAAATCAAACTCTGAGCCTCTGGCTCCAAATACAATGAACTTTCCTATCAGAAAGTGACATGACATTCCCAGAATCATATACATGTGTCCTAAAAATCTCATAACATAGGTTTAGTTCTAACAACTTCAGAAGTATAAATTTTATACACAAAAACATGTGAAAAATTATTGAAAATTTTAGTACATTGATATGTTTCTTATTAAATTCAACATAACCACCATCTTGTGCTATTTATCACTCTAGTAGATTTTTTAACTTCGTAAGTTCTACCAGCTACTGCTCAGTGATTGAAAGGACTGTACTTGTAAGGACTGTACTTTGGAAGGCCTTAGGGCCTTCCAAAAAAATAGGCTTTGATGCATGCCTGAAGGTACTGATAAGACCCCTCCCAAGGAAAAGTCTAATGGAGATAATCAATCAGGTGACAGTGGTAAATCTCAGAAGTGTCTCAAAAACTGACACACACCCACAATATGACAGGGTAACCATCTTGCTAAAATAAAAAAAATTATTATTCAAAATTTACAAAACTAAATATAAAAGAAATTTAAATGAACTTTCAAATGATGCTGCTTGTAAGTTTGTAATATATATACTTCTGAAGTTATTAAAGCTTAAACTGCACTCAGACTTTTGGGACATAGCTAGGTGAGGCTCAGTGGATAGAGAACAGGACCTAGAGTCAGGAAGACCTGAGTTCAAATGCGATGTCAGACACTTGCTAGCGTGTGACCCTGGAAAAGTCATTGAGCTGTCTTTGCCTCAGTTTCCTCATCCATAAAATGAGGAATAGATAGTACCTACCTCCCAGGGCTGTTTTGGGGTTCAAATAAGATAATTTTAAAGTGCTTAGGACAGTGTCTGGCATATTCTAAGTGCTGTATAAAAGTTTTTCTTTGGTGTCAGAGGCAAAATTTGAACTAGGTCTTCCTGACTGCAAGTCTAGCACTAGATAATTAGTCAAAGACAGTAAGAAACTGACACTATCTCTCTCTGCATGTGTATATAAATGTGTATGTAAACACACATATATGTATACCACCACTACCACCACCCCAATACTCACACTGACACTTTTTGTGACAGCAAAACAGTAATACTGGAAATAAAATAGGTTCCCACTGAGAGGAAAATGGCTTATCAAACTGTAGAACATGGCCATAATGGAATTACAGCACCATAAGAAATCAAGTATATGAAGAACTCAGAGAAGCATAGGAAAACTTACAGGAAGGGATACAGAGTGAAGTAAGCAGAACCAGGGAAACAACCTACATGATGACCACAATATAAATGGAAAAAACAATAAAATAAAACTTCACGTTGTATAATTATAATGACCAAGCTTGATCTCAGAGCAAAAGTGAGAAAATGCACCTTCCTTTTGGTGTGTATATGGGGGGCAGGGTCGGGGGAAGAAGGAGAGAGGAGATTAAAGTGAATAATACCTGTGGCTCCTTTTCATTTAAAAAAAAATCATCAAAATATTGTGAAACGAATCTTAAAATTTACCAAGTACATTTAGTAACCTAACAAAATATGTATGTTAATTTGTCTTTAGTTCCAAGAGGTCAACTAACCATGAATGCTAAAGCAAAGGCTTAAAATACTACCCCCTACATTTTTCAGATGATAAAAATTATTCCTATACCAGGATAAGTAAAGTAAAAAAAAATCCAAGTCTCCTGATACACAGATATTTCTCCATTTACTATACCACGCTAACTCTCTACAGATTAACTCACTAAAGTCATCTATGTACTTAAAAGTATACACGAAACTACGGTTTGTCATACTAGCAACTAATGACATGTAACAAAGGTATAAGGTATGCCTCTTTTAAATAATCTTTCTTAGAAAAAGATCAAAACGTCAATAAGGACTTAGAATGAATCTTGTGTATAATAGTTGGAAAAAAATTTTTTTTACCTGTACTAAATTTTAATTAACCTAGGGAGACATTCCAGTTCATCTGAAAAGTATGTTTTCCTAGGCTATATGGTCCTTATGAAATGCATTTGCTTAGGAAGAGTAAAATTACTGATTTAAAATTAGTCTGGGTAAAGTGTGTGCCTATCAATTGGGAAATTGATGAACAAACTAGGTTATATGAATGTAAAAGATACTATTATGCAATAAGAAATAATATAAGGAATTCAGATAAACATGTAAAAATTTTTATGAATAGATATAAAATAAAGCATTCAGAACATAAGCAAAATATATCCAATGACTACAATAATTAAATCAAAAAGAACAATAAATGGAAGTTGCTCTGAATAATTATAATAACCAATTTTAGTTCCAGAGAACATATAATGAAGCATTGCTTCCTCCTCTTCAAAGAGAAGAGGGTCTAAAGGGGCAGAATGTTGATGCAGACAGAGTCCTCTATCAGTTTTTTTTCTTTAATTATTTTTCTAGATTAGAAGGAAAAATTCGATCCATGATGGAGTAGGAAAGGGAAAAGAAGAGGGCAGAAAGATACATAGAAATGTTGGTGATGTTTTTTAAAAAGGTATTAATAAATCTTTTTTTAAATGTGTAAAGTGAATTGAGGCTAAATTTATCATAACACAGATGAAGAATTAAGAGTTATTTCAATATCTGCAATATTCTGAAGAAAAAAAAACAGATACAAAGTAGGTATAAAATGTAAAATTTAAACGAAAGAGTCTTCATATTTACTAATGGAGTATCTGGTATAGGAAAAGAAAATAATCAGGAAAAAAATTCCTCCCATGAAATGTATGAGAATGTGTGGAATGTCCATTTTAAAGGGAGAAAAAAGAAATCACGTAGATGAAAAATTTTATTTTGAAGAAAAAGGAAGCTCCCATTCTCAACATCAACTACTCAGAATGGTCGAGAATCCATTAATAAAACAAACAACATTAATTTCCTCAATAAGATATACGGTAAAACGTCCTTTATTCAGTATCATGGAACAAGATGTTCATAAAGTCATTTTTCTAAATGAATGAAGTTGGCCATATTAAACACCAAATTTTAAAATTGGGAAGTTTTTGAGCTGAATGGGGCAGCTAAAGATTATCTAGAGAACTAACAATTCATCTTCTCAATAAAGCCCAGAGAAGTGACATTCCCATGGTCACACAGGTAGTGGCAGCAATGGACTCAAACATAGTTATCTCGCGATCCAGTAGGGCAGTGTTTCCAATATAGGAGGCTATCTTCCTTTACAGGAACTATTTTTGATGTATACTTTGATACATATAAGAACATCTATGACAGAACCACTCATCAATGTGGGTAAAGACTGCAATCCATTCACTTCTCACCCTGTACAAAAGCCCTGCCCCTAACTCTCCACAGGAAATCCATCCAACTTTACTCTTAGACCTCTTCCTCTGGATTTCTTGACATTATGTGGCTAACAATGAAACACCCCCCCTACGCCTCTCCTGCTATATGACAAACTCACATACCTTACCAATTACAGATCCTTCTGATGATATCTTTTACATGGTTTCTCCTGAGTAATTTTTTGTTCATAATATATTACAGCCTATGCACATTCACCATACACCACCCTCCTCCCCCTGCCCTTTTGGGTGATCCACAACTTTAATTCTTTACAGAATATGGCAGTCCCATTTGCATCACTTGAAATAATGTTGATATGGAAAAAAAAAAAGAGGTATCTGTTTCACAGAGAAGCATAAGCCCATTAAAAAACTGAACAATTTCCAAAGACAAGTCAGTCTGCTTACTCTCTCTTTTTCAACTGGGAGCCCCTTCATTTTTCATCCATGGGGTCTGTCCAACAAATAGGTTTTGACAAGCAAGACCTCAACGTTATCCATTCAAATGCATATCATAGTCAGGAAAACAACAGGTTTTTCCAGTATGGACAATTAATCCAAACCAGTAAGTGATTATGGAATTCATTTAGGAGGCTCTATACTCTACAATGTTTGAGTTCACTGAATTCAGCAAAACATTATCCACCAACAGGGGCACCTGAAAGAACTCATCTTCCACCTAAACATTGAACTGAACATCTTCCATGTGAGTGACAAATATCTTTAGTGAAGATAGCTCTCTATAATTAAATTAATATTAATATAAAGGTGGCTGAACAATGCTTATGTTGTTATATTCTTAAAGGAATTGTGTATTATTCTGACATATGCATGAGAAACACTGTTGGAGGAGAGGCTTTAAGGTGACGTTTTTGCTTTATTTAGTAAATCAAATACTTGTTTTTCTTTTACAGAAAACAATGATAAGAATCCTGAGAAACCATACTCCCTACATCTTCTAGTCAATTGTATAACTGTAATAACGTGGTCTGCTATAGAATATTTTTTGCAAAAGTCTGCCAATTCACTTTTCTAACTTCAGTAAAAAGCATCAATAAAATACCCTTGATATATAAGTATGATCAAGGTTATGTCTCATATAAACTATGTGATGTATAGTAAGATTTTCTATAGAAGGCAAAGCAGGCATATGGGTCAATAATTACTAGTATTTTCCTTTCTTTTTTGAGGAGTAGTAATAAAGCCTATTTTTTCCAAGTATGTGGCACCCTCTCCATACCAGAAATTTTCAATGGAAATTGACCTTAAACGTATTAATAACAAGGGGAGTTTCTTCCCTTTAAGGTTTTCTTAAAAGAATTAAGAGACTATAATTTAACTATTCATGTTCATCACTATGAACAGCATATGCTGTAATTCCTATACAGCAATATAATAAATCACTTTTTAGATCTGAAAGGTCTTTTGTCCTTATACTAAATAGTCTCAAACAACTGTATCCTTTGAATTATTTCTGCCTCTTTTTTTTTAATTTCCATTTCTTTCTGCTTTCAGGATATCCAGCTGCTATTTTTCCCTTCCAGGTTGCTTCCCTCTAACAACCACCTGATCTTCTCACTCCACATATAGAAACACTTCTACATTGCTGGGAACTGGGAAAGGAGATGATAATAAAGTGTATCAGAGTTACATCTAAAATAGATGCAATGAGAACCTGAAAGTTTGCTATGATTTCTGTGCACATACTTGTTCACAGATTTTGTAACCTACATTTTGGCTGCAGAGAAGGCTCCCCCTTCCCCCATCCCCTGGGAGGCAGAAAGAGAATTAACGAAGAAAGAGGTTCTTTATGATTCCAGTTCAGGAGTTCTAGGAGTTGTGTCATGGACCCCTTTGGTAGTATGGTGAAGTCTGTCAACCTTTTCTCTGAATGATGCTTTTTAAACGCATAAAATAAAACAGACTGGATTACAAAGAAAACTAGTTATTTGAAAATACAATTACAAAAAAATATTTTTTTTAAAAAAAGTTCATGGATTTCAGGTTAAGTATCCTTGTTCTAGACTATAGAGGTGTTACTATATATAAAAATCAAACAATGTTAAAAAAAAGTTATTCCACTACAACAATACAAAGGCAGGAAAGGTCTAATATTTAACAACTACCTTTGAATTAAGAATTTAAAAGCTGTGAATAAAATAAAATTACAAAATTTATAACAGTAAGGACAATTTTTTTTCAATTAAGATGAGAAAAAGGCAAATTCCCTAAGTAAGCAAATGAGTACAATACAGCTCTTAAAGTAAAATGGAAAATTAAGACAAGAAAAATAAAATATGTGCAAAAAGCCCACCATTTAATACAAACAAACCAGGAAAAGATATATATCACAAAAAGAACAAGACAACCAATTAACACTACAACTTCTCTAGAAATTCACTATTAACATTATTTCCTACTGCACTGAATTCAGTAGTAGCAGACAACTTTGGATCTTTTCTGTCAGGAGAAAAGTACAAGGCCCTAACATCATCCAAGTACGTTAAGTTAATCAATACCCAAAAGAACTTACTATAAATATTTGTTTCTTGCTACAAAGCAGTCCCACAGAATGAACTTCATCTCAAAGCCAGCAGTATGAAGCTCCAATCTACTAACAACTCCTATAGTTTATAGATGGATTAAATTAGGCAAAAAAGGAAATCAACGTATGTAAAATCAAGATAAGGCAAAATCAAAACTTCTGCCCCAATGAAAGCTCTTATACTTCAGAGAGCTAAGGCTTAATATACAGCAACTAAATTTAATATTCATCAACTAACTATAGAGCAACTAAATTTCCTAAAGCATGTGAAAAAATGGAGTCCTAGGCAAAATCACTATTTCCATTACTGATTTAGAGAAAGCAAAGAGGATTCTAAAAAGCACTTCAAGTTAACTTCCATCAAAATACAAGAAAACTTTTCCAACACTTAAGAACAGGGGGAATTTAATTAGCTTGCTGTGAAGAAGTCTGGAAAAACTTACAAAAGAAGCAACAAATTAATTCTAGGTGTCAATTGACCCAGTCAGTTTCAAGAGATGATGGTACTAAATGAAACCTGACTTACAACTACTGAAAACCATCCTATACCTAGAAAGCAAAATCAGATTCTTACCTGGGGAGGGTAATTGCTCTCTGAAGACCATCGTGAAGATTGGTCATTTGGCTTATCCACTAAAATATTCCTAAAATAGAGGAAAAGAAAAACACCTTAAGTTCAAATCACTCTTAAAAATTGACTCAAATGACAATGTTAAAAACAATTCTTTTATTATGGATAGAAAAAATACGTAAACACTTGAAAGTAAGGTAATTAGACCACAGATCAACAACTCACAGACCAATGCAATAAAATCTCATTATAATACAGTTTACATAGTAAACAGAAATCACTTTCCTTATAGTCCTCTCAATGGAATCATCTAAATCTCAGCTGGGAAGAACTAGTTACTAAGGCTTTCATCATATCAGGCTCTATTCCAGAAGAAGAAAGCATATGCTTCTTCTCCCTGCAATTCAACTTTGGGCAGGTCATTGAACCCCTCTAATCCTCAATTTCCTCATATGCAAAATGGTTGAAATATAAGACCTTAATGGCGCCTTCCAGACATAAGTCTACTACATTATAATTGATATTCTATTTGCGGACAAGTGTTATCTCCCTAACTTGAAAGCAGAGATCCCTTAGTTTCTAGTCAGTCAGTTAACAAGCATTCATTAAGTACCTACTAAGTGTCAGGCACTGTGCTACATGCTGGGGATAGAAAAAAACGATAGAAACAAAAAAACCTACTGCCTGCTCTCAAGATGCTCACAATCTAATGAGACAATATAAAAACCAACTACGCGAAAAGAAGCAAACGAATCTAGAAGCCTAAAGTTCTATAAACACAAAGACCCCAACTATAGTGGAGTGAGGACTTACTCTTTAACAAAAACTGCTTGGAAAACTGGAAACCAGTCTGGTAAAAATTAGATTTAGACAAACACCTCACACCATACACCAAAATGAGCTCCAAATGCATACATGATTCTGATCTAAAAGATTGCATCATAAATAAATTGGAGGATCAAGAAAGAAATTATCTTTCAGATCTATGAATGGGAAAGAGTTCATGACTAAACAAGGGACAGCAAAGATCAAAATTTTAAAGATTTTGCACACAAGAATAACTGTTGAGATTGGAAAGGGGAAAAAAATCTTTGCAATAAGTTTCTCTGGAAAAGGTCTCAATTTCACAATACATAAGGGGCTGATTCAAATTTATAATAAGAGCCATTCCCCAGCTGACACATGTTGAAAGAATATAAGAAGGTAGTTCTCAAGGGAAGAAATTAAAACTACCAATAGCTATATGAAAAAAATGTTCCAAATTATATTAGAGAAATGCAAACCTGAGATTCCAAACATGCATCAGATTGGCAAAGCTAACGAAAAGGGAATATGACAAATGTTGGAAGGTCTTCAGGAAATAAGGCACATAAATGCTATACTACTGGAGCTACCAGGCATTCTGGAAACAAATTTGAAACTATACCCCAAATCTTATTTAAACCCTTTGATCCAGTGCCTATAATTCAAATGGATCATAGAAAGAAGAAAAGAATCCATAAACACCAAAATATTTATAACAGCTTTTTTTTGTGGCAGCAAAGAACTGGAAACAAAGTGTTCTTTAACATGGGAATGTCTGTAGAAATTATAGTATATGAATATAAGGGAATAATATTGTGTTGTACGAACTGATGAAGAAATTATTTCAGAAGAACTTGGAAAGATCTGCATGAATGGATTCAGGGTGAAGTGGACAGAACCAGGAGAAAATTTATATTATAACAATAACATTGTAAAAACAAACAACTAAACTCTGAGGTAGGGAGTGAGCATTCATGATTACAGAGGATCGATGATGAAAAGTACTACCAATATGCTAAAAGAGAGGTGGCATATTAAATATATAAAATGAAACACATTTTTTAACATGGCCAACGTGGGAATTTGTTTTGCTTAACTGCATGTTTGTTACAAGAGTTTTCTTTTGCTCCCCTCTCCTTTTCCCCCAGGGAATGAGGGGAGACAGAAGAGGGATAGAAAATAAGTATTAGTTAAATGAAAATTTTTCTTAAAAATCTAGGTGAGAGGGTATGAACTAAGGTGACAGCTGTATGAGTGGAGAGAAGGGGTCAGATGGGAAAGATAATGAAAATGTAGAAAAGGCAAGATTGGCAATTGATTAGATATGTGAGATGAGGGATAGTGAAGAGTTGAATCTAACGAGATGGTTAAAAACTCGGATGGTGGTATTTTTAACAAAAATAAGGAAGATTACAAGATGTTAAGCTCATTTTGAAATAAGCAATTAGTGATATAGGACTAGAGTTCCTTGGGAAGTTAGGGTAGAGCCATACATGTGTCATTTCTTTATAGAGGACAGTTAAATCTGTGGAATTTGATGATGTAAGTAATAGAGTGTAAAATACACTGTTCTAGTTCTTGGAAGCAATGTAAAATTGATCTTTCTCAGTCTACTTTACTGAATCTTCATTCAGGTCATACCTGTTATGGGGGAGCATCACCAGGGCTCTGTCCTGGGCACTCTTCCTTTCTTCATCTACCTTATTTCACTTGGGGATCAATCCCATCTGCTTACATGAATTCAATTACCTTCAGGCTGATGATGCTCACATCAACTTATTTAGCCCACCCCTGCGCCTAACCTCTCTCCTAATATCCAGATTCAAACCTTCAACTACTTATTAGAAATCTCAAACCAGATGTCTCTTTGACACCTTAAACAACATGTCCAAAATAAAATTCATTATTTTTCTTCCCAAACCTTCCTTACCTATTATTGGTAAGGACACAACCATCCTTCTAGTCACTCAGGCTCAAAATATAGGTGTCAACCTCAACTCCTCACTCTCCCTCATCCCCCCATTATCCAATCAATGGTGAAGTCCTATGGTTTCTACCTTTATAACATCTCTCCAACTATCTTCTTCTCTTTTGCTCTCACCACCCTGGTGCTGGTCCTCATTGCTTCACACATGGACTCAGGAAATAAGCTTTTGCTTGGTCTCTCTGATTCAAATCTCTCCACTTAGCTGTCAAATTGATCTTTCTAAACCATAAATATGACCATAGCATCACCCTATTCAATAAATTCCGGTGGTTCTCTATTGTCAACTTAATCAAATAGAAAATGCTGTTTGACTTTTAAAGCTCTTCCAAACATACCTTTTCAGGATTCTTACATCTTATTCTCATCCATGCATACTGATCCATTGACAAGAGCCTCCTTGCTATTCTTCAAACATGACACTTAATCTCCTGATTTTGAGTGTTTTCACTGGCTATTCCCCATGCCTGGAATTTTCTCCCTTCTCATCACCATTTCCTGGTTTCCTTTGCTTGTTTCAAGTCTCAGCTGAAGTTCTATTTTCTGCAAGAAGTTTTTCTCAGGCCTCCTTAGTCTTAGTGCCTTCCTTCTAACACTATCCTCAACTTATCTTGTGTATATTTTGTTTGCACACAGTTGTCTTCATGTTGTCTTCCCCAAAATACTGTGAACTCCTTGAGAACATGGACTGGCTTTTTGGGGGAGGCCTTTCTTTGTATCCCCAGTGCTTAGCATAATGCCTGGCACATAAAAGGCACTTAATAAATGCTTAATAAGTTGACAAGGTGGTATGAAAAAGAAACAAAATACAGAAAAAGTACTGAAAGTAAATGTGAGGAAGGAGAGCCTGCTTTCAGTTGGAGAATCATGTTTTAGAAATGGAAAGGCTTTTAAAGATTGAACCTCTTATTTTGCCTATTAGAAAAATGAAGTCCAGGGAAATGAAATGACTTGCCTACTGTCACAGAGGAATTAAATGGCAAAGTCAGGATTCAAACACAGGGAGTATGACTTTTAAAAAAAAAAGCGTTCTCAGAAAATAAGCAATTGGTGGGAAAGTCAAATGAGATTTAATTGCAAACTTGAAGCTAAGTCAAATTTCATCATTAGACTAGAGGGAGAATTAAGGCATCAACAATTAGAAATAAGAATGCAGGGGCAGCTAGGTGGCACAGTGAGTAGAGCACCAGCCTTGGAGTCAGGAGGACCTGAGTTCAAATCCAGCCCTAGACACTTGACACACTTACTAGCTGTGTGACCTTGAGCAAGTCACTTAACCCCAATTGCTTTGCCTTCCCCCCTACAAAAAAAAAAGAAAGAAAGAAATAAGAATGCAGGACTAAGAAAAAAGCCAGTAAGACAGTGAATTACAAATAAATGCCTTTCTGGATCCACCTCGGAACAAGATAAGGACTTAGGAGGGGATGGGAGAAATAATATGAATAGTCAAGTATCCACTATTGGGCTAGCATTTTATTTGGTACTATCTTAGACACTGTAGAAATTAATGAAGAAAATTATATGGAAAAAATTATGCAAAGAAAGTTTCATAAAAGTTTTTAATATTCCATGGCTATATGTCTAAGATAAATAGGATTCCTGCCATTCTCCGTTCATAGAGCTACTCAGACATGGATTAATCTCCCACCACCTAGTGGCAACTGAAAGTACTGCAGAGATCAGTAACAACTGGGAAATTCAAATTCCCCTTTCCAAGGTACTGAAACCTATGACTACTTAAGTTTTATCATCATGCTTCCCAAAATGTTTTAGGTGTCACGCCCAAACTTACAAATAGATGTGATGATATGCCTACACAAAAGTGCCAAATACAATTAGAGTGTCTACTATAACTGCTACTAAAATAAATCATGTCTAGTATATTCACTTGCCCTTGATTAGTCCTTTAACTTTCTTAAAACATTCAAAGTACTTCACTATTTAGCAATGTAGTACCATACTCTGGAATGGGATTCAGGAAACTTAAGTACTACAGTATACCTCCACTAAACTAGAGTCCCCAGTCTTCGACCTCCCACAAATAAATTTTATTCATGCACTCGTAAGCCTCAGTTTCCTCATCTGTAAAATTAGGGGATTGGAGTAGATGGTTTCTAAGGTTCCTTACAACTATGTGTAGTTTTACAATCTCTAGAAACCTAAACTGAAATGAATGAGTGAATAAAGCCTTTATTAAGCACTTACTATGCCAAGCGAAAATAAGACAAACTAGCAAGAACAATGATATTAATGTCAGGAGACTCAAGGAAGGTATTTTTCTGGACTAAAAAGGACAACCTTTACTCCTTAGAAAGTATCTGGGACTGTTAAATGTGCCCCACTAACTGAATAAAGTGTGGGGGAAAAACTCTAAAAATTTAACTCAATTATATGTAGTTTTGAGAGGCAGTAAGGCATAATAGATGGCTTTGAAATCAGGAATAACTTGATTTGAGTCACTCTTGTGACACATAATAGCTATATGACTGGACAACTGACTTAAACTATCAGCGCTCTAGACAAATCTCTACGAGCCTAAGTTCAGAAAAGGTGCTGGCCCAAGTTGGTAGAAGGTATATCCTCACTTGGGAGTTCCCTATACCAATGAAATCACAGATCCAGACACTTTCACTTTGAATGTCTGTACACTTGAACTTATTGGATGAAGTAGAGTAAACAGAACAATTGTAGGGATACCACTAGAGGAGATGAGAATAAAGTCATAGACCAAGGGGTGCCCCTTCCGGAAGAAAAATTCATTCTTCACATTTAAGCTAAAAAAAAAAAGCTACCAGAAACCAGGGCAATTAGGACCTCCTGCTCCTGAGTTTCATCATTGAACTCACTGCTATTCAGACTCTTCACAAAGTGCCCTTCAGGTTAAGGGAAGCAAAGAGAGAAAATTAAAAAAGCAAATAGGGATTAGTGGGACAGCAGTGCTCGAGTAAGAAGGGGGGAGGGAGGGCAGCTAGGTGGCACAGTGAGTAGCGCACCAGCCCTGGAGTCAGGAGAACCTGAGTTCAAATCCAGCCTCAGACAGATGACACATTTACTAGCTGTGAGACCTTGGGAAAGTCACTTAACCCCAAATGCCTTGCCTTTCCCCCTCCAAAAAAAAAAGTACTGGGTACTCAAACAGCAGTACTCAAACAAGGTTGTTCTTTATTCTCAAAGAGGATCAAAATGACATCACTATGTTAGAGTCCAGTTTCATTATGTCTGACTGTGGGGGATCAGACCAATACGAACTCAGAATGTTCTACCACACTTTGGGCACAAATAATCCACAAGAACATTTGGGGTGGATTCTCTAAATTTGCACATCTTGAGCTATTTCAATTCTACTTTGCTCATAGAGCACAGCACCTTTTCTGGTGAGGGGCACACCATGCTGAGTGGTCCTGTGCCAGTGTCTCCCATGTCACACAACCAATGCCAGAGTTCTTAAGAGAGACCTTGAGAGTGTCCTTGTATCACTTCTTCTGACCATCAGGTGAGCACTTGCCCTCTATGAGTTCTCTATAAAATAGTCTTCTTGGCAAGGGTACATTTTGCATTCGAACAACATGGCCAGTCCCTAAAGTAGAGATTGAATGCTTGGCAGTTTACTTCTAGAAAGGACCTCAGTGTCTGGTATCTTATCCTGCCAGATGATCTTCAGAATCTTCCTGAGACAATTCAAATGGAAGCGATTCAGTTTCCTGGCATGGCGCTGGTAGACAGCCCAGGTTTCACAGGCATACAACAATGAGGTTAGCACAATGGCTCTGTAGACCTTCAGTTTGGTAGTCAGTCTAATACCTCTACTCTCACACACTTTCTTTTGGAGCCTCCCAAACACTGAGCTAGCTCTGGTAATGCGTGTACCACATCATCAACATGTACACATCCCTAGAAAGTATACTACCAAGATAGGAGAACTTATCCACAGCATTCAAAACTTCTCCATTTGCTGCAACCAATGGTTCCATGCATGGGTGGTGTGGTGGTGGCTGATGGAGGACCTGTGTTTTCTTGGTGTTAATTGTTAGGCCAAAATTAGTACAAGTAGCAGAGAATCAACCCATACTTTGTTGCATCTCAGCTTCAGAGGCTGCACTGAGTGCACAAGCATCTGCAAACAGAAAATCATGCACCAACACTCCCTCCACTTTGGTCTTGGTTTGTAGCCTATTCAAGTTGAAGAATTTACCATTAGTGTAGTAGCTGACCTTGATCCCGTGTTCATCCTCACTGAAAGCATTTGACAACATGGGTGAAAACATCAGGCTAAAAGACATGGGAGCAAGCACACAGACTTGTTTCACTCCGTTGGTGACTGGGAAAGCACGAGAGCATTGTCCATTATCCAGAACCCAGGCAAGCATGCCATCATTAAACTGATGTACAATGCTGACGAACTTCTCCTTGAAACCAAAGTCTGTGTTACAAACAGCCTTAGCCTCCCTACCAAGAGGTGTCCACCCTCTGGGACTAAGAAGTTGAATCTTTCTTGGGCACCAGCATGTAAAAATTGTGTGTAAAATCCTCCCACCCCCAACGCTCATCCCTGTTTCTGGGAAATTCGAAGAATTCCTTTGGTGATAGATAACCAGTAAGAGAAACACTTTAAAGGCCATAAGAATAAATACTGCTAAATAAAGTTTATCTGGTAAAAGAGAAAAGGCATTAAGACCCTCAGTTACCACCAAGGTTAAGCCAACAGCAATTCTTAGGAAAAAATCACACAAGAGAAATTTTTTTAAAAAGGAAATTAATTTTTCACGATACTGACATCTGTCGGTCCTGGCCCCTTGTTAGAATGTTAAGTCCTAGATAACCAAAAAGTAATGGTGGGTGAATCTGGGAAAGGTTTCAAAGTGAGAAATTTCCTTAGAGGCAGATATACCTTCATTACACCAAATAATACAATTTAAAACACCTGAAAGTGAAGAAAAAACTCAGGAATAAGGATAAATGAAAGGATCCACTACAAGTACAAGTACAAGAAGAAACAGGCACTGCACCTAGGTAAAGGAAATGAGAATAGAAAGGTCACTTACAAAGGCTTCCAGGAGTATGTCCTCTTTTGTGTCTTAGAGGATCTTCCTCCAACCCCTCACAACAAGGACTTTGGGCCTCTAGCAAAGGAATTAGGCTGGAAAATCAGTTACAGAAGGCTAGGTAGCCCAGAAGAGAAAGAATGATAAAAAATAGAATTAGACCTTACAACAGTGGCAAATCAGAATCTGTCTCTAGTAGTTTTTCAACTGATAACCCTCCCCATCTGAGGAAAACAGAGCTCATCAAACTTTGATGCTATGACAGAACAGAAAAAAAATCATGCAAGGCTAGGGACACAAAAGTACAAGGCCTACTTAAAGGTAAAGGATTGGCAATAAGTAGATTTTAAGTGAAGATACCATAGAAAAGTGAGCACTAAATGATAAGACATACAAAAGCCAACTAAGGAGAATTGAAGAAGCATTTTTATAAAAAGAGCTATCTGAAAAGACAAGTACTTTGTACAAAAAAAGACAATCAAAATTCCCCAAGGATGGTGAAGATATCTTCATAATTTCTGCAAAGCTGCCTGTAACAACAATGGAATACCTCCAAGAACCTTCAGAATGGTTCAGAAAAGCAATCATTGAGGAAAAATGTAAAAGAAATAAGGAGAGAAATTACATTTCTTAAGGAAGAAGTTAATCAATGTAGCCAGAGATTAGTAAATTTGGAACAAAAGACAAAGACATTAGCAATAACAGTGGTCTTTAAAAAAAAGATAACCAAAGTACACTGCAAAATTACAAAGTTAGAACGGGACAAAATAGCCCAAAACAGCAGAAAGAAAAGCTTAGAAAACCTGAATTAAAAAAAAAAGAATACTTAACTCAAAGATAGGAGACAAAGAGCTAATCTGGGGATCACAAGTTTTCCAGAAAAGCATCACAAAAAAAAAAAATAGCAAAATACTGATCTAGGTAATCCACAGAATACTTAACAAAAAGAAATTCCAATTTTAAATTACTACAACATACTGTAAGCAGTTGGAACTAAACTTCTACAACATGGGGTTATGCATCTCAATATTAACTGCCACTAGGAAGAAAAAAGTGGTTTGCTATCAAGGAAGGGACAACTCAGAGACAGCTGTATAACCATTTTGAACCTATTGTGGTATATAGTATAAGCTGTTGGTTGAAATAATCAATATTCCTAGTAGTTCCTGTGGTTCCTTCCTACCACCAAAAAAAAAAAAGAAAAAAAGAAGTAAACCTCAAACCCACTAATATGGAATGTGGAAGTCATGGTTTATTATTTTACAGTAAAAATTTTCATGAAAAGACAACTAAAGGGAAGCTGAACTCTGAGCAACAGAAAAACTAACGAAGGGCCTGGAGAACAGACAATGAAATATCCTTCTCTCCTCACAGCAGAAACATAGGGACAGAAAATTTTATATACTGTCAGATGTAGGCATTGTGTCAAATTGTTTTGATTAATAGGTATTCTTTGATATAAGAGTCCAATCTGGGGGCAGAGGAGAATAATTTTAAAATATCTACAAGCAAAGTCTCAAAGGAAAATACAGCTTGGGCGTAAGTTCAACTAGAATTCCTAGGAGGAAATGACACAAACTTTTTTTAAAAGTTAAAAATTTTTATAAATGAGAATATGAGAATAAAAAACTGGAAAAGAAATGACAGTTATGAAAGAAAGAGAAGAAAAGAGAATTAGCAACTTGGGAAATGAAGTGCAGATGATGTTTAAAACAGATATTAAGAAAACTTTAAAAAATTAAATTGCTTTCTCTTCCTTCAAGGATGCAAAATCCTCTGTAGATCCTTCCCTAGTCATCCCCAGACTCAAAGTCATCTCCATATCTTCCGATTTCTCACCTGGATTTCTCTGCCTTAATTACAATAAGAGGCACAAAATCTCATCCAAGCAATAGACTTTCTGAAAACTAGAGAAACCATTAACTCCATAAGACAATAAGAAATATTTTTTTAAGGTTAAAAAAAACCTTGAAATAACTGACCTGGAACACAGATCGAGGAGAGATAATTTAAGAATGATTTGATTGCCTAGAAGTCATGTCCCCCCACCAAAAAAAAAAAAAAGCTTAGACATTACATTTCAAGAAATAATAAAAGACAATTGTTCAGATCTCTCAAAACAAGAGGGCAAAGCAAAAAGATAAAGAATCCATGGTCACCTCCTGAAAGAAACCTAAAAATGAAAATCCTCAGGGAATATTATAGCCAAAATCTAGGGTTTCCAAGTTTAAAAAAAAAAATGGTCCAAGTAGCCAGAAAGAAAGAATTGAGGAATCACAATCAGGATCACACATATTTCATCAGCCAACACTAAAAAGGAGTGGAGGATTTGGAACAGATATTCCAGAAGGCAAAGGCTATACAATCAAGAGTAATTTATCCAGCAAAACTGAGTATAATCCTACAGGGGAAATTTGGACCTTTAAAGAAAGAGAGGATGTCTACTAAGCATTCCCAATGAAAAGACTTGAGCTACAAAGAAACTCTGAAGTACAAACACAGAAGTCAATAGGAACATAAAAATGTAAACATGAGTGAACAATTTACAAGGGAAGAAACTGCTTACATTGTAATACAGGTAGGTGATACACGTCTCCTTAGAACTCTATCATTATCAGGAGTCGTAACATTAGTCTAATTAGACAGAGAACCTAGGAAGAGTTATGTTAGGTCTTCATGATCTTAAAAGAAAAATGGAAAGAAAGTTAAAGATGACTATACTAAAGAGGAAAAGGGAGATGAAGGACAAGGGAAATTACTCCACATGATCAGAGTATACAAACAAAAGATTACAGAAAGGAGAAAAGGCTGGGGAGAGTGGACAAAACTTGAACCTCACTATCATCTGAACTGGTCAAGGGGAAGGACAATACATATACACACAGCTCGTAAGTGTGTCAAGTGTCTGAGGCCGTATTTGAACTCAGGTCCTCTGGACTCCAGGGCAGGTGCACCACCTTGCTGCCCTCACATTAAGATATATTTTGTTTGGATATGGTCAATTCAGGAATTTGTTTTACTTGATATGGTCTTATTTTTATTTCTTTATCAGGGGGAAGAAGGCAATTTTTTTGCTGACAGAAAAAAATCAATAAAATTTTTGAAAGCAATATGATTGAATGTGGTTCATTATTTGGTTAAGCCTTGTGTTAGTCCTGGGGTCCTGGAAATAGGAAAGACTTTTAAATAACAACTATTCAATTAACTTGATCAATGTAGTTAGCCAAGAAAGTAAATTTCTTTTAGATATCTTTTTAATGAATGCTAAGAGAATAGAACAACTTTTTTTCAGCAGGTGCCATGTTGCTCTCAATGTAGATATTCACCATATACAATGCAAAAACAAATAAGCAAAGGTCAGTTGCCTGATTTCAATTCAGCAATAAATTTTCAATATAAATCCATTTTTCCTTTTATGTGGTTCTGTTTAAAGAACAGATACTATCACTTCTCAATTTCCTATTCACATTTGAATATTTTCATTTTGGGCCAGTTTGTCTGGATAACACTACAGGATGGGAAGTAATGTATATAAGGTTGCTAGGTCATAAGAGCTTTGAATACTAAAGAGAAGAGTTTACATTTGATCTTAAAATCAATCAAGATCCACTGGGAGAAGGGAGGGAATGGTCAGATCTGAGCTTTAGGAGAACTACTTTGGTAGAAGTACGTAGAATGGATCAGAATAGGGAGAGACTAATTAAGAGGACACTGCAATAGTCCAGGCAAGAGGTGATGAGGCCCTGAACTAGGGTAGAGATTGTGTGAGTGAAGAGAAGGAATTGGATACACAAGCTCTTAAGAGACAAAAATAAAATTTGTCAACTGCTTGGATACATTGAGTGAAAGAAAGGAAGGAATCAAAGATGAAATTAGGGTTGTAAAATCTTTGCAACTGGAAAACCATCCTCCGAAGAAATGAGGTGAGTATGCTTGGGGCACAGTGGGATGGAATCTCAATTGCTGATGCTTTGGGTACCTAACCATGGTTCAGAAGGGGAAAAGTTGAGAGCTTTCACACACATGGAACAAAGTAAGGAAGCTGGTCCAAAAATGTGCCAGTATGATTATGTTGGAAACCAACTCCACAAGTGGCTAACATAGGGATGGTAGGATGTTTCCTATCTAGCCATCCTCAAAATGGCTGATCACACAGGTGGGGAGACTAATGAGCAACTGTGCTGTCTTTTGGGAACTCACAATTTTTTTTTACAGAGGATAATAAAGGATTTTATTTTTAAAAATTGTATTGTGTTGTTTATAAAGTTTCTTTAATAACAAAATAAAGTTTTCATTCCTTTCTGATAACCAAATTATTTAACAGAGAATGTTACACAAGTCAAATTTAACAATGGGAATAACAACATTACCATAGATTAACAGAATTTCTGAGTTGAAAGAGACCTGAGAGGTCCACTGGTCCAACCCATCTGAGAAAAAGAATCCCTTCTATAACAAATTTAATGGTCATCTAGTCTATTCTTGAAGATCTCCAAAGAGAGAGAAAGCACTGTGTCCTGAGACAAAATATTCCACTTTTGGAAAGCTTTAAGTATTAGGAAGTTTTTCTTTACATCAAGCTTAAATTTATCTCTTTGTAACTTCTTTCTATTGGAACCCACAATTTTTAGGAGCTAGGAAAGCCAAATTTCTAATTTCTACCCCCCCCCAATGAAATTTATAATAGGCAGAAAATAATGAGTGTAGAGTGATGTAATTCTCTTCTGCTGTAGCTTTTTAAATGGCAGCACTCTTGGAGCCAGAACTCTTTGATCAATACCAACTTGTTGCAAAATTTGTTTGCAAAAACCGCTTTGCAAAACTTCACATAAGGAATTCTAAGCTCCTTATTTCTGTGTAAAATACAAATAATTAGTATAATATACTGTCTTCAACTCCACTCTTAAGAGCACCATACATATTATATTAGTTTTTTTTTTTAAATAATCAACTTAATGCCCACATTCTGCATCCAAAGAGGAGGTAGAGGTGCTTAAGCAATTTCTCTTTCTCTCTAAGGATTCCAAAGAGCTTTGGGAACATCATACCTACACATATATCACCATCACTGAAATTTATCCACCTCTAGGGAAGGAGAACAGCAACAAAATAAACAAACACTCTAGTATGATGATGTGGGGATAGGAAACTCTCACTAACCACAATCAAATCCATGTAGTTTATAATATTTCTATAAAACAAAGATGTGCTAGAAGACAGACTATATTAAAATATATATAGTGCCACATTTCTGAATATCTCGAGAAAAAACAAATTTGTGTTAATCTTGCTAGGAATTAAAATTTCTGGTTCTCCCAAGTGAACAATCTGAAAACTAAGTTTGAACAAGGGTCAACAAAATTTGCCTTAGCTTATCATATAGCTTTCCTCAAAAGTAGTATAGATGAATAAAGTATATTGCCAAAACTTGGAAAGGGCTGCAACTGATGCCAGATTTCTGGGAAAGAAACAAATTATTTTCAATCACTCTCAAGTGCATCAAAAATACCAACTGCTCATAAACAACTGACTGTAATCATTCATCAATCTCATGTATAAGATTAAAAGTTGTCAAAGGACTTTCACAAAGCAAAAACTGGTTAACCTAGTCAGAGATATTCTAGCACTTGAAGTAATATTTCTTTAAATATTAAATATTTCTTTTTTTAAAAGTCTATAAATCATATTTTCCATTAATTCAGATTGGCTTCTTCTTACAATGGCCATAAACCAATGAAATTTTACTCTATTTTCATTAGGGCTACCCATAAACTGTCTTGCTCCAGTACAGGCTGCACTTCCACTAATCCCACCCCCTTAAAAGTAGCTTGTATAAAAGTCTCAATTCAGCTTATAATTGCTACTACTTTTCAGGATATAACAAAGAGATTGCAGCCTATAGTTTGACCAATACATCTATTTCTTAAAGGAGCCTACAACTGGAAAAAAATGTTAAGAATCTCTGTTCAAGGAAATCTCCTTCTGGATGTCCCAATAGTGCCTCAAACTTAACATGTCCCAAATAGATCCTACAGCCTACAGCTGTTCTTGCTTCCAACTTATACTACAGCTTTCAGGGCACCACCATTCACCCACCCACTCCTGCATGGTTCAAACCCTGGCTTTTTCATAAAATCCTCTCACCCATATGCCCTCAATTTGCCAAGCCTTAGTGCACATAGCTTCATAATATCTTCCGAATCTTTCTCTGCTATTCCCTTCTTCCTTCCCCAATATGGACCCTGTATTAGCAGCTGCTTGGACCATCATTAAAATTATAACACATTCCCAGAGTCCTTTTAAAGTTTACAAAACATTCTGCCCACAGTAACTCTGTGATATAGTTAAATTTTAAAATCTCTCTTTCATCTACTCTCTTTCCTTTCCACGTCATCCTTCATAGCACTGTTAGATTAATGTTCTTTATGTATAAATTTGGTCACATTACTCTTCTGATGAAAAAATCATTGGTGAATATCTAATTATTAGTAAAATTAAAACATCTGCCTAGATTTCAAGACCTCTGTAGGTGGTATGATTAGCAAAAACCAAATGCAGAAGGGCAGAAAAGTATGATCTTGTCTTAAACCTCTGAAGGCACCTGGGAAGAGATATGAGGAAGCCCTCACACATGAGGAAAGCATTAGCTTTTGTAGATCAAAGTAACTCCTTTTTGTCACAAATAGAAACCTTGAGGGCTTGGGAAGAGTGTTACATCAGAAGACAGTGACCACCAGAAGCCCAATAGCAAACTCACTGACAATAAGAAATAAAAAAATCTGAACAATTTGGAAAAACATGCTAAGATTTGTACAAGTGGATGAAAAGTAAAATAAACAAAAGGAGAATATACACAGTTAAAACAAAACAGACCAAAAGGGTCACTAAAAAGGAAGGTGCAGTCTTAGTAAGTGAAAAACTCCTAGCAGTCCTGAAGAGATAATGAAACATTTTGACAGGAGACCAGAAAGGTAAAATGTTGCATATTTTATCACACCAGATCACTATTTCAGTTGTTTTTGTTTTAACTGTTTTCCTTTGTTGCCAAGGCAGGTGGGGAAGATGTATCAACTGAGTACTGATTTTTTTTTTGAGTCAATAAAACTTTTTTTTCCCTAAATAAAAAGGGAGAGCATGAGACATCTGCCAGTAAGCCAACCATTAAAAGATCATCTTTAAGAGCAGTTAGGGTCCTTAAAGACCTGATCTCTTCACTTCACAGATAAGGAGACAGGACTAAGAGAGCTTAAGTGATTCACAGACTGAGACAAGAGTCAAAATCTAAACCCAGGTCGTATACTCTTGCAAAACTCTTTTAACAGTACCAAACCTCATTAATAAAAATAAATGCAGCAATGAATCATCCTCTGACCCAACTGTCTTTGGATACTGGTGCAAAGTGAAGCACTAGACTAAATGTTCAGAGGAAGCAATAGAGAACAAGCAAAAGGAACAGGACTGCTAGGGGTTCAAGCATCCCCAAAGGCATCTTGCTTTTACAGAAATGGCAGGAAAAAAATATCATCTAGTCAGGTATATCTCCCTTTTTACAGATCATTTTATAGACAAGAGGAATTCAGTGAAGGAGGAGAATAAAAGATACATATTAGAAATACAGACATATTGTAAATGTCCAACTCTGGCTGTAGGACTTAGATATGATATGATTATGATTAGAGAACAGGATCTATTGGATAGCGATAGCTATTTCACTTCACAGACTTCCTATTAATTTTTTTTTCTCTCAGCGAAGTCCCACCACCATAGAACAAAAGTACATTTCAGATACAAAGTCTCTGACTTCAAGAACTTTACATTCTCAAGTTCAGACAGATGCAAAGGTGGAAGTGTTTGAGGAGCTTTTTTTAAGTTCATTTTTCTAAATTCAGCTAAGTGTGGAAGAAAAAGTTTGGAACGTACCAAGCTTTTCAGGTTTATTCATTCAGAAGAGAGTAACATTCATTAAACAGCATTACATGTGTATAGGAAAGGAAAAAAATTACATACGTAGTATTTGAAAACGAGTTGATTTTCAACTTTACATTTTTCTTTCAATTTGTCATTCTGATACAACAATTAGTCATTGCTGGTAAGAAACAGGGATGAAAATTAACCTAGCATACATCTAATAGTTTCACATAAACAATTGCCTGCCATCTTTGTTTTCTATTCACCAGTATTAATGCCATCCTTTCAAACTGCACTGAGGATGATGGAAGAGGGGAACTCCTGCAAAGGATTCCAAGTGTTTTTGGTAAAACATGACACAAGGTTCTCAGCAGATAGTACAGGGAAGGGGAGCTGTGAGACCCTCGAGGAGGGATGCAAAGGCTTGGTAAGCTGCCATGAGTAAGACAGGATGTAAAAGGCTTGTCTTGACACACTGAGGGACCTGTTGAGATTATGTAAACAAAAACCTTAGAAAAACTGGCCTACTCTGTTCCCCAGCCATATAACCATGATTTTTACTTCCCAACTTGGAATACCCTTCCACAGCTTTCTCTAGTTCCCTTCTGTTCAGAAAATCCTTTCAAGACCCAGCCTCTCTCTCTTCCACAAAGAACTTCCGATAACCCCACATGCTGCCTCAAGAGTTATCATTTGTCCTATCTTAGGTTTTTCTCCTCTCTCCTTAACTAGCCCTTCCATCCTTGAGAACTCTGACAATGTCTTCTGTATCCCCTGAACCTCTGCAAAGCACTGGACACACAAAGGCACTCCAACATGATATGATCCTGTAATGATGACAGCTATGACTAGAGATCTTAAGAGATATACAGAACACTATGAAAGCCAAATGTGACAACTGTGTTATAAGGTAGCAATGCAAGATAAGAGATTCTTTTCCCTCTTCATTTGGAAACAAAACAATTATATAGGTTGGAATTACATAGATATCATATGTCATGATTCTTACAAACATTCAGAACTAGTTAACAAATGTTAGGGGAATTGAAGTTGTTGGTTTTTGTGGTGACAAAAAGCTAGGAACAAAGTAGATAGCTATCAACTAGGGAATAGCTGAACAGTCAACAAACACTTATTAAGAGCCTACCACATATCAGAAACCGTGCTAGGGATTTTTTTTTTAAAGGGCAAAAACCTTCCCTGCACTCAAGGGGTTCATATTCAAATGGAGGAGACAGCGTGCCAACTGTATACAAAGAAGATAAATTGGAGGTAACCTAAATGATGGTACAGGAAAGCAAATTTTTTGAAAATGATGAATAGCTAAGCTAGGTGGTACAATGGGTAAATGCACTGGACTTAGAGTCAAGAGGACCCGAGTTTAAAATCTCATCTTAGACACTTTGTGTGACCCTGGACAAGTAACAGGCTCTGTCAGCTTCAGTATCCTCATCAGTAAAATGGAGATAATAACAGCCTACTTCACAGGGATTTTGTGAGGATCCAATTAGGTGATATAAGTATAGCACTTCAAAAACCTTGAAGTGCTATCTAAATGCTATACAAAGACTATGATGATGATGATGAGTGGAAAGAATGCCAACGTCATAAAAACAATGCATCTGAAACTGAGGACCATAAGATTACAATGATTAAGTCTGACCCCAAAAGAAGATACATGAGAAGGCACCTCCCTCCTTCTTTCCAGAGCTAGAGAATTATGGGTATAAAACACTTTAAACAATAACAGTCTTCATCAAATTTTTTTCTCTTTCATTTTCTAGGAGGGAAAGAATATATCAAAAAGTCTAAGTGATATAAGAACAAAAAACATCAATAAAACTAATTTTTTAATAAACAGTTGATGCTAGAAAACCTGAAGATGCTTACTCTGACCTTATACAGCATGACTAACAGAAGCAATAAAAAATACCTTTTAAATCTCCTAGCAATTCCTTTCAGTGCAGAGAATCCTGAATTGTGTTTAAAAATTCATATATTTATAGGTGCATACAGCATCAGTAGACTATCTGCTTTTTCAGAGAGGATGTAGACAACCTATACGGAAGTATTCTGTACAAGAAGGATGATGAGATCATAGATTTAGAGCTAGAAGGGACCTTAGAGATCATCTAGTCTAACCATCTCATTTTTCGGATCAAGAAACTGAGGCCTACAGAATTTAAGTAACTCACTGGTAGCAAGTAACAGAGGTGGGAGTAAGGGGAGGCCAAACTGTGAGCAACCCAAAGTGTCATGGTGTAACAAAAAGAGCAGTGGATTCTGTCCTCAAATTCTAGCTGAGGAACTGTACACAGAAGAGTGAACAAGAAATGAAAGAGCTTGGTAATTAGCCAATGATTCACAATACAACCTTGAACTGGTCATTTTCCTACTGTAGGGAATCCACATCAACTCTTACCAACTCTTACCAACTAAGTATGAATGCTTCTTGTCATTTATATCATGAAGGTCTCCCACACAACATCCAGGCTCACAGCCAGGGCCGGGAAACGCATTCTCACCTCAAGTCCTCATTCAGTGCAGACTCAACTTCCAGACAAAGTGAATTACCAAAAATCAAATAAAATTGTTTCAACAAAATCTAACAGGAAAACTCACGCCAAAAAAAATAATACTAATTGCTAAAATCCTTATAAACCAACAAAAAATAATTTCCTCCACAGACCAGTGGAGAAGAAGAACAAAGTCCCAGGATAGAGGAACCCAACTTCTAAAGAAACTGAAAGAAAGCCTACTTAATGATGCTACTGGAACACTTTGCCTGGCAGTCAGTTCCTTGCTCCCCAGATCACACACTAAGGGAAGAACAGAGAGAGGGCTGCCTTGAGTTGCTGATAAAAGAGCTCTCCAGGCCAGCCCTTGTTTCCCAGGCTCTGCCTCTACAACTGTAAATCAGAGATAACTTAGCATCCTGGCTTGTCAGCTGCTTCCATTCCTCCTCTACCACAGCTGTTCACAGATCTGGCAAAGGCCTTTGATACTGTCAGTGGTGAGGGCTTATGGAAAATTAAGTCAAAATTTGGTTTCCAGGAGAAGTTCATCAGCATTGTAAATCAGTTTAATGATGGCATGCTTGCCTGGGTTCTGGATAATGGACAATGCTCTCGTGCTTTCCCAGTCACCAACGGAGTGAAACAAGTCTGTGTGCTTGCTCCCATGTCTTTTAGCCTGATGTTTTCAGCCATGTTGTCAAATGCTTTCAATGAGGATGAACACGGGATCAAGGTCAGCTACTACACTAATGGTAAATTCTTCAACTTGAATAGGCTACAAACCAAGACCAAAGTGGAGGGAGTGTCGGTGCATGATTTTCTGTTTGCAGATGCTTGTGCACTCAGTGCAGCCTCTGAAGCTGAGATGCAACAAAGTATGGGTTGATTCTCTGCTACTTGTACTAATTTTGGCCTAACAATTAACACCAAGAAAACACAGGTCCTCCATCAGCCACCACCACACCACCCATGCATGGAACCATTGGTTGCAGCAAATGGAGAAGTTTTGAATGCTGTGGATAAGTTCACCTATCTTGGTAGTATACTTTCTAGGGATGTGTACATGTTGATGATGTGGTACACGCATTACCAGAGCTAGCTCAGTGTTTGGGAGGCTCCAAAAGAAAGTGTGTGAGAGTAGAGGTATTAGACTGACTACCAAACTGAAGGTCTACAGAGCCACTGTGCTAACCTCATTGTTATATGCCTGTGAAACCTGGGCTGTCTACCAGCGCCATGCCAGGAAACTGAATCGCTTCCATTTGAATTGTCTCAGGAAGATTCTGAAGATCATCTGGCAGGATAAGATACCAGACACTGAGGTCCTTTCTAAAATTAAAATGCCAAGAATTCCAAATCTGCTTCAGAGAGCACAACTCTGATGGCCTGGTCACACTGTTCCAATGCAAAATGTACCCTTGCCAAAAAGATTATTTTATGGAAAACTCACAGAGGGCAAGTGCTCACCTGATGGTCAGAAGAAGTGATGCAAGGACACTCTCAAGGTCTCTCTTAAGAACTCTGGCATTGGTTGTGTGACATGGGAGACACTGGCACAGGACCACTCAGCATGGTGTGCCCCTCACCAGAAAAGGTGCTGTGCTCTATGAGCAAAGTAGAATTGAAATAGCTCTAAAGAAACATAAGATGTGCAAATTTAGAGAATCCACCCCAAAGGTTCACATGGACTATTTGTGCCCAAAGTGTGGTAGAACACTCTGAGCTCGTATTGGTCTGATCAGTCACAGTCAGATATAATGAAACTGGACTCTATCATAGAAACATCATTTGAGTCTTCTCTGAGAATGAAGGACAACCAACCAACCACAGCTGCTCAATCTTTACTGCAAGGATGTATCTTTCTGCTGCTTCTACTTGAGGTAAATTCTCTTCTAACTTAGACCTCCCTACATGAGCAGAGTGGAGGGTAGTAGTTAAGAGCTCTTTTAGATTCTAAATACCTAAAGTCTTAAGGATTGCTAACTCTCTTAGAGTCAGGCCACCTAGGCCTAAGGGTTATTCAACACATTCAGTTTTTGGAGGGTTTTTTTTTGTCCTTTCTAGACTTCAAAACCCATCCAGATCTCGCCATCCTTAAAAAAAAAAAAAAACCTTCACTTAATATCCCCTTCAAACTATCCTCCTACATCTTTTTAACAGCCAAACTTCTAGAAAAAGTAGTCTACACTTATTGTTTGTATTTTCTCACTTCCTACTCATTACTCAACCAGGTGCAATCTGGCTTAAATATTAGCACTCCAATGCATGTGCTCTCCAAGATCACCTACAGTCTCTTTATTACTAAATCTCACACCTTTCTCAGTCCTCATCATCCCCGATCTTGTGTGTCATCTGACACTGTTGACCACTGTCAGGAGGAGCTGCAAATCAAATGCTGGACTTGGATTAAGATTAGTTTAAATCTGGCCTCACACATTTACTAACTGTGTGACCCTGAACAAGTCACTTAACCTCTGCTTCCATTTCCTCAACTGTAAAATGGGAATTATAAAGCACTTATCAGGGTTGTAAAGCCCTTTATAAACTTTAAAAGTGCTATATAAATGGTAGCTTGTATCGACCATCCTCTCTTTCCAAATATCCTTGTCTCCCTGGGTCTAGATCAGTGGTGTCAAACTCAAGTAGAAATAGTGGTCACTGAAACAGTACGTGGGCCACATATTGACTTAGAAAACCACATGTTAATATTATATATGTTTTATTGTATCTTTATTTTGTTAAATATTTCTCAATTACATTTTAATCTAGTTCTTTGGCCACACTTGGGAGTCTTGCAGGCAATATGCTGCCAGACTATGTTTGATACATCTAGTCTAAATAACCCTGCTCTCCTGTGGTTTTCCTTCCCACCTGTCAGACCCATCCTTCTCAAGTCTTTTTTGAAGGTTCATTGTTTATGTCCTGCTCCCTATGTACGTATATGCCCCAAGGCTTCAAGAATTTTCATTTCAGATTCTTAGTCATGAAGAAGAACTCAAGAGAATAAGAGCACATTTTTTAAAAAAGGTATTTACTAGAATTACTTCCCATATTATTTAAGCAGTTCAACTGCCAACAGAATTCCAAATTGTACAGAAAGAGCCCCAGTAACTAAATTTTCATATTTTCTCACTGTAATCAAAATGTCAAGTTAAAATATGTCTAAATAACTCTCCCTGTTATGAACCACTAAAATGTTCTTTGTCTATACCCTGCATTTGACATTTATGATATACTGCCTTGTATTGTGAATTGTACTGTGGATGGTGAAGTTCTCCAGATACTCCTTCTTGGGAATGACACTATGTTGATTACATCAAGCCTCACAACATCACAGTCACTTGGAAGAGATCTTTAAACAATCATTCAAAGAATTTGGCCCATCTATCCACATATGAAAGACCAAATGAATGAAAAATGTCTATTGCTCAGATTTCAACAAAGATCTGGATACCCTCTAAAGCTTGTCCAACAGTATGTATATTTGGGATATACAATATATATAGACAATGAGCTGGGTCCAGAGTTAAAAAGCAGAGTGGATTGCTTTGGGAAATGGCATAGAACTTCTACTGATCACAAGTTTCCCATAAGGGCAAAGGCCCATCTTTCAATAAGAACATTTTTCTAGTGTTGTTGCATGGAAGTGAGATCTGGAACAAACACTACTGTCCACAAAGAACTAAAGATGAACATCACAGAGAAGGGAATGAAAAAGGCATCTGCATGATATCATGCAGATTATCAGCAGGCTGCAAAACATAACCAACAAGGAACCCCAAAGAAGAACATGATTTAGTAGAGGACATCATAAAGAATGGTATGACAGAAAGAAAAGAGGGGCTGGTCACAATGGGAGATAACACATGGAAGGTAAGAGCATTCCTGGTCTCCTCTTGAGGTCAAAAAGACACCCTCCAGCACCTTGGGTGAACCCCTGTGTAAAACATTTGGTACGATGTGTGTAAGAGTAGCACAAGATGAGTAGGCATGAATGGACTGCATCTACTATGTATCAGGTACTATGCTATGCTAAACATTTTACAAATATCTTATTTGTTCTTCCCAACAACCCTGGGAGGTAGGTGCTATTATTATCTCCACTTTACGGAAAAGGAAACTGAGGCAGACAGAATGGTTAAGTGACTTGTCCAGAGTCACACAACCAGTGGTGTCTGAGGCTGGATTTGAATTTGTGTCTTCCTTACTCCAGGTGCACGGCTCTATCCACTGCACAATCTAACTGCCTCAAACACAGAGTAATTTGAGTATTGTGGATTATCTTTTGGATTTGTCCTGTTTCTCCAATTACAGAGGTGAAAAATTCTAGGAAACAAAAAAAAAAGCAACATTTTTTAGCACTCTTTACAGAGCAGAAAAATCACTTTATTAGTTTAAAGAAAATAAAAAGAATTATGTATAACTTCTTTGTCCACAAAATTATCAAGTCTGGCATGAGAGATCTGAAGGCTAAAAGAACCAAGACTAGAACCACCACCATCAGCACCACTCTGCCCCAGGAAAAAAAGAAAAAGAAAAAATTAGGGAGGAAAAGATTTGGGTTCCCTCTTTCTCACCCCACCCCACTCCCACCCAAGCAAACAATTGGGAGAGAGAAGAAATAAAAAACATAATTTTAAGGGAAAACTGGTTCTCTTTGTTTTGTTGCTGTTTTGTTTCCCCGAGTCTTTATGTCAATGTATATCAATGAATCCAATTAGACTAGACTACAAGCTCCTTAAAGGTCTTCAACTTCTCAACATTTCTGACACCTTCCCAGCCCCATGCCTTCCCTCTCTTCACACCTCTCTTTGCTGACCTAGGGAAATGATCACCAAATGTGTGGCAGAAAGATCCTGCAGTGAAAAGAAAGTACATTTAAGCTGTCTTTTAATATGACTGCCGCCACTGCTGCATCCCTCCAGTGGGAAGAGAAAGATTTTTCAGTTTAAGGAACAGACTCAGCCTCCCAATAAAAACATTACTGGATTCAACCACATCATGTCCAAGTTTTTATACAAGTCAGTAATGACCCATAACAATTCAGGAGTTCAAGGACAATCATGTCCCAGCTCCCAACCTCAAGTACTCTACTACTAGACTACGGTACTTCAAAGTAGAGCCGCAGGTTCAAGTACACCTGTTTAAGCCCATACCTTCTACTGCCAGTTCAATGGGGTACTATCCCCTCTTCTATAAGTCATATTTATAATCTTACCTCCAAAGAGAGGAACAAATCTTTACTGTATCACCAAATCAAACCAGGCATCTCCCATTTAAAATTCCTGCAATGCCACTTAGTCAGCTTCCCTGATTGCACACCTTTCAAGAATGAGAAAGCTAAAGAAAGCAGAAACAATGTACCAATTATCTCGTCCCCACTCCAGCTGAGGGCTACATTACTTTTCTGACTTCATCCTCAAACTGGAATTTGAGTACCAAATATTTTAAAGAACAGATAGAAATTTGGCAGGGAAAAATAGGAAAGGGAGAACATTCCAGGCATAGGGAGCAGCATGAAGAAAAGCATGAAGTGCAACACACATTCATGCTTCAGTTTGGTTGGAGCTGGAGGACAGTAATGTAACAATGAAAAGGATGGTGAAAGACTGTGGAAGGCTTCCCAGGTTAAAAAGTTTGAAACTGACTCAATACACATTAGGGAGAAAAATGAAGATTTTTAAAAAACTGAGCTATGCAACTAGATAAAGTCATTCAGGGATATAAAGGATAAACTGAAGGTCAAAAGACCCTTTAGGAACCTACTGCAAAAATCTAGGCAAATAAATGGAAAAGAAGAGCATGATAATACAGTGGTGGCAGTATGAGGAGATGGGCAGCCCCTGCCATCCAGGAGCTTTACAATCTATCTGGGATACAACTCATAAACAGGTAAGTACACAAAAGAGAATCTGAGGAAAGAGAAAACAAAAGGACTTACTACTAGGGAGCTCAGGAATGGTTTCCCATAGAAAACCTTGAAAGAAGCTAGAGATTCTAAATGGAAATTTGAAGCACAAACCTCTGAAAAGGTAGGGGCAGGAAACCTTGGCAGCAAGTTAGGTGAATTAACGGGTACATCAATTTGGTTGAAATGTAAAGCATATGATAAAATGCACCTGAAAAAGTGAGCTAGAATCATCTTCTTATATTTGTATTTTATCCTAGAGGCAATAGGGAGCCACTGAAGATTCTTGAGCAAGTGACTGGCAGACCAGTGCTTAACAAAGACTAATTAGGCAGCTACTAAAGGAAGGATTGGAGAGAGTCAAGATTGGTGGAGGGGAGACCAAATAAGATTCTAGTGTAAGAGTCCAGGGGTGGAGGCAACGAGAGCCAAACTATGGTAGTGGTCACATGTGCAGAGGGAAGGCTAATAGATGTTTCCCAAGATACCTGCCTCAAAAACTCACTACCTGTGTAACCACAGCCTTAACACTCAAACTCTCTTTGAGGGAAAATGCCTGAGGTGGGATCAACAAAAATCTTGGATCTAAGAGATATAAGAGAAAGAAAAGTCAAAGGTAACGTGCAAAGTCTTCAACATAAAAGACTAGACTAGCAGAAACAGCAAAGTCAGAAGAAAAAAGAGGTTTTTGGGGGCAGCTGTCAACACAAGGCAAAAACCTCATCTGACCATAGGTCATCTGGCACCATTCACTGAACTGGATCCTGTGACAGGCAAAAGATTCCCAGCCAAATCGTGGTCTGACCGGCAGAGCAAGAGCAATGGACTGGGAGTCAAAAGGACTGAGTGGTCCTAGTCGCAGTTTCATGATGCACTTTTAGTGACCACACTAGAGCTATAAAATTTCTAAATATTATCAAACTATGGGGTTTGGAGGACGGAGGAATTGGACAGCACAGTTCTAAAAAAAAATGTTACCTATGTATCCTGTATCACATAATTGTTTAAAGCTCCAAGTCAAATTAGGAACATAATAACAGCTCACAAATACACATTAGTTTGATCTTCACGACGTCCCTGAGAGATAAGGTAAAATATGGACATTATTCCCATTTTACAGATGAGAAAGTAGAGGCTCAGTGATTGCCCACAGCTCAAATCTCTTTAGACTTCACACTTGGCATTACACGATTAACCGGGGTTTGCTTAAAAAACAATGCTGTCTGGCACACTGAAGACTCATGGGAAAACTCTAAGGGGAAAAACAAGTCTTAAAACAAAAACTTTTTCGAGATGTTGGTAGGGGGGGTTACTGGGAGAGGGGAAAAGACTTTCTTGTATTTTTTCTTTTTCTTTCTGAGCCTTCACACGTCCAAAACTAATTCAGTTTCTTCACCCGTATCTGGGCAATGGTCTCTCCAGGAACCTTATGGAGAAGAGTACATGAGCACGCTCCGGCCTCGATGGGGCTGCTCTGGGCAATGGGTCAGAGGCGAGGCCCCCTTTTTTCTATCGGCCCAGAGCGATGCTGAGCCATCGATTGCCCGGCTTTACCTTGACCCGTCTACAACCGCACCGCCGAGTCGGGAGCCCGACGGCCCGCAGCCCCCAATCCTGGCTCCTCCCCCTCCCAGGATCTGGGAGAACTTGAACTCGCTCCTCTCTTCTGCTCCCAAGTTTCCCCCCTCCCGGCACCCCACCTTCACAGACACTCCCCAAGCTTCTCTCTCCCGGAACTACGCGCCCCCCACCCCGGGGGGTTCCCCGAGACTCCCCGACCCCGCCGAGCCCTCTTCTTCCGCCCGCCCCAGCTCCGGCGCCTCCCGGGCCATACGCCGAGCCCCCCGCCAACCTTACCCGAGATCAGCCAGGGCGCGGCGGCGGCGGCCCTAACGCCTCCGCCCCGGCCCGAGCGGACGAGGAGGGCCGGAGCCGGAAGGCGAGGCCGGGCTCGGCTGGGCCGGGGGTCAGAGAAGGCCGCGCCTCCCTCCCCGCCTCCACCCCCCCGTCACCCCCCCCCCCGCCGCCAGCGGCCGCGGCAGGAGCAGCAGGCCCGGGCCTCCCTCCGCCGCCCGCCCCCCGCCCGTCCCGCCGCCCCCGGGATCGGGGCGCAGCCCCCCAGGCCGTCCCCGCACTCACTCGGGGAGGTAGGTGGAGGAGAAAGAGCTCCACTTGTGCAGCGCGTAAGGCAGCAGCCGGCTCTCGGGCGTCGCAGCGCCAGCCCCGCCAGCCGCCATCTTGTCAGCTCCCGACCTGCCGCCGCGGCCGCCGCCGACGCTGGCAACGCCGAGGGGACGGGAGGGCAGGGGCGGGGCCTGCTCTTAAAGGGGCCGCCTCCCCATCCAGCGCGGCTGGCGCGCACCCGCGGCTAGGTGCCTACCTGCGCTCCGCATCCTCACGCCTCCCGACGCTCTCCCGAGCATCCTGGCCCAAGCGCACCTGGAGCCACTGAGCCCGAGGGAGGAAAGGGGAAGGGAGGGGGAGAGAGGGGAAGGAAGGGGAGGGGGGAGCGGACACTGGCCATCCTCTCCGCTACCCGAGGGTATCTCGAACCGAGATTCCTGTGTTTCATTAAGTTGATACCTGGGGAAAAGAGCCATTGGGGACGGGGAGAGGAGGGGACTGATGGAAGGGAGAGAGCACTGCACAGGAATGAGCAAAGAGACTAATGCCTGAGATATTATAAAAGAGGAAAAAATGGGGGCATGCCCACATTAGTGTCACCTGTTTATTTTTTCTCCTCTCCTTCCCTTGCCCCCTCCTCAAATTTCTGCCCATGTGGCTAAAATTGAAAAAACAGAACAGGAAGGGGGCACGGACGGGAGGAGTCCAGGATGAGAAGGGCTGGACCACCTGTACTTTTTGAGGTCGGGGTGGGGTCCCACCGCGAGGAGATCTGGGTCGGGTGGAATAGGGGAGCGCCGGTCTGTTCATCCAAGGATCCTATTTCTGTAACACCGTGCGAGCACGTGGTGGGCATTTGAATGAACACTGGTTGAACTGAATTAATACCGTACAATTGTTCTGCTTTTTAGTAACTTCACAGGATGGCCAGGAAAACCCTTACGGAGTTACGATACCACTTGTCCCCTTTAGATTACACCCCGCAGAAGTGGCTGGCTACCTCAGAATTATAGAAATAGAATTTCAGATAGAACTTTAGCCCAAAAGACATCATCCCTGCCCTTACCCGACGCCCCCCGCCCCACCCCCAATCACTCAGCTTAGAAAACCAGGCTTCACAAAGGCCAGGGCCGTAGACTACCCGTGCAACTCTTATTGGAGCATATGTCTTTTTTCTGCTCATCTAAAGAATACTCCTTAGGCTATAAAGATTTGTTGGCCAGATGTTCATTTCCATTGGAGTTGCTAAAACACTTGCCACTTCCCTGGCAACCAGCCTGTAATCCCTGCTGCCAGAGGCTGGGAAATCGAGGTAGCCTGAGTTTTGTAGTTCTGTGCTGCATGTAGGAAGGCTAAAGTCAGGGGGGTGTCCAAAACAAATCTGACATTAATATGGTGAACCAGCTGCTCTAAGCAGAAGCCAACTAGCCACCCAGGTCAGAAAAACCTAGGAGCTGAAGCTTTCTTACTGATCAGTAGAGGGGATTTGGGGTCAGGAATGACCTCTGCACTTCCAGCCTTGGCAAGATAAAGAGAACTAGTCTCAAAACAAAAACTTGTCTTTCTTTGATTGTCCAGCTTGTCTTTGCCTCCAAAAAGCTGTCACTGTTATCATTTGGACTTTTCAGAGGAGGAAAGAGAGGCATAGATAATTATTTACCCATGGTTTCCTAATGAACGACTTAGTGTCACTGTATTTTTTTTTCATAGAATCATGTGATTGTGGAGCTGGAAGGGGCCCTTGCACAATATGGCAGATGGAGTCAGAGGCCTTGGATTCAAATCCCATCTCTTCCTCTTACTATATGTGTGATCTTGGACAAGTCACTTAACTTCTGGATACCAGTTTTCTATTCTGTACATGAGAAGAATGGACTAGATGATCTCTAAAGTTCCTTCCAGCTATAAACCTATGTTCCAAAAGATCAAAAACCTTATTTTATAGATAGGGAAATGCTATGAGAGTGATGATTCCTTAGGGTAGAAAAGATTTCAGCCTAGTGGGGTTAAGCAACTTACCTAAAATCCTGCAACTGCCCTGGAGGAGAGGCAGTATAGAATAAGGGTCTCCTGATACCCACTCCAATATTGTTTTTAGTACCCCATGTTTGATTGCTTCTATAACCATCTTATACTACCCACATTTCTTCAGATCTTATCCCCATCTCCCCATTTCCTGGAGCAAAAAACTGAAAGCATTAAGAAACCTCCACTACCTCCACTAAGATAGTTCCATGCTTCAAGAAATGGTTAGGAAAAGCACAAATATATTTAACATTTAAATATGTACACAATTCATTTGTGTATTGTGACATAATATGCAATCTACTCCAGGGAGTTTTTCAGTTAAAATGTTATTAATTACACATTGAAACAGTGAGTCGATATCTACACTGGAATAATTAACTAGGCAATTGTCTTCCATCTCAGCCCAGAGATCCTGAAAGAACAGTTGAAGGAGAACAGTAGAAGATAACACAGAAAAGTTAAGTACCACATATGGAGGGTAAATAGTGGGTAACCTGGGGTGACTCTTCAATCAGAGATGACTGAGTAGTTTATTTTTCATATAGAACTTCAACCTACAAAAAGTCAGAAAAAATGTGTGCCCCATGAAATTACATAAGAGAATTAAAACACATAAAGCTGCTATCAGCCAGCTCCAGTGCAAGTGCTCTTTGTGTCTCGGGGTCCATCTGTGGAGGCCCTCCCAGTCCCTGAAAAGTGGCAACTCAATCTGCAATACCCTCTCCCCTCCCCCACACACATATACACACCCCATCACAAGAGGCAGAAGAAACTAATTCTGCCAAGCCACTTGAAAGAATGTGAGTCCACAGAGGGAAGGAAGATTTTGAACTATTTTCTTAAATGAATTAAGAAAGTTTACTTTGGGCAAGGAGCAAATCCCCCACATTCCCCAAACAGAAGAGGATGAGGACATTCTGTGCCATAGCAATAGAAGGGCAAAGGGACAAGAATGAGGAGGGAAGCCAGAGACTAGTTACTAAAAATACAATTTTTTTTAAAAAAGCTTGAAAGAAAGAAAAAGGCTGGGTTCAGGCCTAGTTACTAAGCAGATAAACCAACAGTAAAAGAAAGAAAAATGCATATAAACAACAAGAAAAATTGAACTATTATCTATTCTATGAAGGGGAATGAATGAAAACTCCTCCAATGGAAAAAAATATTCTGCAAATTCCCAGACATCCTGGAACAACAGAAATGAATTCCAAAGTACTTGATAAGAGTAATAAAACTTTAAAAAGAAAAGATACTAGTCAGTCAAGAAGCATTTGTTAAGTGCCTACTATGTGCCGGTCACTGTACTAAGCACTGGGGATGCAAAGAAATGTGAAAGACAGTCCCTAATCTTAAGGAGATCACAGTCTTGTGTAAGCAACTAAACACAAAAAAAGATGTATAAATGATAAATTGGAGGTAATCACCAGAAGGAAGACACTAGTATTAAGGGGGATCAGGACAGGCTTTTGTAGAAGGTGAGATTTTAGCTGGAACTTGAAGGAAGCCAGGAAGCAGCAATAAGAAGAGAGAGAATAGAGGGCAGAGCCAAGATGGCAGCTGGAAAGCAGGGACTAGCATGAGCTCCCCGCAAAGTCCCTCCAAAAACCTATAAAAAATTGCTCTGAACCAATTCTAGAACTGCAGAACCCACAAAATAGCAGAGGGAAGCAGGGCACCAGCCCAGGACAGCCTGGATGGTTGCTGGGTGAGGTCTATCGCACAAGGAGCTGGGAGGGGAGCGGAGCAGAGTAGAGCCCAGCATGGGCTGTGCGGACCAACCAGACCAGGATCCAGGCAGAGCGGGCCCTAGTGCCCTGAATCAGTGAGCTGTGGCAGTTACCAACTTCTCAACCCACAAACACCAAAGACAACAGAGAAGGTTAGTGGGAAAAGCTGCTGTGACAGAGTGAAAAGAGTTTGAATTTCGGCCACTGCCCCAGGGCCAGCGGAGGTGGAGCAGCTACAGAACTGCAGCTGCAGTTGCTCCCAGCCCCAGACCCACCTGGTGGGAGGAATTAAGTGGCAGATCAGAGCAGGAGTGAAGAGCCTGCTGAAGATCTAAGTCCAGTCCTGGTTGGGGGTTCTTGGGGAAGGAGGAACATTGTCACCAAATTCCAGAGCTCCCAGGTCAAGGAGAAAATACTGCAAGCAGCCAAAAAGAAACAATTTGAATATTGTGGAAAAACAATCAGGATAACACAGGATCTGGTAGCTTCTACATTAAGGGACCGAAGGGCTTGGAATACGATATTCCAGAGGATTTTCAATAAAATAGAGGACTTTCAAGCTTTCTCAGTGAAAAGACCAGAACTGGTTCTTTCCCTTCTCTCAAGATGGTAGACAAAAAGCCCCCAAAGGAACCAAAGGAAAAGAAGGTCAAAAAGGAAAAAAAAGAGAACAAAAAGGAAGTTGTGGGTGAAAAGGTGGAGAAAAAGCCTCGAAAGCATTGCAGTCAGAACCCAGTCCTGGCCCGAGGGATTGGTAGATACTCCAGGTCTGCAACGTATTCCTGGAGAGCCATGTACAAGTGAAAATATGCTGCACCAAAAACCCGGATTGAAAGGAAAAAGAAAGATAAGGTGCCTGCTACTATCTCAAAGCCAGTTGGTGGTGATAAGAATGGAGGAACCCATGTGGTAAAGATTCGCAAAATGCCTCGGTACTACCCTGCCGAGGATGTGCCTAGAAAGCTGCTAAGTCATGGCAAAAAGCCCTTCAGCCAGCATGTGAGGAGACTTCGAGCTAGCATCAAGCCAGGCACCATTCTGATCATGCTCACTGGCCGCCACAGGGGCAAGCAAGTGGTTTTCCTGAAGCAGCTAGCTAGTGGCTTGCTACTGGTGACTGGACCTCTGACCATCAACCATGTTCCTCTGAGAAGGACCCATCAGAAATTTGTCATTGCCATCTCTACCAGGGTTAACCTTTCAGGTGTAAAAATTCCGAATCATCTTACTGATGCTTACTTCAAGAAGAAGAGGCTCTGTAAATCTAGACACCAAGAAGGAGAGATTTTTGACACAGAAAAAGAGAAATACGAGATTACAGAGCAGCGCAAGGCTGATCAGAAAACAGTGGACTCTCAGATCCTGCCCCAAATCAAGAAAATTCCTCAGCTCCATGGCTACCTGTGTTCTGTATTCTCTCTCTCCAATGGAGTTTATCTGCACAAACTGGTGTTTTAAATGCCTTCCAGAGAACTCTTATTAAAATATTTGGAATAGCTAAAAAAAAAAAGAAAAGAAAAGAAAAGACCAGAGCTGAATAGAAAATTTCACTTTCAAACACAAGAATCAAGAGAAGCATGAAAAGGTAATCAAGAAAAAGAAATCGCAAGGGACTTACTAAAGTTTAACTGTTTTGTTTACATTCCTACATGGAAAGATGATGTGTATGATTCATGAGACCTCAGTATTAGGGTAGCTGAAGGGAATATGCATATATATATATGTATGTATGTATGTATATGTATATATGTGGGTATATGTGTATATATATGTATGTATATATATATATATATATATATATATATATAGAGAGAGAGAGAGAGAGAGAGAGAGAGAGAGAGAGGACACAGAGTGAGTTGAAGATGAAGGGATGATATCTAAAAGAAATAAAATCAAATTAAGGGATGAGAGAGGAATATATTGAGAGAGGGAGAAAGGGAGAGATAGAATGGGGTAAATTATCTTGCATAAAAGTGGCAAGAAAAAGCAGTTCTGTAGGAAGGGAAGAAAAGGCAGCAGGTGAGGAGGAATGAGTGAATCTTGCTCTCATCAGATTTGACCTGAGGAGGAAATACCATACACACTCAATTGGGTATCTTACCCCACAGGAAAGAAGGAGGAAGAAGATAAAAAGGGGGGGATGATAGAAGGGAGGGCAGATGGGGGAGGAGGTAATCAAAAACAAACACTTTCGAAAAGGGACAGGGTCAAGGGAGAAAATTGGATAAAGGGGGATAGGTTAGGAAGGAGCCAAATATAGTTAGTCTTTCACAACATGAGTAATGTGGAAGGGTTATACATAATGGTACGCATGTGGCCTATGTTGAATTGCTTGACTTCTTAGGGAGGGTGGGTGGGAAGGGAAGAGGGGAGAGAATTTGGAACTCAAAGTTTTAAAAACAGATGTTCAAAAACAACAAAAAAAGTTTATGCATGCAACTAGAAAATAAGATACACAGGCAATGGGGCATAGAAATTTATCTTGCCCTACAAGAAAGGAAGGGAAAAGGGGATGGGAGGGGAGTGGGGTGACAGAAGGGAGGGCTGACTGGGTAACAGGGCAACCAGAATATATGCCATCTTGGAGTGAGAGGGAGGCTAGAAATGGGGAGAAAATTTTTAATTCAAACTCTTGTGAAAATCAATGCTGAAAACTAAATATATTAAATAAATTTAAAAAAAAGAAGAGAGAGCATCCTAGGCAGGAAGGATATGAAGAATCCTATCTGAGACACAGCAAGACCAGTATCACTAAAAAGCAGAGTACATAGTGTGGAGTAAGGGATAAGAAGACTGAAATGGTAGGAGGGGTCCAAGTTATTTTAGGAGAGAAATTCAGTTGGAAATTAGAGATCTCAACAGAATTTCAGGAAAAAATGGCAGAATGGACAACTTTGAGCACATTATATAATTCAGTCAGCACCTAAGTTAGCAAGGGGTAAGGAGATCTGGACATAGAATCACCTGGTCTGAGAAGTTGTGAGTGATCATGATAAGGGCCAGAGATAGGATTAAGCCTCATACCTTGGGTTCCAAAGTGAATCAATCTCATCACTATATGTTTCCTTCTTTATTAATTGTCATCTCTAGAAGTAGGACACAGTAGAAGGCACCATCAAAAGCAAAACAAAAAAAGTTAAATTAATATATACATACATATATACAAGAATGGGTGGTAAGGCAGATAGAGTAAGTAAACTATAAAGAGGCAATTCTAGAAGTAGGGTAGAGGAAAATCAAATTTGGGACTCTGGAAATTCTATTTCTAATGAAGGAAATAGAATAAAGAAGTAACAGGTAAAGGTCTACATATAGTCAATGAATGGGAAAATAGAATGCATTATAAAGTATTGAAATGAGGAAGAGAGAAAAAAGCAAATGAAAATTTCTTGGAAAAGGGAGCAACAAAAGAATGTTACTTAATCCAAGAAGTTGAAAGGGGAAAGGAAAACTATGAACCACATACTTATCTGACTGAGGCGTGAAAGAAACATTTGAAAATGGTTTTTTGAAAGAGAAATTAACATATTAAGTAAATTCAAGTAATTTAGGATATCACATAAACAGGATTCAGGAGGAGGATCCTGTGGGAATAGACTAGAATTAAAGTAGTATCAGCAAAACTAATCAAAGGTACAAAGAGCTGACTTAAAAGGAAAGGAATCAATACAAGTCAATACAAAAGAAATAAATGAAAAACACAAACCTAACAATTATCACCTTAAATGCAAATGGATTTAACAATCCAATAAAAAAGATGATAACAGAATAAATAAGAAAACAAAATCCACCAATTTTTGGCATATAAAAAACAAATCTAAAAAAGGAAGATTATACAATTAAAGTGAGCTCAAACAGCATTTAATAATTTAACATGATTTCGAAAAAGCAGAGGTTGCAGTAATGCTCTTGTATGAAGCAAAAATAAAAATTCTCAATGTTAAGATAGATAAATAGGAAAACTATAATATGATTAAAAGTACCTTTCAAAATGAAATATTATCAAAACTGAGCACATGCATTAAGTGGCAGGACATCTAAATTCATAAAGGAAAGTTAACTGAATTACAAAAAAGTACAGATGGTAATAATAACCATAGGAGATTTTAATGTTCTCTTAGAGCTGAATAAATAAACACAGATAAAGGAAGAAGATATAAACTAAACAAAATGTTACAAATGTTAGATTTGGAAAACATGGATTCTTCTAAATGGAAATATTAAAGACTATGCATATTATTCAGTACATAATGATACGTTTACAAAAATAGACCATGTGATAGAGCACAGAGAAAGTAAACAAATGTAAAAAGGTCAAAGTATTAAGTAAGCATCTATATGCCAAAATACAATAAAAATAATAATTCACAAAGGGAATAGAAGCAAAAAATAAGACCACAATAGTAATTTAATAATGACACCATGTTTAATGAGTGGATCAGAGAATATACCAAAGAAGAAATTAGCACTTATGTTAAAAGGAACAATAATGATCAGCCCTTTTAACAAATTTTGGGGGATATAACTAAAACATTACTCAGAGGAAAAAATTCCACTATGAAAACATACATTTAAAAATTTAAATAAGAGAATTAACGAGCTGGACTAGCAATTTTTAAAACTAGGGAAACATCAAATTAACAAGGCTGGTAAAATTTCAGAGGAGGAAATCTTGAAAATTAGAAATAAAATAAAAAACACCATAGAAATTATAAAATTAGATTCTAGTTCTTCAAAAAGAGTAACATAGTTGATAAACCTTTGGTTAATCAGATAAAAGAGAGGAAAGAAAATCAAATTACTAAAATAAAAAATTAAGGTGAATTTACAGCAAATGGAAGAAATAAAAATTATCATAACTATCATTACTATCCATAATTATATGCTGGCAAATTGAAAATTGAAAAGTGAATGATTATCTGTAAAACAAAATATGCATTACTTCAAAACAAAATGAAATAGAGCTTATTCTTTAATATTTAATCCATATCCCATCATTGTCTCAATGAGAAAAGTATGAGATACTTCATCAAAAGCTTCAATAAAAGCTAGATAAAGTATATCTCCACAACATTTCTCTCATCTACTAGTTTAGTAGTCATGTAAAAAATGGAAATTAGTTTAGTCAAGCATGACCTATTGTTGATAAAGCCATGTTGGCTCTTTGTAATAATATCTTCCCTTTTCAGAAATTTGCCAACACTGATCCACCTTTCTATTAGAAAAAAAAAACATTCCCAAAGAGTGAGTAAATGCATTGAGACAATTAATAGTTTCAGTTAAGTAGCAAGATAATGATTTTTTTAAAAATCCCACAAAAATCATCAGCATTTCTATATACCAAAAACAAAACCCAAGAGAAAATAATAGAAAGAGAATTCTCATTTAAAATAACTACAAAATTCATAAAATTTCTGTGAATTAATCTACAAAGACATATGCAAGACTCCCATAAATATAATTACAAAGCAGTCTTGACAGAGAACAAGCAAGACAAATAACTGAAGGGGATATTCATTACTCATAGTTGGTCTGCAGCTATATAATAAAAATGATGTTACCTAAATTGATTTACATACTTAATGCCTTGTCAGCTACCAAAGTGTTCCTTCATAGAGCTAGATAAAATAAATAACAAAATTCATTTGAAGGAATAAGAGGTCCAGAATATCCAGGGAAATAATGATAAAAAAATAGGAATGAAGCATTTTCAGAGCTCAAACTGTATTAAAAATCAATAATCATCAAAATGATGGTGTTTGATATCGGTTAAAAAATAGAAAGGTGGATCAATGGAATAAACTAGATGAGCAAGAATCAAACAATATCCATCTTGGCCCGAGTTTTCCTTCAGTGATTCACCTTGGTCATCTTTCTTCCATGTCTTCCTACCCCAGAGATAAACTACTCAGCTTTGGAATTCTCGCCCTGGTACCTTGTTGTCTTGACTGATAATAGTCCACTATACCTAGCTGGCCCCTGACCATGTTTCACTCCACCAATCTTCCTGCCACGGGGATGGAAGTTCCATTACCATCCCCCAACTTCTCTTTTGCTCTGGAAATAAACATCAAAAGCAGCATTTATTTAGTGCTATAAGATTTACAAAGCAGTTTACAAATATTATCTTATTAAGTCCTCACAACAACCCTGGGATATAGGTGCTATTATTATCCCCACTTCGCAGATAAGGAAACTAAGGCATCTTCAGGTTAAGTAACTTCACCAGGGGCACACAGCTACATCTGAGGCAGGATTTGAACTCAGGTCTTTCTAATTCCAACTCTATCACGGTCCCCTGAGCCACCTTGCTGTGTCTAAATTAACATTACCATTTCTTCTAGAAAAGACATAACGATTGCCTGCCTTATAACCTCACTTACCATCTTTGTGACTTCCTACAACAGAATACCCTCTGTAACCACTACTTCTCTATATTTGATATCTCCTTCATTAGAATATAAGAATTTTGTGAAGAGCAATTGTCCTTCCTTTCTCTTTGCATGCTTAGTGGACGATCAATAGAGCACTGGGTCTGGCATCAGAGAGACCTGAGTTCAAATCTAGCATCGGACAACTTAGTAGCTCTGTGACCCTGGGCAAGTCACTTAACTTCTGTCTGATTCAGTTCCCTTGACCGTCAAATGGAGACCATAATAGCATCTACTTCCCAGGGTTGTTGTGAGGATCAAATGAGATGGTATTTGTAAAGCATTTAGCACAGAGCCTGGCACATAATAAGTGCTTAATAAATGCTTGTTTTCTTCTTTCCTTCCTTCCTCTCATCAGTCTGTAAAAGGACTAAACAAATCGTGGTACCCAAATGTAAGATAAATTATTGTTCTGTAAGAAATAACAAATGTGACAATTCCAAAAAAACAAAACAAAACATGGTATGGTGGAGAGCACACTGGCTCTGGAGTCAGAGGACCTGAGTTCAAATGAGGCAATATGAATGAAGTGCTTTGTAAACCTTAAAACATTCCTTAAATGTTAGCTATTATTTTTTTTCATCTCAACTCTGAAGCTTACTGCCTTTGTGACCTTAGACAAGTCATTTAACCTGTTTCCTCATTTGTAAAGAGAAGGGGTTGGACCTGGTATAAGGTTCCCTCCAGCTCTTGTTCTATGATCCTATGACATATAAAATAATTCAGAGTAAAGTAAGCAACACCAGAAAAATAATATGCACAAGGACTACCACAGTGTAAACAGAAAGCAGAGTAAAACAAATAATATTTACCTAAAAGAGAGGAAATGTCTGGTATATTGGCCAGGGGAAGTAAGGCTCAGTACAATTAGCTTCCTTCACAAAACAAAAGCGGGTAATTGCACTAAAGTCAGGAGTGTGCTGCAGCTAGCTCATACCAGTTTGGAAGAGCTGATTGTTAAATGTTCAGCATGAGCATTTACAGTTTGGAGTAAACTGGCAAATGCTACAAATGAGAAATTGATTTATTGTTTTGTAGATTGTTTAGACTTAAGAAAACGTTAATGAAGATTAAACTTATAAACATGTTGAGCATACTTTTTTTTGAGAGTCCACTGTTAAACATTTAAGTAGCATACCACTAAGACTGACATTTTCTTAAAGTCATAGAATCATGGGGTTGGATGGAACCTTAGAAATCATCTAGTTGAACTCTCTGATTCTAACAATAAGGAAACTGATACCCATAGAGAAGAAATGTTTTACCCAAAGTCATATACCTAATAATTAACAGAACCAGAGATTAATATCTTATAGAATGATAGGCTTCAGAGTCAGAAGAGGCCTTAACGATTATCTAATCTACCCCCATCCCACTTTTTGCATATAAGGAAAATAAGGCCTAAAGATGTTAAGTTCCTCCCCAAGGTCACATTGGTAATAGAAGCTCTCTTATCTTTCAAAGTAGAAACATCCCCAGAACAGATTTTGGCAATGTACCCGTAGAACTGATAAGCATGCTCTGCTAATTTTCTGCAAGGTCAGAATACTACAGTTTCTAAGTCTTTTGACATAGTATTACTCACATGCCTGGGGAATGATTGCTGAGTTATTGTCAGTGATATTTGAAAGCTACTGCAGAACAGAAGAGGTGCCATAAGATTGGAGGAATGTGAATGTCCTAGTTTTCAGGATAGGGAAGACAGTAGAATCTGCAAAGTATAGGACGGTGAGGCTGACTGATTCCTGGCAAAATTCCAGAATATGCTGTAAACATATAGAAAGGGAAGGAGTGATGACAAATGGTCCTTGAAGTATTGATGACAGTATTAAAGAAAAGCCAGGTTATCACCAATTATTAGACCTTGGGTTTCCTTACTCACAGTGCAGAGTTCTTCCTATCTCCAGGTTCTTCCTTACTTCTTAACCACCAGAGTTACCCTGGCTAGGCAAGAAAATACACTGAGAATTCTGTGCATCTGAACCATGTTGGGAGCGAATATGATCTTATGATTCTATGTGTTAGCTTTATAAATGACCTGGGACAACATCTCCAGTTATCAGTTTCCTTTCTTTTAAAAAAGGAGGGTTAGATACAATTACCTCTAAAGTCCCTTCTATCTATAAATTCTATATGAGGACACAGGAGATGAAATTACTTATCTAAGGTCATGTGGCTAGAGGACTAGAATCCAGATCTTTTAATCATCAGTCCACATAAAATTGCTGGAAAAAGAAATCGAGATATTTTGTCTGTTATTAAGATGAAGTCCAAGGGGCAGATGCAAGAAAAAAAAATGCTATGTAAGAAAAGAACCCATATTAGGTTAGAAAGGGATCTTAGTTCTGTTTGAGCCCTGTAGGATCTGAGAGTAGATCAAGGTCCTGGAGCTGGTCTGTCTTCTCCCAGGAGGTGGCAGCAGCAGCAATCTCAGACCACCAAAGAGGTCAGAAGGTTCTGCCATTTGAGCAATTTACTGTTTTTGGTTTTATTTTCTTTGGGGTTGTCGTTTGATAGTTTAAAAAAAAAGATTTGTATGTGAATTGGTCAATGTCTATTATGTACAGTTTGGTTTTTTTTTAAAGCATGTTAAATTTAATATGTTATCACTAGCAGTGCCCCATTTGTCTGTATTCCTTTCCAAACCTCTTTCTGCTCTCTTCTGGATGTTTCTTATATGTTTCATTGAAGGTCTTTTCTTTCTTTTCTGCTTTTTTGTATCACTATTACTCTCCCCTACTCCCTACCACAACTCTCCCTCACAAAAATAAAAGCCTTCCTTTGCAATAGATAAGCATAGTCAAACAAAACAAATTCACAGATCGCTTATGTTTAGAAATACAGATCTCATTCTGCACTTATAGTTCACCACCTCTCTGCCAAGAGGTGGGAAGCATGCTTTATCACCAGCCTTCTGGAATAACGACAGTCACAATATTGATTGATCAGAGTTCTGAAGTTTTTCCAAGTTGTTTCCTTTTACAATGTTGTAGTGATACAAATTGTTTCCCTGGTTCTGTTCATTTTACTCTATATCAGTTCACACAGGACTTCCCAGGTTTCTCTAAATTCATTCCAATTATTATTATAACATTCCATTATGTACTATAATTTGGTGAGCCATTCTCCAGTTGATGTACACCCATTTTGTTTCCTGTTGTTTGTTAAAACAAAAAGTGCTATCAATAATTTTGGTATATGTGTACAAAAAAAGGATACATATGTACCTTTTCCTATCTTTGATCTTTTGGGATATACGCCCAATATTAGTATTGCTGGGTCAAAGGATATGCACATTTTAGGGATTTTACAGGTATAGTTTCAAAATGCTTTCTAGGATGGTTGGACCAATTCTAAGCTCTATCAACAGTGCAATGGTTTGCCTTTCCTCATACAAACCTTCCAACTACTGTAATTTTGCTTTTTTGTCTTCTTTGTCAATCAGATGGGTACGAAGTAGAACTTTAGCATTGTTTTAATTTTCATTTTTTATCAGTGATTTTGAAACATTTTTTCATAATGTTGATAGCTTGCATATCTTGTTTTGAGAACTTCCTATTCTTATTCTTTAACTACTTTTTGGAAAATGGCTCTTGTTCTTATAAATTCATACCAATTTCCTATATATCTTAGGCATCAGACCTTTATCAGAGAAATTTACTACTGAGTTTTCCCCCCAGTTAACTATTTCCTTTTTATTTTGAACTATAGATTTTTTTTGTTCAAAAACATTTCAATTTTATGTAATAAAAATTGCACATTTTTGATGACCATATGACTCCCTCTGTCCCTTGTTTGGTCAAAAATTCTCCTTATCCATAATTCTGAAAGGTATCTACTTTCTTCTCCAATTTGTTTATGGCATAAGCTTTTATATCTAAGTCATTTATCAACTTGGAGCTTATTGTGGTATATGGTGTAAGATGTCAGTCTAAGCCTAATTTCCCCCAGACAGTTTTCCAATTTCCCCAGTTTTTGTTACTCTTTGATTTATTGAACACTATGCTACTGTGATTTTGGGTCTTGTGTATTTAATCTGTTCAACTGATCTGCTTTTCTATTTTTTAGCCAGTGCTAAATTGTTTTAATAATTATTGCTTCATAGTATAATTTGAGAACTAATAATACTAGGTACTTTTCCTTCCCACTTTCTTCTATTATTTCGCTTGAGATTCTTGATCTTTTGTTCTCTAGATGAATTTTGTTTTCATTTATATAGTTCTATAAATTAATCATATAGTAGTTTGGTATGGCATTGAATCTATAGATTAATTTAGATAGCATTGTAATTTTTATTACATTAATATAGCCCAAATATAAGCAATTACTTCTTCTCCAATTCTGTCAAAAGGATTTTCCCATTCAAATAAATATTGTGTGTCTTGATAAGTAGACTCCTAGATATTTTATACCTGATACAACTATTTTAAATGAAATTTCTTTTTATATTTCTTTTTACTGGATTTTGTTCTGAGTATTCAAAAAGGCAGATCTATTTGGGCTTATTATATGTTCTGTTGCTTTACTGAAGTTATTATACCAATTACATTTTAGTTAAATCTCTAGACTTTTCAAAATAAGGGAAGGGGAAGGGAATGAGCATTTATTATGTACCTGTCATGTGCCAGGCACTGCGTGGAACACTCTATAAATATTATCTCATTTGATCCTCACAATAGCCCTGTGATGTAGATGTTTTTGCAGTTGAGGAAACTGAGGCAGAGAGAGAGATTAGGTGACTTGCTCTGGGTCACACTGCAAGTGTCTGAAGCTGGATTTGAACTCGGGTCTTCCTGACTTTAGGACCAGTGCTCTAACCACTGCACTACCTTGCTGCCAGGTAATATTATAAACCACCATATTATCTGCTAAGAGTTATAATTTTCTTCTTCTCTGCTTACGCCTATTCTTTCAATATCGTCCTCTTGTCTTATTGCTATATCTAACATTTCTGGAACTATATTAAATACTAGTAGTGACAGTGGACATCCTTGCTTTATCGCTAATCTTATTGGAAAGCCCTCTAGCATTTCTCCATTACAGATAATGTTCTTTCTTGGTTTTAGATAGATAGTATTTACCATATTGAGGGAAGATCCATTTATTCTTATGCTATTTAAAGTGTTTAATATAAAAGCTTTTTCTGCATGAAAGAGCAGTTTATTGTTGGCCTCAGAACTCAGAAATCCCTGACCCTAGAGTCAGGCCACTTGTTCCTTCCCCTCCTCAATCTATTGAGTCTACTGGTTCAAACCAGGTCAAGGAATGAACTGGCTATGATTTTTCCCTATAAGTGCCTGGACTCTCTGTAAATACTTCAGCCTTAGCTTGACCTTGAGGCTTATGTGAGCAGCAGGGAAACTAGTGTCATGTTAAGAAGGAGAAATAGCTAAAAAAAGAAGCAAGAAGTGACTTAAGCAAAAATACTCACGCAAAATTGAGATCCGGCAGAGCTCTATGGCTGGCCCAGCTCACACTACATTCTTTCTGAACTATGTAAGCATTGTTGCTTGGGTCCTCTCCTTTCTGGAACTGAAGGAAAAAAAATCCTAAGAACAACAGCAAAGCATTCTATTTCTGTGCACTGCTCTCCTCTGTCCCCTGGGGGGGCTCCTCACCATAATATTGCAGGATGCCTGGCTCTGCTCCATCCCTATCATTTTCTCCCTGACCCAGCCCCCAAGCCTTTGAATTGCTGCAAGTCTGAGATATTCTGGTTTGACTAGACTTGAACAACCTATGGCTGTTACTTCCTCTCTTGGCCTCAGTTTCCTCATGTCTAAAATGAGGAGGTTGAACTACAATCTTAAGGTTCCTTTCAGCATGACGAAAAGATTTCTAGTGCTCAAGGATCTCCAGGAGCTCTTCAAAGCCTCGAGGATAAAATGCAAACCCCTCAGCCAGACATTTAAAGACCTTCACAATATGGCTTCAACTCACCTTTCCAATTGTATTTCACATTATTCTCCATTATGCCTGCTCTGTTTCCAGCCCAGAATGGTCTATCCACTATTCCTCCAGGTTAATGGTTCATCTTCCATGTTCTTCCCTTTGCACAACCAGCCCCCCATACTTGAATACCTTGTCCTTACCTGCTTGTTTTAGAATCTTTAGCTTCTTTGGAGACTCAGCTCATGTGCCACCTCCTATGGGATGCCTTCCCTGATCCCCTCCCCTCCCCAGTTCAGTACTACCTCCCTCTCCAAATTATCTTTTATTTACTTCTCTGTTCACCAGTTGTACCCCAAATATAATTAAGCTGTCATCCCTGCTGTTTTTTCTTTCTTTTGTCCTTGTATCTCCAGATCCTTGCATGTACCAGGTGCTTAATAAATATTTGTTGAATTTAGTTGGCCAGGACCAATTTTATTGGACCCCTACTGATGAATAGTGTAATCCATATTTAAGCTAAGCTGATGGAGTAATTCAGGAATAATTCCCTGCATCCCCCTCTTCCCCAGGTTGTTTAAAACTAGCAGCCAGGCCTTCTAGAGAGCATTTACCTGGTGCCTCAAAAGATGCCCTCCTGGCACTGTAGGTTTGGACTGTTTGGAGATAGCCATTGGCCCCCAACATAGCCCAGAGACAATGACAGGGGTTTTTAACCTTCACTGCCTAATGGACTCCATTGGCAATCTGGCAAAAGGCCTAAGGATGCCTTCTCAGAAAAATGTTTTTAAATGCATAAATAAAATACACAGTCTTATAAAGGAAGCCACTTATATTAAAATACAATTATCAAAATATTTTGGGGGGAAAACGTTTACAAACCTCAGGTTAAGAATACCTGGTCTATGGAAAAAAGGGAACTAGCTTTCAATTGGCAGCTAGATGGCACAGCGGATAGAGTGCAGGGTCCCGAGTCAAGAAGATTTCTTGAGTTCAAATCCAGCCTCAGACACTTTCTAGCTGTGTGACCTTAGGCAAATCACTTAACCCTGTTTGCCTCAGTTTCTTCATCTGTAAAATGATCTAGAGAAGGAAATGGCAAACCACTCCAGTACCCTTGTCAAGAAAACTCCAAATGGGGTCACAAAGAGTCCAACATGATAAAAAAATGACTGAACAACAAGCTGTCAATTAGTCAACAAACATTTAAGTGCCTCCTATGTGCCAGATGTTGTGTTAAGCAATGAGGGCAGGGAAAAATAATCTCTGTTCTCAAGGAGTTCAGAGTCTAATGGGGGTGGGGGGAGGAGAATAATATGCAAACGACAAAATACAAACAAGGATCTATTGGAGATAACAAAAGAGAAAAGGGTTTTCTTGTAGAAGGTGGGATTTTAGCTGGGGTTTGAAGGAAGCCAGGGAAGCCAGAAGGTGGAGATACGGAGGGAAAGAATTCTAGAAATGGGAGCAGCCAATGAAGATGCATGGAGGAACAGCAAAGAGGCCAGAATCACCAGATCATAAGGGAGTAAGTTGTAAAAACACTGGAAAGTAGAAAAGGTCCAGATTATGAAGGGCTTTAAGAACCAAATAGCGGGTTTTATATTTATATTTAATTATATACATTTATATATTTATTTATATTATACCTAAATACATATTTACATTATATATTATATTTAGTTCCGGAGGTAATAGGGAGCCCCTGGTGTTTAACATATAGCTTTCTCATCCCCTTCTACCTAATACTCCTTGCCTCTATCCCACCTGGCTAGTCATTAAAACAGTCACTTTCAATTAGTCCTGTCCAATGACCATTCTGCCTAGTGACACAGGACCAAGGAGCTATGCTTATGAGATAAAAATGAGACAAGCTGAATTTGAAGCAGTCATTAATATCTTTTAAATGGGATACAACTTGAAAGTAAGGTGAAAAGGGAAGGATGGCAGAGAGAGAGATGGTAGTGCCAGGCCCTAGCTCATGTCACAGCAAGACACAGCATAGTAAGTCAGGTCCAGTTGTGGGATGGGGTGGAACTGGGTCCCTAGAAGAACCTAGCAAGCCCTAGGGCAAAGCAGAGC